>NC_056570.1:7700029-7892364 GCF_013358625.1 Macadamia integrifolia
ATGATTTTCTCACTCCATTCTAGCCTTATTCTTCTGAGCTTCTGTTTGATTGGCTTTACCCTAGGGTAGGTCTGCAAGCGATGTTGCACAATGTTGGGGTCTATGGTTTGCATTGTTTTATTAACTTTTGATATTTATTAAGATCATCATCAGAAAAAGGAGGCAAGTCATACTCGGAATCAAAAATTTCGTTCATGAAAGAAGGAGTAATAGACTAGACATACACAGAAGGTTGTTGCTATTTCTTCATTGGTGCAATGGTTCTTCTGGATAGGTGCCTACTCCTTTCCTTCCACATGGATCGTGAGTGCTAATTGGATTGCATCTGTGGGATCAATCGTTGGGTCATCTTCACCGAGGGCAAATACTGAATACTCCCTTGGTGTTGATATTGGGAGGTTGTTTAGCCCTGACTTCAACACTCCCATTGTCTACCAAATCCTAGATTGCATATAGAAGGCCTAGGCACCTTTCTGTGTGTGCCCCTTCTGAGTGTGGTAAGCACAATATTCATGATCTCTATACCAACCTGGGGGAGGGTTGTCGAATCCTCTTGGATCCACTATCCCTAGCAATCCTTACTTCTTTAGCTTTTCATACACTGCTATCACAGGCATTCCTAAATTAAAAAACTAACTTTTTGGGCGAGGAGCCTTCTGGGAGGGTGCATCTACTTGTATCACAAATGGTGACGAAGAGGTGATGGGTGAGACTGGCTGTCGGATTGTACCTACCACATTAGTTTCGGGACCCTTTCCCCATCCAACTCTGGTATTCTTTCCTACATCTTGGGAGGATCCTTGATACTAAGCTTCCCTTAGGATTCTATTTTCCACACATGTACTGGTGGCTATCAAGGCATCAAAAGTTTGTAGATGTTGATAGTAAAGGACATCATAATAAGGATTTGACAATTTTTCAATCAATATATCTACTTGCTGTACTTCTAAAGGTAGATCTGCCATCTTGACGGCCTTATCCCTAAACCTCATTAAGAAGGTAGAAAATCCTTCTCTAGGCTATTGTCTCAACTTCTAAAGCTCTCATCGCTTCACATCCACTTTGGTGTTGTAAGTATTGCTTGGTGAAGGCTTTCACCACTGTTGTCCAGTTTTGACTTTTGGAAGACTCCAACTGAGTGAGTCACCTTAGTGCTAGTTCTGATAGGGTTAACATGAAGGCCTGCCCCATCTAGTTGTCTACAACTTTCCATGACTTGGTGATGCTAAGGAAGATTTTAAGATGAGCCTTAGGGTGCCTTGACCCATCGAATCTGTCAGTCTTCCATTTAACTTCTCGAGAATCCTTGCCTTGGAAAAGAAACTCATTTCATTAGAATTCACTATTTGACTTTCCATGCCTTTTTTCGCTCGAATCATATTCTCCAACTTCTCTAATTGCTCTGAGTTTCCTTTATTTCTCCGTCTCTGGAGGCTCTATTCGAACATTGCGGCAAACTCCTCTTCCTCATCTTCAACCACTACCCTAGGAGGAGTGACCCTAAAACAGGCCCCTTGTTGACCATTTGGATGGGTAGGTGAAGCCCCTCTCTTAGCAGTTGGCCTGACTTGCTCTGGTTCTCCTGAGTCAACATGGGAAGAATTCCCACGATAACCTATAGGTCCGTTCTGATCCAACTCTCCTGTAGCTTCTGCTGGTTCAGCCTTGGGAGGGTGTTGGAGTGCATGCAGTATCTGAGCTATTCCTCTCTTGACCTTGGCCATTTCTATTTGTAAGGTGTCTATAGGGTGGATCCATGCTTGCTCTGGTGATTCAAGGTCATGGGGATCCATGTGATTTAGGTTTTAATCACTTGACGGTAGACAATCTCGAAGAGATGATGGAGGTGACACTGGACTTAATCGAGTCAATCGGTTACCTTGACATGTCCAAATGGACCGTGAAGAATACTTGAGGTGTAAAATTATGCTTGAACCAAAAGTGGTTTATTTTAGGATTCTTGTATTCCCAACCCCTTATTCATTCATTCACTAGATTAACAACCAATGATCCATCCAAAGTTAGACTACTTGATGATAGGGAGTGGGTAGGGGTCAATGCCCCTAGTCCACTCAATGCCATAAGCAGGAGATTCATACAAATGACTTAACTGGAATACTCCTATTAATACATTCTTTACCATTAAAGTCATACTTTCCTTGATCTTATCCCACTAGGTGAGCTTCCTCCTAGTTTCCTCGGGTCTTTTAGATAATTCAGCATTTCGCAGGTCTTTGACATAAATTAGCTTGGATCGCGTATGCAATAATCCATATTTCATTTCATAGGAGGAAGGACACCTTTTATCCGAAAACCCACTTAGGAGAGTATTTCTTTATGAGTAGAATATATCATCGGAAAATTCCTTTCCAAGATTGCAAACAAATTCTACAGATCAGCTTGTGGCATTCCAAGCGTTTTCCATCTATTTCCTATATGATGCGAGTATGCAGTGGATGCAATAGGACCGACAAGGCTTGCTTGATAGGATCTATATATGTAAGATACGTGATCCTTTTAATATACCCGTGGGTACGAGATCAAGTGGGTGACTTCCTTACCCATTGCTCATGACTACACACGAGGTTAAGCAATTGGCCATGGGGTGGTGGAACCATGAATGATTGTGTGCAAAAGTGTAATATGAGAATATCATTATTCGATCTCAAAATGTCATAAAGTGCATGGACCTCCCCGAAGGTGCTGGCACAATTATGAAAATCCTCGCCGTTTAACAATACCCCACACCCTTGTATAGGAAGCGACTACCATTTGCTCTCAAAGTACTCTCCATGACATACACTGACCTCCCCGAGGGTGTGGGCATGACTGGGAGTCCCTTGCCAAGTGATTTCACTTCCAGCACGATGCATGATGTGGTTAGCAAGTACAAATACAAATATTAGGTTAGCCAAACACGTTTTCAAACAGGGGTGGTGGAAAATGTTCTTGCATTTAGAGGTAGCATCTAGTGTCGGAAGCTTGACAATTATCCCCAGTGGAGTCACCACTGTGAGGATAGCAGCCGGAAGATGTGTGTGTTGTGTTCCCCTTTTGTGGGGAGGAAAAAGGGCTTGCATGCATTTCGTCTTCTCTCCTCTCTTTCCCTTTCATGAGGGAGGGGTGTGTTATGTGTGCTTATCCTGTGGGCCCCACCCTGTTGTTTCGTCACTTGGAGATACGTGGAGGCCTATTTCGTAAGAGTGTAAATTTTTTCATTTGAGAGGACTTAATGATGGTCCAATATGGGGATCGGGATCATGCAAAAGGTTTTGGAGTTGCCACCTAGGATTATGGGGCTAAGACCCAGGGGTTGGTCTAGTCTAGAGATTTAGGGTAAGTGTCAGGTTGTAAAATTGGGAAAGTGTTAGGCACTCCATCTTCCCGGTTCAACCGGTCTTCCTACTAGATGCTTAAGAACGAATATTTTCCATAATTATTCCTATTTCGCATGCATGGCTAAGTGATCACACATATATACATTGACTGAATTTAAATGACTACGTACATTAAAACAAGGTCTATATAAAGTCTATATTGTGCTAATTCTGTTGAGAAATTATACCTGAGCTTGACACCTATTTCGGGTCAAGAGGGGTGTACCCCCTGGTTGATGCTAGTATAAACTTTCTTATGGATTCTCCTGGCTCAAGAGAAGATGGTCTTGACCTCCAATTTCCTTTCTCAAGAAATGCTGACTGTGAAAATATTCGGATAGAGTTTTGGCTAGGAACGGTTACTTTGGATTTGAATTCTGACAGAGATTTAGCTAGGGAAGATCATTTTTGGGCTTAAGCTAAGGTGTTATTCTAGTAGAGCCTCCGCTAGCGAAGAGCTACTTCCAGGTTTCGGTTAAGGTGGTACTCGGATAGAGCTTCCGCTGGGGATAGGCTATAGGAGGATTAAGCTAAGGTAGCACTCAGACAGAGCTTTCGCTGGGGGTAGACTATGAGAGGGCTAGGAGGAAAAATCTCACTCAAAGAAAGCAAATGATTAAAGAGTCCCGAAGGCCCAAAGAATACTTCGGACCTTATGAAGATCTCTCCGAAGACTTGGAAAACCTCAAAGGGGGAGGGGAGGAGAGAGGGCAGGGCTTCTCAACTATGAGTTGCTCACTAAGAGGCTTGGATTGTTGTGATGTCTGTGGGTGTGTAAAATCAAAGGGAGAGGGGTATTTATAGAATTTTCGGATCAATAGGGAGGAGAGAGAAAATTCCTTAACCAATGGTAGTAAAAAGTAATTTTTCTAAACCAATGGGATAAAAGTAAGAAATTTTGGACCAATGGGGTGGAGGGTAATTTTCTATAGCCAATGGGGGGAAAGGTGATTTTTTTGGACCAATAAGGTAAAAGATTCCTTTTTCGACCAATGGGAGGCCACGGTGTAGGGTACGCTAGCAGGGCAGTGTACGCTACATAGGCGAGTGAAGAGGGAATTCCTTCTTGAAATCAATCACTGGAAGAGGGATTCCGATCATTGACAGGGGTATCGAAGCTTTTTCCAGGGGTGCAGGAGGTTCAACAGAGGTCTGGAGGCCCAATAGGGGCACTGGAGCTCCAGCAATGGCGTTGGAACTCTAAAATTGGTGTTGGGGCTCCGATATGTGTGTTAGGGCTTCGATATAGGTACTAGAACTCCGACATGGGTGATGGGACTCGATCGAGTATTCTCGAGGCTTGGTCAGGTACACATGGGGTTTGGCCGAGTGCACGTGAGGTTTAATTGGGTCCATGTGGGGTTTGGCTGAGTGCACGCGAGGCATGGTTGGGTGCATACAAGGCTTGGTGGAGTGAACGTGGGGCTTGGTTGGGTGCACGCGGGGCATGGTCGGGTATGAATGGGGCTCGCATGTGTGGGGTTTGGGAACTCAAAGCAAGGCATCGGTGCTCATATGGGTGGGGTTCGGTCACTCAAGGCAAGCCATGGGTGCTTGCATGGGCGGAGTTTAGGCACTCAAGGCAAGGCATGGGTGCTCACATGGGTGGAGTTTGGGCACTTAAGGCAAGACATGGGTGCTCGCATGGGAGGGGCTTGGGCACTCAAGGTGCAACTTTCAAGAGTGATTACAAAAGGTCCGATGGTTCGATTTTGACATACCATATATCATTGGAATCGTAATTCTGAGTACTATACATCTACATGATCACTTTGATTGGTTCCTTCGCATATGAAATGTCATAATTAGACCCTTCTTTTCTCTCACACGGGTTTCTGGGAGTTTTGGGCGACTATGGAATGCTCCTGGGAATAGTTACCTCAGTTAGTTATCATCTTTGTTGATCGGAGGCATAAGGTCACGTCCAAGATCTATAAGTCATTATAGCCGGGGGAGGGTGACAAAATTGTGTGTCTACACCATCTTCCCATAGCTAATTCTTGTTCTAGGAACATAGCGTGGAAGTACTGCCCCTATTCCCACAGCTAATTCCCATTTTAGGAATATAGCAGGGAAGCGCTGCCCGTGTTTCCATAGTTGATTCCTATTCTAAGAATATATGCGAAAGCCTTGCCTAGATTTCCAAAGCCAAAACCCATTTCTACACCATAACACAGTAATCCTTTCAAATTTCTTGCCTAAGTGCCGGGAGTTTTTATTTCTCCAAGAAAGTGAGAAGAAAGTCAAATCTTTGCTCTTAGTCAAGGAGAATTATCCAAAAATTTCATTATTGTTATTAGTTGTTTCATGTAAATGTTAGATTGTGATTTTATTTGTGTGCATGATACATACCTCATCTCCGCATTCATTATTATATGTGTTCACCATATAAAATAATGACTTTATTTATCATTTCATGTATTAATTTATGCATTTATTCATTAAATGATAGTCTACTTCAGCATCCCGTGTGTTATTATATGTGTTCCTCACATAAAATAACAATCATAACCATCATTTCAAAAGGATTCGCACATTTATGTAGATAAGTTTGTTACAATTTCTGTCATTTTATATAACTTATCATTTTATATGATTTTAATATAGATTATGTATTATTCCATGTAATGTTTTAATAGTTTTTAGTAATCATTTCATGCAGTTATATACATGTGTTATATTATCACATGTGATAAAGCTTCCATGTTGGCTTAGGCTGTTAAAATTATCGGGGGAGAATATTTGAAATCCAAGCATCTAGTAGAAAGATCGAAAATTTTGGGTGAGGTGGGTGCCTAACGCCTTCCCACACTCGTAACTTGACATGGACCCCTATCTCTAGAACATAAAAATTTGAAGTCAAATTCGGAGGTTCCGTCCTTTCATAAGAATTTAACCCCCTACTTGTCGATCCCTTGATTGGAATTGGGCTCCACCATAGGGTTCGAGGCCCTGAATCCTAGATGGTGACTCCAAAAATCATGCTTTCTCCATCCCCTATAATCGCCAGACATGTTTGAGACATCATCCTGCAAAGCAGATAGGTGAGAGGAAATAAGCGGAAAAAAGATAATAAAAAATATTCCATAGAGAATCCCTAAAAGGGAATGAAGGAGAAAAGGGAGTAGGGTTAATCCCTCACTCTCCCTCCATCCGATCCCATTCTCGACCAAAAAGAATCTGTTTCCCTTACAGTGGCGACTCCACTGGGGACTGTCAAACTTTCTATACCAGAGGCTTACAATGAATGTTAGAATTTTCTCCCCCTCATCATTATTGTGTTTAAACATGTTTGTATATTACTTGTAATTGCATCATGCATCGTGTTCGAAGTGAAATCACTTAATGAGGGTATTCCACATCGTGCCCACACCCTCGGGGAGGTCAATGAATGATATACTAAATACTCTAAGATCAAATGATTCCCACTTCCTATATTAGAGTGCTTGAAGTGAAATTGGTTGATGAGGATGGTCATCGACAGTTCCAAACCCTCAAGGGTAGTAGAATGTATCTTACCATTCTGAGATCAACTAATGGCCCCTTTTTGCGCTACACTTGTGCGTACACTCACTCACGGATATACCTACCCCTATGGTTAGCCAACTGAACCGATATAATGTCATGGACAATCATTGGCAAAGCCACAACCCTTGATACAATACCATCTGATATATTAAAGGAACCACGTACCCATAATTCGCTTTCAGCGATAGGTATATCGGTTCTATCAAGGGTGGCCTTCTTCTGTCCCATAGCCTCACCCATTGCATTGCATCATGTAGGAACTAGACCACTGAACAACTAGGATATGCCACAAAATGACTCAGTAATTGTTTGCGGTTCAAGTTCAAATCCCTATATCCTGTTTCATCTAGGATGCAATAAACACAATTTGAAAAGTATAAGTTAGCACATGTCAACGATATAAGCACCCCAAACAACACATCATACAATCAACCCACACACCTGTGGTGTAATCCCACTATAATCCGCTTATCTCTGTTTGCAAAATTGTTACCACCCCTTTGAGTCCCAAGTGTCTAGAAGGTCCCAATCTGAAATTAGTAATGGCCTATGTTAATTACTATCTCGCCCAAGATTTGGATCCCATAAAGAATATTATAAGTGGTCCCTATAAATTAAATCATAAGCCTTGATAAGAAATAATATTAGATTTGGGTCACACGGTTTGGGTCCCAAGAAAAACCTTGATGGTTTTCAAGAAAACCCTAACCTTAAAACAGAACCCTAAAAACAATTAGGGTCCCAAAACCCTAAAAACAAATGATTTGAGTCCTATATTAGGTCTCAAAAAGAATATTCATATGAGGAAACCAACATCTCCAACTTAGGAATAAGACCCATATTGGGTCCCAAGAGAAGAGCTAACAGAACCAACAATTTAAACTAAGGAGAAGAGGAAGCTTCATTACCTATAGTGAGCAGAGTAGAAAAATAGAGAACTAGGCCCCCCAAATCCCCTTCCTCACACTTTCTTTCTTTTCTCCCTCCACTCACACGTGTGTCTAAAAGGGGTGGGGTCCACAAAGAATGATTTAAAAATAAATAAAATAATAATTAATTAAAACTCTCCTTTACATACTACTAACAAGTCTTGATCCTAGGATCTCTAGATAGTCAAGCTACTAACCACTAGGCTAACTCAATAAGTCATTAAATAAACCCTAACTCTAATACTTAAGTAAGCTTAGAAAATAACAGAAAAAGATATATGTTCTAAGGTTCCAAAATTTGGGATATTATATCCTTCCCCACTAAAAAGAAAAATTTCATCGTCCAAATTTCACTCACTTATCACCATCTCAGGTGATGCCTTGGCATCCTACTTTGTCAATTAGTGCATAAACTCTTGCATGTGCCTTGGTCTTCTGTCCATCTTGATTGTCTTGGTTCCCTTTCTTAGACCATTTGGGACACTCTCTGATCATGTGTCCCGACTTCTTGCACTTGAAGAAGACTTTCCCCTCTTGTTGATAGTTATAGGCATAGTGCCTCTTCCTCCCACACTTATAACACGTCACTAGTTCTTATGGGCACTCCCCAGAATGGGCCTTCCCACACTTGGGGCAATCTTCGGCAAGTTTTTTATTGAGACCAAAATCCCTTTCTCCCTCATCAGCATCAACTTGATGGTTGTTTGGCTTGAATTTTTTCCTTTGTTCATATGCCCCGGAGTGGTTGTCCACCTTGCAACACTTCTCTACAATTAGGACATGCTTCAGCACATCACTGTAATTGGTTGATTGGTGGGTAGTGACCACAATCTTTATATCCGGTTTCAGTCCATCCTCAAATTGATTAGTTTTCTTCTCTTCTGTGTCTACCAATCATGTTGCAAAACGAATCAGCTCCTCAAACTTTCTCTCATACTCAGCTATCAATATCATCCCTTGTTCTAGCTATAGAAATTCCTTCTCTTTCTCCCGACAAATTAGAGCTGGATAATATTTAACAATAAATACTTCAACAAATTCATCCCAAGTCACTGGTTGAGTATCCCCCTAAGTACATGCGTTGTTGTCTCCCACCAATAATAAGCATTAGCCTGCATTATGAAAGTGGCACACTCTGCCTTCAATGCATCAGTAATCCTCATCAACCTAAACATCTTATTCATCTCCCACAGTCATGACTGCAAATAAAGGGTCAGTGGTTCCCTTAAACACAAGTGGTCGGAACTTCCTAAATTGGTCAATCACCTTCGCTACATCATCTTGTCTCCCCTGATAAACAATCATTCCTTAATAATCTAAGTTATCATAATATTTTCAGTTTAGCTAGTCAATCACCCTATAGTGTCAATATATTATCTTCTAGTACAAATCTTTTACTAATGTCCCTATGCCACCAGGTTCTACTCTTAAACCTATCGTTCTGATACCATTCTGTCATAACACAACCAGATATAGGCAAAGGTACAGCCCTCGCTGACAATGATCAAGTGATTCATAATATTAAGCAAGAATCAGGCATATAAGAACTCATAAAAATTCAAGTGCCAATAAAATAAAATGACTCAAAGACAAAATATCCCAAAATCATACCTACTAGTGGCAATCTAAGGTGTGATCCCAAAATTTAAAAAAAAAAAAAAAAAACACTTTGTAGGAATTTACATAAAACAGTAGCCTACTACAATCATCTACTAAAGAAAAATAAACTAATAGAAAGCTTTAGGTCGCCCTCGAAATGCGCTACAAACATATCTTCATCTCAATTTTCTATGATATTAATATAATGGATCAAGTTCAACAGCTTAGTAAAGGAAAATAGTACGAACACATCATAGGGCAAACAATCAACTAAAATGACAGTTAAAACAAACTGCTTTAGTTTTCAAACCACACTTTTAATATAACACGATTATTTAAAAATATCCATTTTATTTTATCACACTTTAGTCGGTACTAAGGGAAATAAGCTACCACCGCCCATAATACGAGAGAGAAACATGGCCCCTAAAATCACACGATCACACAATCACATTGTCGTCACCACTTTGTGATTAAATATACACCACTATGCACAATGAGTATAAGTCCTGCAGCTCAAATGGACACCTCTCTCTGGTCTGGTACGGAGTAGTTTATTTACCCTCATACACTTTCTCTTTTCACACTTTCATAAATCACCATTCATAAAATCACTTTCTTTAAAAACACGAGCACAGTAAAATCTCCACGTCAGAATTAACATCAATATACATCACGCTAATAGTTACCTTCATCAAATATCAATTACTCTCATAAACTCATGTCATGCATAAACACAATTCAGAAAGTATATGTCAGCACATATCAACAATACAAGCACACCAAACATCACATCATATAATCAACCCACATACCTATGGTGTAATCCCACTATAATCCACTTACCTCTGTTTGTAGAAGTGTTCCTCCCCTTTGAGTCCCAATTGTTCAGGAGGTCCCAATCTGAAATTAGTAATAGCCTATGTTAATTACTATCTCACCCAAGATTTAGGTCTCATAAAGAATATTATAAGTGGTCCCTATGAATTGAATCCTAAGCCTTGATATGAAATAATATTAGATTTGAGTCACACGGTTTTGGTCACATGATTTAGGTCCCAAGAAAAATCCTAATGGTTTCCAAGAAACCCCTAACCCTAAAACAAAACCCTAAAAACAATTAGGATCCTAAAACCTTAAAAACAAATGATTTGGGTTCCATATTGGGTCCCAAAAAGAATATTCATATGAAGAAGCCAACATCTCCAACTTAAGAATAAGACTCATATTGGGTCACAAGAGAAGAACCAGCAGAACCAACAATTTAAACTAAGGATAAGAGGAAGCTTCATTACCTGAAGTGAGCAGAGTAGAAATATAGAGAACTACGCACCAAAATCCCCTTCCTTTCCCTTTATTTCTTTCTTTCTTCCTTTCTTTCCTTTTATAGCACACCCCTTTTCCCCATGTCTCTCTCTCTTTTCCCCCTCACATCTCTCTCTCTTCTCTCTCTTTCCCCCTCATGTCTCTTTCTCTTCTGTCTCTTTTCCCCTTATGTCTCTCTCTTTTCTCATGGGTGTTTAAAAGGGGTGGGGTCTACTAAGAATGATCTAAAAATTAATTAATTAATTAAAACCCCCCTAACATATTAAGAATAAGACCCATATTGAGTCACATCTCTCTCTCTTCTCTCTATTTCCCCCCTCATGGCTCTCTCTCTTCCCACAGGTGTCTAAAAGGGGTGGAATAAGACTCATATTGGGTCACAAGAAAAGAACCAACAGAACCAACAATTTAAACTAAAGATAAGAGGAAGCTTCATTACCTGAAGTGAGCAAAGCGGAAAACTAGAGAACTAGGCACCAAAATCCCCTTCGTCTCCCTTTCTTTCTTTCTTTCTTTCTTTCTTTCTTTCTTTCCTTTTATAGCCCGCCCCCTTTCTCCATGTCTCTTTCTCTCTTTTCCCCCTCACGTCTCTCTCTCTTCTCTCTCTTTTCCCCCTCACGTCTCTCTCTCTTCTCTCTTCTCTCTTCTCTCTCTTTTTCCCCTCACGTCTCTCTCTTCTCTCTCTTATCCCCCTCATGTCTCCCTCTTTTCTCATGGGAGTTTAAAACTGGTGGGGTCCATAAAGAATGATTTAAAAATAAAAGAAATTAATTAATTAAACCCCCTTACATATTGGGTCTCAAAAAGAATATTCATATGAAGAAACTAACATCTCCAACTTAAGAATAAGACCCATATTGGGTCATGTCTCTCTCTCCTCTCTCTCTTTTCCCCCTCACGTCTCTCTCTCTTCTCTCTCTTTTCCCCTCACGTCTCTATCTCTTCCCATAGGTGTCTAAAAGGGGTGGAATAAGACTCACATTGGGTCACAAGAGAATAACCAATAGAACAAAAAATTTAAACTAAGAATAAGAGGAAGCTTCATTACCTGAAGTGAGCAGAGCAGAAAAATAGAGAACTAGACACCAAAATCCCCTTCATCTCGCTTTCTTTCTTTCTTTCTTTCTTTCTTTTTATATCCCACCACCTTTCTCCATGCCTCTCTGTCTCTTATCCGCCTCTCACGTCTCTCTCCCTCTTTCACGTCTTTCTCTCCTCTCTCTCTTTTTCCCGTCATATCTCTCTCTTCTCTCTCTCTTTCCCCTCACGTCTCTCTCTTTTCTCTCTCTTTTCCCCCTCACGTCTCTCTCTTTTCTCACAGGTGTTTAAAAGGGGTGGGGTCCACAAGAATGATTTAAAAATAAAAGAAATTGATTAATTAAAACCCCCCTTACATATTGGGTGCCAAAAAAAATATTCATATGAAGAAATCAACATCTCCAAAGAGTGTCTAAAAGGGGTGGGGTCCACAAAGAATGATTTAAAATAAAAGAAATCAATTAATTAAAACCCCCCCTTATATACTACTAACAAGACTCCAACCTAGGACCTCTAGGTAGAGAAGATACTAACCACTAGACTAACTCATTAAGTCATTAAATAACCCTAACTTTATATATTTAAGTAAGCTTAGAAAACAACATAAAAAAGATATATGTTCTAAGGTTCCAAAATTTAGGGCATTACATTCCAGTTTGGTGTTGTCTATGCCCGAACACATGAGGTTATGAAAAGACCACAATACCCCCTTCCGCTTGTGTTAATGATGCTCCCACGTGCCATCCTATTGGCCCCGTGCGTTGGTACTACCTACACCAGACTGGTAGGGTTCTTTTCCCTATATATATATATATATATATATCGATAGATGATCTCCACCTCTTCCTTTCAGAACTATATCGTGGGAATCATGCAAGGGCCTCTTCACTCATTAGGAACACTACCCACATGAAGGGAATGGGGACAACTCAAACAGTATAAAGGCCACGGCACCACCTATTCCTTGGAAATCATCAATAGGAATAGCTATAATGTCAATCGTACCTACTCACGGTCCTATCCGTATAAACATGCCCTTCGCCTAGCTCCACAAGGATTAGACCAACTCTAGTAAATGAAATCATTTTTTTATGAACAAACTCTAAGATTCCAGATGGTGTCATGAATAAAATATTTTTAAAAAATAATAATAATAAAAAATAAAAAACCTCCATAAGAATGATTGAGACTTTTTTGTTTTGGGTGGGGTGTGGGGGGTTAAGAAGACTAGCTATAGCACGTTGTTGCTGCCAAAAATCCATATGAGCTGATCCTGCAGAAGCACAGAAGGCAGAGGCCCAGACGTTTATCTGGGGTTAGTCCTCCGACGCCTAAGTTAGAGATCGGCCACACAATTTTTCACAAGGGTAATGGTTTGGGTCTGTTTTTGCTTACCTTTTTTCCTCCTTTTGGACCCTCTCTTATAGTCCTTAGGGTTTAGGGTTTCTCTTTTTTTTAGAGGAGTCCTCCTCGGGTCCGCCTCCTTTCCTTTTCGAGTCCTACCCAGATACGTCCTATCCCCTTTATGGGGAATATTCTCTTCACGCAGTTGGCGTGGTCAGCATCCTTGCAGCCTCTATCAGGTGGGCAATATGTGTCCTTTCCTTAGATACCACGTGTTATTACCCTACTGGGAAATCAATTTGGTTGTATCAGTAGCCCCCTTACTCCCACCAGGAGGCTCTTCCTGTGGGAGTAATCAAGTTTTTCATCATTTTCTCTCATTCATGTGTCCCTCAGGCCTTATTCCTTCGGCTCCAGCTTTAATTTTGCTTGCGATCGGGACCTTCGGTCAGGTATGCTCGGGCCTGACCTGAGCCCCCAACCAAGGTAAGGACCCTCGGTCAGATCCCCTTAGCCTTTGCCTGAGCCCCCAACCGAGGTAATGACCTTCGGTCAGGTCCGCTCGGCCTTGGCCTGAGCCCCCAATTGAGGTAAGGACCTTCGGTCAGGTCCGTTCGGCCTCTGCCTAAGTACCCAACTGAGGTGAAGACCTTCTATCAGGCCTGCTCGACCTTTGCCTGAGCTCCCGACCGAGGTAAGGACCTTCAATTAGGTCTGCTCAGACTTTACCTGAGCTCCCAACCAAGGTAAATACCTTTGATCAGGTCTGCTCGGCCTTTTCCTGAGCTCCCAACTGAGGTAAAGACCTTCGATCAGGTCTGCTTGACCTTTACCTGAGCTCCCAACTAAGGTAAGGACCTTCGGTCAGGTCTGCTCGGCCTTTGTCTGAGCTCCCAACTGAGGTAAGGACCTTCAGTCAGGTTAGCTCAGAATTTTCCTGAGCTCCGACCGAAGTAAGGACCTTCAAGCAGGTCCGCTCAGCCTTTTCCTGAGCCCCTAACCGATGTAAGGACCTTCGGTCAGGTCCACTCAGCCTTTGGCTGAACCCCCAACCGAGGTAAGGGCCTTCGGTCAGGTCTACTCAGCCTTGGCCTGAGCTCCCAACCGAGGTAAGGACCTTCGGTCAGGTCCACTTGGCCATTACCTAAAATCCCAACCAAGGTGAGGACCTTTGGTCAGGTCTGCTCAGCCTTTGCCTGAGCCCCCAACCGAGGTAAGGACCTTTGGTTGGGTCTACTCGGCCTTTGCCTGAGCCCCCAACCGAGGTAAGGGCCATCGGTCAGGTCCGCTCGGCCTTTTCCTGGGCTCCCAACCGAGGTAAGGACCTTTGATCAAGTTCGCTCGGCCTTTGCCTGAGCCCCCAACTGAGGTAAAGGCCTTCAGTCAAGTCTATTTGGCCTTGGCCTGCGCCCCTAACCGAGGTAAGGACCTTCGTCAAGTCCGTTCGGCCTTTGCCTGAGCTCCCAACCAAGGTAAGGACCCATGGTCAGGTCCGCTTTGGCACAAGTCTCGAGGGGTGGTAATTGGTGACGTGACGGCGCCATTAATGCTCAGGCAGTCATATCATTTTTCTTCTATTTTTTAAAGTGTGGGGGTCCATTTGTGGGTCACTTTTGTTTTTCCCTCAAAGAGCCTTCCTTCGGTCTAGGTGTTCCTTTCGGAGAGCTTCCCCTCAGTCTCAGCTTCTTTTTCCTTTAGCGCTTCGTCTTCACCAAAAGTAAGTACAATGTCTTGTTCGTCTGGGTACAGTCCCTCATCCTCCGAGAGGATAATATCTACCCGTAGGTATCAGAGTCTAGGGGGGTCTGAGGGATGTCCTCGGACTCTTCCCCTGATTCACCCTCTGCTCGAGACTCATCGTCCGCAGCCTTGCCATCTAGGTCCGAGGGTGGCTCAAACGGTGAGGGATTCAAAGAGAGGGTGCTTGAATCCCGAGCCCAGACCCAAGACTCCCTTGAATCACTACGGGATTTATCCGACCCAACTGGCGCCGAACAGATGGCGGCAGATGCTCAGCTTCGTCGTCCTTTTTTCTAGGCACCAGAGGCCTCTCTCCCTCCCTCTCTTCATCAAATGCTTCCTCCTTCAGTCCAGTAAGGGGCTTTCGGGTTGGTACTACATCAGCCCTCGGAAAGACCTTCGGTAGCTAAACGGTTACCCAACGTCGATCCACGGGTGGAAGGAGAAATTCTTTTTTGTGAGGTTGTTCGAGGGGGTGCCCTTCGGCACCATCTGGGATATCCCCGATCTAAGTACGATGAACTCCGCCCCTGCCCTTTTTGGGACAGACGCAGAGTTGATGGCGATGGTGAGGTGTCAAGACACCTGCCCTCCAGTTGAATCTGACACTATTTTGTTCAGATTCAGGCTTAACCCGGGTGAGTCTTAGGCCAGCCCAAGTTTACCTGCCTCGGGTATTTGTATTTCATAGTAACTCCCTTCATCTTCATGCAGTGCAAATCTCCATAGCCGAGGCTAGGGCTGTAGCTGCGGAGAGGCAAGTCTAAATAAGGGAGGCCAGGGCACGGGATGCGTAGCAGCAGTAGAGGCTGAAGAGGAAAGGGAAGAAGAAGGGGCCCCCCTCCTCCAAAGCTCCCCCACCAAAGAAAAGGTCCAGGGCCAAAGGACCCAGTACCAAAGCGGTCCAGGCCCTTGCTGCTCTGGGCCATAGCTTGTCTGCCTGAGACTCTTCCCCCATGGTAGACTTCAGAAGCCCGAGGGTTGGGAATGTGAGGGCCGAGGTTGGCTTCGTCCCTAGGTGGTTGGTCAAAGAAGACGACACTCTATCCGTCAGGAGTGTTGCTCGTGAGTTGGTACTGAAGGCTGAAGCACAACGACAAGGGACGACGGCCATGATAACTAATGTCTGCATCTTCATAGCAGGGGTAAGCTTCGGTCGTCCAAACCTTAATTTATTATCATTGCAACATACTGACCATCGGTGTCTTATGCAGGCCCAAAACCAAGTGGGTCAATTGGCAATCCAGGCCGAAGCAATGGCCCGAGACCTCAAGGCTTTCGAACATGAGAAGTCAGCCCTGGAGGATGAGCATTCTATTCTCCTCGAGAAGGTGGAGCACCTGGAAGCATACCTTCTTCGTACTCGCTAGGAATGAGATCAGAAGCTTGCGAAGCTGAAGGCTAGATAACGGTAAGGGTTTAGGAGGCCGAGGCCCAAGGGGCCGAGAAGTATAAGGCCTCTGAGGGCTTTTGGGAGCAGATCAAGCGTGCCATCACCCCTGGGTTCAAAATGGGTGGTACTGAGGTCCAAGACTGGGTCCTCGAGCATTACCCAGAGGTCTCTTTTGAGGACAGTGGGCTCATCTTCGAAGAGGAGTGTGTTGAGGCAACCCCAATAGCCATCGAGGTTGTCGACACCGACAGTGAAGGCTGTAGCAAGGAAGGTGAGGTTCAACTGCAACATGAGGTGCCTCTGACTCCTGGTCATGATGGCTCCGATTAGGAGACCCTCCACCATGCCGACGACGAGGCCATGAACCAGATGGATGCCCCCTGAAGCCACCTTGCGTCTTACCTCAGCCTTCGGGCTCTCTTTCTCTTTTTTGTGATATGATCCTTCGGCCCTTTTCATGTAATCTCGGCCTTCGGGCCTTTTCAATGAATGAATATTTTCGTTTCTTCGAATACCTTAGCCTTTTGCTTTTTCACATTTTCTTTCTGATAAGGGATCTTTAGCCCGTAGGTAGGTGCAAGAAGGTCGAAACCGCTTGTTGGCAGCCCAAGGATTAATACGCCTCTGCTCTAGTACGAGGCTTGGTTCTGCTCCATCGGCTTATCCGAGAGGTTTCCCAAGTCTATGGGCCGTGGAATTTAAAGGATCCTAAACAAGTAGGATTTTCACTATGTTGTGTTCCCCCTCAGCTCCAGCCAAGGGGTCTTTTAACCTCTGGTCCTAGGCCGAACATCCTACCCTCGACCGTCATCATATAGGTGAGGACCTTCGGTTGTATCCCTTCGGCAAAGCTAAAGCCACCAAACAGGAGAATTCCTATCAATTTCCGTAAACCAGCTTACATATTTTTCATAAATAAAATCCTCCAAAGAGCTTAGGATGAGGAGTTACAACTTGAAAGGGCTTAGGAGCAAAAAATTACAAAATGTGAGTGTGCTTGCCACTTCACTACTGGTAGAATTTTCTTAAGTTCTTCGAGTTCCACAATCGGGGTACCTTTTCTCCCCCCGTAGTCTCCAGGTGATAAGACCCTGGCCGTATTACCCTTAAGACTCTGTAAGGACCTTCCCAATTTTGAGGTAGCTTTCCTTGATGCCTCGGGTCTGATACTTCTACCCTTCTGAGGACGAGGTCACCCATTCTGAACTCGTTCTTTCGGACTTTGGAGTTGTAGTGCCTCACAACCCTCTAGTGGTAGGCGACGATCCTTTCTTACGAGGTGTCCCTGACTTTGGTCAAGAGGTATAAATTCGCTCGGAGTCCTTTATCATTTTCTTCTTCATTGTAGTATTGAATCTGGTGGGTTACGACCCCTACCTCCACCAAAAGTACAGCTTCGGTGCCATAAGTTAAAATGAAAGGTGTTTCTCCGGTGGTTGATCTCTCAGTTGTGCGGTAAGCCCAGAGGATGTTGTACAACTCATCTACCCATAACCCTTTGGCATCATCCAGTCTCTTCTTTACTCCTTGGAGCAGGGTACAGTTGGTTACCTCTGTCATCCCGTTGGTTGATGGATAACCGATAGATGTTTTCCTGTGGTCAATGCCGAGGGCATCACAAAACAATCTGAAAGTCGGGTTGGCGAACTGAGTTCCATTGTCCATTACTACCACCCGAGGGATTCCAAATCGATAGACTACTGCCCTCTGGAAGAAGTTCCTTACATTCTTTTCGGATATCGTCTCCAGTGCTTCGACCTCTGCCCATTTCGTGAAGTAGTCTACCGCCACCACAACAAACTTCTTTTGTCTCGTGGCTAGAGGGAATGGGCCCAAGATGTCCATTCCTCACATGGTGAATGGTATTGGGCTTGATAGGGATGAGAGCTCGATAGAGTGCTACCTGGGGACGGGGGTGAACATCTGACACTTGATGCACTTCCTGACTAACGATTCTGCGTCCTTCATCATTGTCGGCTAGAATAGGCCCTGCCTCAGCACTTTATGTGCTAAGGCCCAGGCTCCCAGTTGTTGGCCACATATCCCTTCATGCACTTCTCAGAGTGTGTACTCACCATCGGTGGGGTTCAGGCACTTGAGGTACGGCACAGTGAACCCTATTTTATATAGTGTCTCATCCTTCAAAAGGAAGCGTGCTAACCTCATTCATACCTTCCTTGCCTCGTCCCTATTCTCGGGGAGTGTTCCTTCCTTCAGGTATTCGGTTATGGCATCCATCCAGCTATGGCCGTATTCGCTTACAGGTAATACCTCTTGGGGTCTTTCGGTACTTGGCTATGGTAGCACTTCAAAATACACCGATCGTCCAAGGTCTGTGAAGTCAGAGGTGACCAACTACGACAGTGCATCTACACTAGCATTCTCTTCTCATGGCATCTGCCTTATCTCGAATTCCTTGAAGGTTGTTATTCTTTCTTACAGTGTCTTCAAGTATGCAGCCATCCTTTATTATTTGGCTTTGTAGTCTCCATTCACCTATCATACCACGAGCTGTGAATTACTATGCACCACCAGCTCCTATACCATCAAAGCCCGGGCCAGATTAATTCTGGCTATTAACGTTTCGTACTCTGCTTCATTGTTGGAGGCATCGAAGTCGAACCGTAGGGCGTACTCGATCTTAAAACCTCCAGGGCTGACCAATATGATCCCTGTGCCGCTTCCCATGCTGTTGGAAGCACCATCCACGTGCAATGTCCAAGCCTTTTCTCCTCGGTCCTCGAAAAACTCCTGGGGATCATCAGGGAGCGTCATCTCGGCTATGAAGTCTGCGAGGGCCTGTGCTTTTATTACGATTCTTGGTTTGTACTGGATGTCAAATTCTCCCATCTCTATGGCCCAGTTTACCAGGCAATCGGACATATCCGGCCGCTGCACTATCTTCTTCAGGGGCTGGTCTGTGAATACGCATACCGTATATGATTGAAAATAGGGCCTCAACTTTCTTGCCGCTGTTACAAGGGTGTACGCCACTTTCTCCATCTTTCTGTATCTTGTTTCGACATCTAACAAGGTTCGACTGACGTAGTATATTGGCCGTTGTTGCCTTCCTTCTTCCTTCGTCAGTACTGCGCTTACCACCACTGCTGATATAGTAAGGTACAACTGCAAGGTATCCTTGGCGTTTGGCTTTGTCAGCAGTGGGGGTGCGGCCAGGTACTCCTTCAGTTGTTCAAAGGACTTTTCACATTCCTCCATCCATTCAAACTTTTTGGATCCCTTCAAGGCTTTGAAGAAGGGGAGGCACTTGTCAGCCGATAGAGACATAAATCGCCCTAGGGCGGCGACTCTGCCTGTTAGCTCCTGACTTGCTTCACACCCCAGGTTCAGCTTCATGTTGTACTGCCTCAGCACCTAGAACACCCTTTCTAAGTCTTGAATGTGTTGCTCCGCCTTCAGGATTTTTACAAGCATATCGTCCACATATACCTCCATGGTTTTGCCGATCATCCCCTTGAAGATTTTATTCACCAACCTTTGATAGGTCACCCCTATGTTTTTTAGTCCGAAGGGTATGACTTTATAGCAGTACAATCCCCCCTCGGTCACGAAGGATGTCTTCGGGACATCACCCTCAAACATCTTGATCTGATTGTACCCTGAGTACTCATCCATGAAGCTCAGCGCCTTGTATCCTACTGTGGCATCGATGAGGAGGTCTATTTTCGGTAGGGGTATCCATCCTTTAGGCAAGCCTTGTTCAGATTGGTGAAGTCGATGCAGATCCTCCACTTTCCATTTGCTTCGGGACCATCACCATGTTGGATATCCACTCTGGGTATTGGATCTTGTGAATGAACTGGGCCTTCAGCAACTTCTCTACCTCTTCATCTATTTTCTTCTGCCTTTCGGGGGTGAAGGTCCTTTTCTTCTGTTGCACCAGCTTCTTTACCAGGTTAACACTCAGATGATGCTCTATTACCTCTCAGTCTATTCCAAGCATGTCTAAGGCTGACCAGGCGATGACGTCAGAGTTTTTTCGAAGGAATGAGATGAGTTCTTCTCGTTGTTGCCTTGGCATTATAGCCCCGACCTGGAATTGGCGAGTGTTGTCCCCCTCTTCGGCCTCAACTTGTATCAGATCCTCAGCCGGTTCCCCCCTTTGATAACTGGTGTCGTTGCGTAAATATTTTATCAAGAGCGCCTCGCCCGCCTTTTCTCTTCCCCATAAGGTAGTGGCATAGCACCTCTGGGATGCCTCCTGATCGCCTCGACATTCACCGACACCGTTCTTAGTTGGGAATTTAATCTTGAGATGTGGTGTGGAGACGACAGCCTTTAGCAGGTTCAAACCAACTCTCCCTAGTATAGCGTTGTATGCTGAAGTGATGCCTACTACCAGGAAGTTGATCATGACTGTTACTTAGTGATCTCCAGTGCCGGCTCTTACCAGTAACTTAATCGATCCCTCCACTTTACTGGGATGCCGGAGAATCCCTGTAATGGGTGTTCGACTTTCTTCATCTTTCCCTCATCCAGGCCCATCTTCTCCACCAAGATCCTCTTCACTCTGCAATCGGCTATGGTCATGGTGATTACCAGGGCATCGTCGTGCGGAGTGTGCACCCCTTCCACATCGTCATCTAAAAAGGAAATAACCATCCCCGTCCTTGCCTTCTTGTTCGACCATTCAGCCACATGTACGCTTCTCGCATAGGCTTTTGCTTTTCTGGCCGAGACTAAACTTTCTCCAACGGCTAGGCCTCCACAAATTGTCACTATAACCCTAGTTGGGCTTTTATTCTCATCCCAGAGGTGATGGTCAGCTTCCTTGTGTGTCCAGTCTCTTTGTCGTTCCTGATTGCCTCTGTGGGTTGGCCCCTTCTTTTATAGCAACCTTTGCCATCTCTACGACTGTTGTCCCTACGATCATTACCGTCTTGGGCATCCTCCTTTTCGCGATCCACGAATCGGCCTAGATATCCTCTTCGGAACATTCCTTCTATTTTCCCCTTGAGGTGCCAACAATCTTCGGTGTCGTGGCCGTGGTCCCTGTGGAAATGATAATATTTGTCCATATTGCGTCTCTCGAGGTGTCGTCCCATCTTCCCTGGCTACTTCATGGCTCTGGTATCCTGGGAGTCCTTTATCTGCATCAGCACATCTGTTCGTTTTCGGTTCAGGGGCACGTATTTCTCGAACTTTCTTGGTGGACTGGGTGCCCGACCACACTTCGTTTTTTGCTTTCTTTGAAAGGTTTGTCGTCACCTCTTGAGATTCGTTTCCTTCCCGTCTTCCCTTCAGCTTCTTCATCGGCTTGAAGGGTTTCTTCCATCTGGATGTACTTATCGCACCGAGCTCTCAACTTGGCTAGGTTCCTCGGTGTATGCTTTGCCAAAGACCTTTTCAGCTCCTTATCCTTGACACCTCCGAGAAGGGCTGTGAAATCTTCTTTCGGGTCCAGACCTCTGATCGTGATCTTCTCTTTTTAGAAGCACTTCATGTAGTTTTGCAATGATTCTCCTTCATGTTGCTTGACATTGGTCAAGTTCAACATGGTTTTCTGAAGGGGTTGGCTACTGGAGAATCCCTTCATGAAGAATTAACTTAAATAACTGAAGCTATGGATCGACTTCGTCGACAAACGGTTGTACCATAGCCTTGCCGCTCCTCTGAACGTCAATGGCAGGGCGAGACACATGATGTTTTTTGAGACTCGATGGAACTGCATAGCAACCTTAAAGCCTTCCAGATGATCGACGGGGTCCCCAAACCCATCGTAGGTGTCATACCTTGGTAAGAGAAATTCGACCGGGAGTGGGTCCCTCATGACCTCATCACCTAGAGCCATGTCATTAGTGAGGTCTGGCTCGTGAGCTCTCATCCGATTTTCTGCCACCTTCCTGATCTCATCTTTCAAGTCCAAGATCATCTGCTTCAACCCCGAGTCCTCGTGTCTCTATTCGTCTCCTTGGCATGGTTCCCTATGCCTGGCCCCGGCGGCACGCTGCATCCTTCCCCTGGGTGCGGGACTTTCCCTTATTGCTCGGTTTCGAGGATTATGACCAGAGCTTATCAATCCTGTATTGCTCTGGTCCTCATCTCGAGCTAGCTCGGGCCGAATATGGAGGCCTCGTGGTGCTCCGCCAGTCTTTTGAGAGATAGCTTTGGAGACCTCCTTCATTGCCTCGGCCATTCGGTCATATTTCTCCTGGAGTGCTTCAAACTGCTCCCTTGTCACATATTCCTGCGCTCTAGGAGGGGGTGGAGGATTACTATCTCCGCGCACCGAATATCCAACAGAACACTGGTCCCTTGCGGAACCTTCCTGATCATCGTGTCCCCATTCTTCTCTGATTTCCGTCGAGGGAGGGAGCCCTCTTGAAGGTTCCTCCTCCCCTATGTTTATGTTCGACGCTGCTCTAGTCTTCTTAAGATTGTAGGTTCTCCCCACCATTACTGTCGTTCCCACAGATGGTGCCAATCTGTTGCTGCCGAAAGTCTGTATGAGCTGATCCTGCACAAGCACAGAAGGAAGAGGCCCGGAGGTTTATCCGGGGTTAGTCCTCTGATGCCCAAGTTAGAGATCGGCCGTACAGATTTTCACAAGGGTATTGGTGTGGGTCTGTTTTTGCTTACCTTTTTTCCTCCTCTCGGGCCCTCTCTTATAGTCCTTAGGGTTTAGGGTTTCTCTTTTTCTTGGAGGAGTCCTTCTCGGGTCCGCCTCCTTTCCTTTTCGAGTCCTACCTGGATACGTCCTATCCCCTTCGTGGGGAATATTCTATTTTCGCGGTTAGCGTGGTCAACATCCTTGCAACCTCTATCAGGTGGGCGGCACGTGCCTTTCCTTAAAGACCACATGTTCTTACCCTACTGAGCAATCAATTTGGCCGTATCACACGTCAACAATGACCTGCACTCCATAGGGACGAAACTAGCTATAGTAGTAGTATAGTGAATAGAATCTTTTTTACTGAGTAAAAAAAATCTTCATAAGGACAAGACTAGCTATAGTTTTTTTTTTTTTTTTTTTGGTGGGGGCTTTGGGGGTTTAAGAAGACTAGCTATAGCAAGTCAACAATGACATGCACTCCACAGGGATGAGACTAGCTATAGTAGTAATATAGTGAATAGAATGTTTTTACGAAGTAAAAAAATGTTCATAAGGACAAGACTACTTACAATCATTGTTGGCAAACCAGGTTTTGACTAGGAAAAATAGGCCGAGCTTGGTTAAAATATTAGAAACCTAGTTAAGAGTCATGGAGACTCGTCCTGTATTAAAACATGATAAGACTAGGACCAAATCATATCAAGTCATTCAAGATTCATTTGTTTTGTCTAAGTCACAACAAAATGGTCGATTCTTGTCAAAAGTTTAAGTCGGCATTTCTAAATAGTTTTGAGTTAAAATATATTTTAATGATGTTAAATGTTCAATGACCGAAGTCTTCATTATTGAATCTAGTGACTATTGAGTGTGTACATCTAAATATTAATTAAAAAAACATGATTCATGACCATGACATCTCCAAGTCTGATCTTATCACTTTCACCAAAAAGACAATGAATGATGAGCTTCATAAGAAAATTTTGAAAAACAAACACTTTTATTCTATCTTGTCTCATTTAATTTGTTTATTAATTATTTATTTGGGTTGCTTGAGAAAGACTAGTATGAAAATAAGATGGGCAAATTTGACATGACTCGCCTGATTTTCTATGACTCGCTCCGACTCATTAGGATTTAAAGAGGACGAGTCGAGTCACAAAACCTGGTTTTCCAACAATGCCTACAATTATTTATTTATTTATTTATTTATTTATTTATTTATTTATTTATTTATTTATTTTTCATAAGAAGACTAGCTATAGTGAGTCAACAACGACCTGTACTCAACAAGAAGAAGACTAGCTATAGTGAGTCAACAACGACCTGTACTCAACAAGGAGAAGACTAGCTATAGTAGCATGGTGAATCGAATCACAAGGATGAGAATAGCTATAGTTTTCTGGATGAGAATAGCTTGACTTCATCTTCTAATCCTTCCCAAATTTCCTTCCCTTGGCCCTTAAATTATGGTTCTGACCATCTCCAACTCGTCCGAACTCATGGAGTTTATTGTCGAGAAAGGAAATGGAGTCAAGGGTCTTGCAGAGACTGGCCTAACTAGTGTCCCTAAACAGTACATCCAACCCATGGAGGAAAGGATGGACGTGCACAACATCACAATTGAGAACTCTATACCCGTGATTGACATGGCCAAATGGGATGACCCTAACCTGGATGATTTGATATGTGATGCTGCAGAGATATGGGGTTTTTTTCAGGTTATCAATCATAGGGTTCCTCTTCAGGTTCTGAAGAATGTGAAGGATGCAACTCATAAGTTCTTTGGATTGCCTGCTGATGAGAAGTTGAAGTACGAAAAAGATGTCTCCAACTAACAACGTTCGCATGGGACAGCTTCATCCCTCAAGCAGAAAGAGCTCTGGAGTGGAAAGACTACCTCAGCCTCTTCTTCGTTCAAATGATGAAGTTTCTTCCTACTGGCCCAAAGAGTGCAAGTAAGGATTATAGAAACCTTGCCTTTCCATTTCCTGAATGCATACACAACTAGAGACAGCCCTTTTTAACTGTAAACATATGCATGTAGACTTGTAGTTAATGGTGGTTGGAATTTTTATCTTAGGCTCTCTTGGTAACTCTGGGAGATCGGGGCGAGGTATTTTTCGAGATCACAGGGTGAAGTTGTGGATGCTTTCAAGATTTGATTGGTCTTCAATGCAACCTTACCTAGCCTCTATTCCCTGAAGATAACACATTGCTTTAGGAAGGCGAATGAACTGCAAATTTTCTGGCAAAAGATGAGCAAAGACAGGACTTACATCTCATATTTCCTTCCCCTCTTAGCTAGAGAAGAAATTTTTCAAGATTCAGCTTTAAGACCTAGAATTTAGATTCAGTAAGTAAGCTTGAGTTTGGGGATTCTTAACGCTTTTATGGTGGTTTTTTCTTTTGTAATTCTTTTCTTAATAAGTTTTTGGATCTTCTAGCAAAAAAAAAAATTGGTGGTTGATGAAATCACACATATTGGGAATCCACCGAAAGCCAAATCCCGGGATGGAACTTTGATGGTACTAATGTTTGATTTGTATTGTGACATTAGGGAACAGGCGCTGGAGTTTATGGAGAAATCTGAACCTCTTGTGAAGCAACTTTTGAAGGTTCTAATGAAAAGGCTGAATGTGAAGGATATCGACGAAAGAAAAGAGTCATTGTTAATGGGTTCAAAGAGGATTAACCTGAACTATTATCCGATTTGTCCAAACCCAGAGCTAACGGTGGGTGTTGGCCGCCACTCCGATGTGTCAACACTCACAATCCTCCTTCAAGATGATGTAGGTGGCCTATACGTGAGAGGAATCAGTGGTGATAGCTGGATATATGTCCCACCCATCGATGGATCTCTCGTCATCAACGTTGGTGATGCACTGCAAATTTTAAGCAATGATCGTTACAAGAGTGTGGAGCATCGTGTGATTGCTAATGGAAGTAGGAACAGAATCTCAGTTCCAATCTTTGTCAACCCAAGACCCAAAGACAGGATTGGTCCCTTACTGGAAGTGCTAGAGAATGGTGAGAAACCATTATATAAGCAAGTCCTTTATGCTGACTATAGTAAATACTTCTTCAGCAAGGCCCATGATGGGAAGAAGACCTTAGACTTTGCTCTAGCATGATAAATCAGTATTTTATTATTAAAGTCTTACATAAAGTTGGTAGGAGAAACTTAATATATCAGGCTTGATTTTGAGACTTCCATCAGAGGATTAATTGTTAATGGTTCTGCCTAAGATTTTCAATTCCTTGTATGATGGTTGTCAGCCCATTTCTATATATATATATATATATATATATATATGTATTCTTCATCTTTTAGGTAATTTTCCTTTTGGTACTTAAATAATGGAGATGGTAATTATGGATTGGGTTTTAACTGATTACTTGAGTTCCACTATATGTAGACTTTGCTGAACTATGCCAACAATAGCATGCGCTTAACTTGTGAGACGGGCACGCAGGACTTTCCTGGGTATCTACATGCCCCTTAATCAACTAATTGGGGTGTTTCATAG
Source organism: Macadamia integrifolia (assembly GCF_013358625.1). Classification (NCBI taxonomy): domain Eukaryota; kingdom Viridiplantae; phylum Streptophyta; class Magnoliopsida; order Proteales; family Proteaceae; genus Macadamia; species Macadamia integrifolia. The sequence goes on from NC_056570.1 coordinate 7,726,405, forward strand.
GCACAAGAGTATTTATGGGGTGAGGAGAATGAGGACAGAGTGTGTCAAGAGAGACAAAGAGAAGAGAGATTAAGAGGACTGTACATATTAATAGTTTACAATTACGGTGCAGTCATAGGTTTATTTACCTATCTTGCATGCATATATAACATGCTATAATTATTGGGATTCCTTAGCCCCATAGGACAAAAATCCAAGCTCCGTCCTGCGCCATATGGAAGACTCCAATTTTTTTTTTTTTTTTTGGGTGTGAAAAATGAGAAAAAATTAACGACATTGGGCTAAGCCAGACACTTCAACAAAAAGGAAAAATCTCACTTTCAGCATTGCCATCAATAGGACCGAAAGATTAGCTCTCCTCCTCAAAATGAACTATATTCATTAAATAACAAAATTTCTATCTAAAGAGAAATCTGGATATGCCCCGAGTATCCAGAAGAAGTTCGTTCTTGATCCGGCCAGCGAAAAATGAGTTCAAATGGAGTTAGCAATATGAAACTTTGAATTCCCAAATTACAAAAATGCAGACTGCTGTCAATTCAAAGGTGTATATATACATTGTTACATGGGAGTATAAGTACTGTAGGGTGCCCAAGCACACCCAGGTCCTTCCTTGTCCTTTGGCTCTCAACCTAGTGCCACCTGAATTGGGCTCAATCCAACCTAGCTCGGCCTGGACAATCTAACTAAAAACACTTGATATATTTATTATAAAACAATGGCAACAAGTTTTGAATCATTCACTTCGGATCCGTTTGGTTGCAAGTGGAATTTAAAGGAAAGTGAAGTGAAATTTTCATACATAAAATAGAAATGTTTGTGATCATTACCCAATGTAATACAATGTAATTGTATAAACTAGTTAATTTTTTTAACCATATGTAGTAACGATATATTTGACATATAATTTTTATTTTTCATCATATAACAAAGGGTTTTTGATGCAAAGTAAAGTGAAAGTTTATAACCAAATATGGAATGATTTGACATTAATATTATAATCATATGAGGTAATGATTACATACATTTCTTTTTTAATTATAAAAATTTTACTTCCTTTCCCTATAATTTCCCTTACAACCAAACATAGCTTTCAAGACGGAACCATCGCAACACATAAAGCCTATGATTTCATGTATACAATTTTGTATATCTCAGCTCTAACCTAAACCTGGAGGAGTGAACTCATAATCCTGGGCCAGCCCATGGACTAGAAATCCCATTTCATCAGGAAACAATGGGCATCCTTCGGTATTTGATCGTATTAGACTCTATGTATTGAATACTTTGAGACATGATCAATCCAGATCATACCTTGTCCATTCAACATTGAAATTGCTGTATCATTCTTTCACATGGAAAATCTATGCGGGTCACCCACCCCTTCCTAGTTCGTTATTGAAAGAACTTTTTGACTTCAAAGGAGATTTATTACACAAAATGCGCAGAGGGTTTGAACGATTTAGTCGACAATGAAGGATGATGTCAAATTCAAATTTTAGCACAATGCACAATTTAATGGCCTGTAAAAGGAAAAATGGAAAGATCAACGAATAGGCCTAGTTTCTCTTTATTCATGGTGATTTTTGCACATGAGCATGACTAGCTGGATTAATTTTAATTCCTTATCATTTGTGGTTAGAAAGAATTGCTTGCATGTACCCAAGGAAGAACAGGAATCCTTTAGTGATCAGTTGTATGATTATAGGTGATGTATTACAGGATTTTATTGCTATGCCCTTGTTATTACAGGATTTTTGTCCAAACCTCCTCTGGGTTCGATGTACAAAAATCAACATTGATGGTTTGCTTGTTGGGAAATCCTAGTAGAGCTGGTGCAGGGGATGTATTTAGGGATCATAAAGGGGTTATCATCTTTTTTTTCAAGGAGTTTCTTGGGGTTTGAATAAACTTAGCTACATAATTTTCAATGCTACTTCAATGTCTCACACGCATAGAGATGGGTTAGGATAAATTATGGGTTGAATGCAATTCAATCGTTGTTGTCCTATTGGTTCAAGCTAATCACATCCCATTTTTGGCAGAAATGAGCTTCTCTTCAACCTTTCTTAGCTACTATTAATTTTTATTAGTTGGAGCATTACTCATTGCTTTAGAGTAACTTATCCAATGGCAGCTTTTTTTCAACTAAAGAGGCAGCAAAATCTGGCATCTCATCTTATGTAATTGAGTTTCCTTTATGGGTTAAAGAAGAAATCCAAGAAGATATTATTGGTGGTCCTACATTTCATTTCTTTAGGTAATTTGTTATGGGTGAGTGGAACTTTCCTATTGATGGCTGTAAATAGAAGAGAGAAAAAGAGAGAGGCAATGCCAAAGGTAGGAGGTTCTCCTCTTATTTTTTTGTTCTTGTATCCATCTGGATATCCCTAGATGTTAAATTTGTACTCTCTTTTTATTTTAATTTTTCAATACAATTTTATGACATTTAAAGGTCTTTGATTAGCATGAGAAATGAATATTTTCAACCTTGTTTAATAGAAGATGAGAGTTAATGATAAGGAATCCAATCATAGGATCACATAACCGGAGAATAGAGATCTCTAAGGTTGAAGGAAAGCTTAATCCAATGAATTTTTTTTATTTTTTTTGGTAAATAAAGAAATAATGTGTACAAGCTCTAATATATATACAGATCAGGCTCGTCTCAAACAACTGACGCTCCAACGATCGTCCAACAACTTCCTTGAGTGCAACAAGTGCCCTCCTAATCCAATTAATGTGAGTCATTTGACTCACAAGGCTCCATGAGGTTGCTAAAAACCGTAAGGCGAGAGAGAAACCCGATCCATGAAACTCATTCAACTCTTCCTCTCTTTCCCTCCTTCTTTCCCAGTCAAAACCCTAAGAACTCGACTCTCCATCTCTTTCCTCTAGGGGTGTCAAGTGGTCGGGCCGAGCCGGTCTCGATCGGGGCTAGTCGGGCTCAGCCAATTTCTAAGGCTACACTGTGAACGCCCCTTTAGCTAAACGGGCTTAGCTAACGCGGACATGGTACGGTTAATAATCCGGCCAGTAGGCCTCGGGCTTTAATCGGGCTACCATAAACGGGCCTTAATCGGGCTATAAACCTATTTAGCTTTAAACAAGTCCTCTTTAGAATTGGTCTCTTAAATGTACTTGAAGAAGAATACTAATAAAATGAGGCAAAGATGGACATAGCAAAGAAAAAAATCCCATAGTTAAAATGAATTAAGCCAAAGATGCGCAAAGTAACTAAATTACTAAAGTACTCAATCTTTAACCCACGAAACTCAAATCAATTAAACTATGCCTACATAACCCAAGTTTAGTAAGTTCAAATCAATTAAACTATGCATAAAAAAAATGAATGTTCATATAATAATTACCACCATCTCAATTGTACATATCTTCACCAAAAAAAAAAAATTGTACATATCACATACCCTTAGGACTAAATACAAATAGTATTAAAAAAATTAAAAAATTAAAAAAAAAAAAAAAAAAAATATTAAAGGGGTTGGGCTAGGTCGGGCTTAAAGGGGTCAGTTCAAATTGAGCTTGTAAATGTGTCAGGCCGGTCGGGCTAGGTGGTTGCACCGTGTACTACCTATTTATTCAAGCCCGACATGTTTATTAATCAAGTCGATCTAGGTCGGGCCATAAAAGTGTCGGACTCGATCGGGCCTACTGGTGCAGGCTTGGAATTGACACCCTTACTTTCCTCTCCCTCACTCTTTCCCTCCCATTGAAGAAACATTATTTCAGAAACCCTCTTTCACTCACCCAAGCTTCATCTCTGCTCTTTTGAGCTTCAGCACACCCCAAGCCCGACACATTTATTAATCGAACCGGTCTAAGTCGGGCCATAAACGTGTCGGGCTCGATAAGACCTACCGGTGTGGGCATGGAATTGACACCCTTACTTTCCTCTCCCTCACTCTTTCCCTCCCATTGAAGAAACATTATTTCAGAAACCCTCTTTCACTCACCCAAGCTGCATCTCTGCTCCCTCGAGCTTCATCACACCCCTTTGTTCGAGTGATTTCAAAAACCCTAACAGTGAAGGATTTTACCCTTGGCAGAGAAGGAGAAGGTCTACGAAGAAATGAGAGGAGGCGGAGGAGCAAAGCTTTAGAAGGAGAACTAAAGAGGGAAAGAGGTATGCTTCAAAACCCTAAGCTTTTGATCCATGTTCGCAGAACCAAAGAACGGTACGAAGCTTTTACATTTTTTAATAAAATGCAATCATCAGGAGTAACCCCAAGTTTAAAATCAATTATAAGTCTTTTACTGGCATGTTGAACCATGTCTGCTCTCCTATTTGGAAAAGAGATCCATGGGCACAAAATCAAGACAATTGTGGATGCTGATGAATTTATCTGCACTGCCCTAATTGATATGTACATGAAATGTGGATGTTCTTCTTGGGCACACAATATTTTCGATTAGATTGAAAGTTCTGATGATCCAGCATTATGGAATGCAATGATTATGGGAGGAATGGGAAATTAAAAACTGCACTTGAAATATTCAACTTGATGAAAGAAGATGGATTACAATCATATTTGGTTACTTTCACTATTGAGAATATTTGATTTGTATTAATCTCTGCAAGGCTGTATCCTAACCCTGTTCATGGGACTTTTAACCAATAAAATGAAAAATATGAGATTCTGATTAACCCAATATATTACTTTAATTGTGAGAGGTCCAACATATTTTAGCCTTTGAACGATTGTAGTATTTTATTTTTTAGTGGTCTTTGCTTACTGTGTTCTTGGAATTGTTTAGATTAGGGTAGGATATTTTAATAGAAAACTAGGGCTTGTGGTGGCCTTTTCAGCCTTTGTTGATTGTCTTATTTTTGGATGGTTGATTAGCATCTGTAATTTATTTTTTGCAGATAAAATTTCTAGCTCAACTGCTAATTGCAGCAACCCTGATTTACTTAAATATAGATGCATCAAGTGTATATGTAATCGAAAAGATGTAATTAGGATCTCAGAAACTGCAGAAAATCTAAATAGATCAAATCTTTTACAGTTGCCTAGAGTTTACGTATAACTACTTCGCTTGGTATGATCCTATAAATATACCAATAACCGAGCCCTCTCGTAGAGAAATCCCAACAAACAATCTCACACATGACTTACAGGAGATGCAAGAGGAGGTGCAAAGGTTACAAGAGGAACCACGGAGGTTACGAAGGAGGTGCAGGGTTACAAGAAGAAGTGTGCGATGGAAAAATTAGAATGGATGAAATAGAGAAATTTGTTGAATCAATGAAGATTTTTTTTTTTTTTTAACATCGTAAAAAATAAATAAATAAATAAAAAGGATGTTAGTAATGATATGGTGTTTTATCTTGAATTTTCTCATTATTTGATGAATAATTAATAACATCTTGGATTCTCAAAGATGATCACAACTTACTTGTCACATAAGATTGTTTCTTATCCTCGCGTATTACTTTACAAGCAAAAAATACAGATGTTGAACTAAGAAAAAAGGAGATGTAAAAGTCCTGAGCCCAACATAACAACAACACATTTAATATGAACAAATAGCCACCAATCATATCTCATAGTAAATCTCACAAACAAAAAGTGCAAAGTTAAATCTTCCCATTCAGCAATTTGCTCAAACCCAACCATCCAGCAAGGTACACAAATCCAACCGCAAATGATATTCTATTAAGCAAGGTGCTCAAATTCAGAAATGTATAAGGTATAAAGGGTATGTGGAAGCAATTCCAACAGTTCAGCACGGTACTCAAATTCAGCAAGGTGTAAAAAAGTTTTCCCTACAAGTCATAAGTACCTGCAAAGGCAACAACGAGTAAGATACATCAATAGTGAATAAATCCGAGTATAATAAAAAACGTACCAATACTATTGTAAACTACAGTATTATAGATCTGAAACTTTGATTGTCATTCAATTAGTCAAATTCATTATAAAGATTCGACTGTTGTATTTTAAAAGGTGCAACACTTCTTATCTATCACCTTCTTTTGGACCTTCTTTTCTTTTGAGAGTTGCTCCATTGTTGACACATATCTCCAACTCACACCATTTCATGTGGCCCATAAAGCTAATTGAATAAATCCGAGTATAATGAAAAATGTACCACATCTTCTATAACTTCGTTTCCTTCACAATCATGAGCAACAGTTTTTCTTGTTGCCCGTGCTATTTCCTCAATATATATATGCCTCTGGAATGTACTTGATGTCTCAGGTAATACCTCAACCAAAGCCTTCCCAATGCAACATCTTGATCTATGAAAATAATTATCGGCTTCTTTTTTCCATGAGCTTCCAGGATAACCTCAAATAACCATTTGAAATAGTCATCACTATATGTTCATCGTTGTCCAACTGAAATGATAAGTAAATGCTGAATTCATCTTAATTTGGTTTTCAAAATACAGTAGCAAACTCCGACTTCACCATTGTGGATACTCAATTTAATCCTCATCCGTGCAAGACAATCAGTTCTTGTCTCCGCTCGAGGCTTGACAATATTTTTATCTCTTTTGTATACTTTCCTTTTTCCATGTTTATTACATACAAATACCCTTGATGTTATGGTACTATTATATTTTATCTCTTATGTACTATCATACCAACCGAGGCTCAATCTAGCATATGGCACATTGTATCTTCCATTTTTTGGCCTAAAATATTGACCTTTAAAAAATCAAAGATATTAGAATCAGATTTACAACAAAACCATTCAGTCAAATAATGAATTTTCTCAATAACCCTGGGTAGACCGTGCAATCAATGAGCATCTCAACATAGACCTCCACGAAAACAAAAATTAGTTGAAACACAATTCTAGCTTAAGAGAGCAATTTAAGTAACAATTAAGAAACGCAAATGCACCACATGAAAATATCATAGAAAGGAACCAAGTTAGTATTGCTAAATACCCAAATCCAAAGAAGACAGCTTGCCCACACAAAAGATTATACCAAAAATTTCTCCCTCACCATCTCAGCACAGACCTCCATGAAAACAAAAATTAGTTAAATGAGCCACACGAAAACGTATATTTTATGCTATTTTACACTATCCATATTGTTCATTACTTGGTTCTGGTTTTTCTATTGCATATATGGTTTCAAGTATTGGTATCGTATCAGACATATCGGTCATATCGTATCGATGTTGACTGAGACCGACCTCGATCCTTGATCGATTCGGATCGATTATCCATATTGTTTTAGGGGTAAAACAGTAAAAAAAAACGTATTTTTTTCTGAAAAGTAAAGGGCAAAAGTGATCGATACGCATTGATCCTCTTCGATACCGATCTGATCTGGATCAGTATCAGCATACTGATACCGAGAACTAAATCCATAATTACATAAGCTTTAACCCATCTTCAGGCATTGGCCAATCAGCCACACAAAAATGAGATAATCAGCAACACGGATGCCACCAAAAAAATAAAAATAAAAAACAACACAAAGCCCTAATTTTCTATTACAATATCTAAACCCCATCCTAAAAAATCCGAAAAAACAACAAAATGGCACCATGAATAAAATATAATGATCATTCTAGGCCAAAAACAAAGATGAAGCATACCTCTTTCCCTCTTTGGTTCTCCTTCTCCTCCTCCTCCTCCTCCTCCTCCTCCTCTCGTTCCTTCGTAGACCAGCCTCCCCCTTTAGGGACAGAGTGTGTTGAAGCTCAGGTGAAAGAGATGAAACTCGAACAGAGGGTGCGTTGAAGCTCGAGGGAGCAGAGATAAAGCTCGAGTGAGTGAAAAAGGGTTTATGAAATAATGTTACTTCAATGGAAGGGAAAGAGTGAGGGAGACGAAAGAGATGGAGAGTCGAGTTCTTAGGATTTCAAATGCAAGAGAAAGAAGGGAAAGAGAGGAAGAGTCGAATGGGGGAAAAAGAGGGAGAGTTCGAGAGGGTATCATGGATCGGGTTTCTATCTCATCATGCGGTTTTCAGTAGCCTTGTGGACCCTTGTGGGTCGAATGATTTACAGACGTTGGATTAGAAAGACAAGTGTCACACTCAAAGAAGTCCTATGGAACTCAAGTACTCGAATCGACGAGTGACGAACCGTGAAAAACAAAGAACAATCGAAGTCAAAGAAAATTCAACACAAAGTTGAGCGCTGTTTTGCCGTGAGCCAACCAGCCAGAAGGGGAAAATGAGAACTTGAGAAAGATGAAAAATAGGACACTTCGATTCCCTACATATAAAAGTTTCCCGCGAAATTACGACTACATATCCCCTCCAAATTCAAACTCTCTATCAGCAGCTCTGCAGCACTACATACAGTCCGATTCCCCTTCCCATGGCCAGAAGATTTATGCCCACATTCTCAAAATTGGATTTTCACCCAACACCAACATTTCCATCAAACTCCTCATTCTCAACATAAAATCTGGTTGTTTATCCTATGCCCGAAAGATATTCGATCAAATGTCCAAACCAACCGTCTCCTCCTATAATTCAATGATTGCAGCCTACCTCAAACAAGGTCAAGCTGGAGAATCTCTGAATTTGATCCGCAAACTCACTTCCTCTAATGAAAAACCAGATGGGTTCACGTTTTCCTTGATTTTGAAGCTGTCTACAACAGCTACGTGTAATGTAATGTTGTCTTGTGATATTGGGAAACAGGTCCATGCCCAAATACTAAAATCTGATGTCCAATTGGATGATGTGCTCGTCACTGCTTTGGTTGATACGTATGCGAAGAATGGAAAGGTTGATTATGCAAGGAAAGTGTTTGATAAGAGGCTGAAGAAAAATGTAATCTGTTCTACAGCAATGATCAGTGGTTACATGAAACAAGGATCTGTGGCAGATGCAGAGGAAATATTTCAGAGGACAATTGATAAAGATATTGTAGTTTTCAATGCAATGATTGAAGGCTATAGCAAATTGCTTGAAACCGCCAAGAGATCGTTTGAAGTTTACATTGACATGCAACGAATCAATTTTCGACCAACACTCTCCACTTTTGTCAGTGTGATTGGGGCCTGCTCTATCTTGTCCGCTTTTGAGGTCGGTCAACAAATCCAAACACAGTTAATGAAGACTGAGCTCTTCACAGATGTGAAATTGGGAAGTGCACTTATAGACATGTACTCAAAATGTGGAAGAACTGAGGAAGCACAGAGAATTTTCAACTATATGCCAGAAAAGAACGTCTTTTCATGGACTTCCATGATTGATGGGTATGGGAAGAATGGAAATCCTACAGAAGCACTTGAGCTCTTCAACAAAATGCAAATAGATTATGAAATTAAACCCAATTATGTTACATTCCTCAGTGCACTCTCAGCTTGTGGACATGCAGGGCTGGTTGCTAAGGGGCAGGAGATCTTCAACAGCATGGAGAGAGATTATTCATTAAATCCAAGGGTGGAGCACTACGCTTGCATGGTTGACCTCCTAGGGCGTGCTGGGAGTCTACAGCAAGCATGGGAGTTCATAATAGCAATGCCTGTGAAACCTGATTCTGATGTGTGGGGAGCTCTGCTTGGTGCATGCAGGCTACATGGTGATGTAGAAATGGCAGCTATTGCTGCCGATGAGCTCTTTAAGTTGAGAAGTGATGGGAGGCCTGGTGCTTATGTTGCCTTGTCTAACACTTTTGCAGCTGCTGGGAAGTGGGACGGTGTAACTGAAATTCGGGAGTTGATGAAGGAGAGAGGAGTTTCTAAAGATGCTGCCTGCAGCTGGGTTGGGACAGAGAGTGGTTTATGTGGTTTTCATGTTTCCCAAAATACGTGAAAAGTATGTAAAATAGGGTGGCACAACCTCTTGCAGAACTTTGTATCGTTCAATATCTTGCTCCAACTTTGGCAGATCCTTCAAATTCATTGTGCAGTTGTGTATCTTGCTCCAACTTTAATTTGTTACAGAATAATCATTTTGTGACATTGGGTGTGAAGCAGGGGTAAGGCTGTGTACATTATGACCCTCCCCAAACCCCGCAGTGGCGGGAGCCTTAGGCACTGGGTACGCCCTTTCCAACATTGCGTGAAGTTGGCTCCATTAAGATTGTGAAAACCTTAATTTTGGCTTGATTCATTGAAGATATTTTTCATGCCTAATTGGATACATCAGTCATTTACCACTTTGTAATTTACCTTATTTGGATTTTGTTTTTACCCTACATTATAATAATTCATATTTATATCTTGAAATGAAAATCTTGATCATACTCGGTGTTCACAATGGAACTCTTCCTTCAAACAATGCTTTTGTGTTGTGTGCAGTTGGAAGATGAGCAAGTTTATAAAGATCGTATGGATCCACTCTTAAATATGTAAAACATACTCCAAGTATGTATCCTGCATGATTACTGTAATTTCAATTCTGGAGTTTTATCCGTGCAGGGTCAAAGTACATCGAGCCAATTTTAGAATGTTAATATTTTCTTTGTAGCATTGACTATTTGTTTGTGTTCTTTGTGTAATTTTTAGTTTTGGAATGCAAAATTTGGGGTTTGGGGTACTTAATTTCTCATTTGCTGTAAGTATGACTTCATGCAATGCCTTCTTGCTTACTCCATTGCTTTCTTATTAGTTATCAGAATTTCTTGCTCTCTTTTACTTTGTATACTGCAGTTTTAGGTAGTAGTATATCTTTCTCTTTGGAATGCACATTACTATTTGTTAGATTTGATTTGTGTTATTTCTCTCAATTTCTGTTCTTGGTTTTGCAATTTGCTGTTAATATTTGCATCTAACAAGTGCCATCATGAAACTATATGCATGACCAACTGATGAAAAGTAACACTTGCTTCTTTAGAAGGGAAATAAAATGCAATGCAATAGTTTGATTGTCCATATCTTAATCATTCAATGAACTAAAGTTCAAGTGAATCTAAATCATGAAAACTACCAGGAATCCATAAAGAACGACTTTTAAGTGCAAATACTGGAATTACACTCAGTTAGTTATATTTTATTAACTATCAAAGGTTACAATCACTAATTATATGAGGGAACGATGTTTTTGAAAAATTGTGAAAGACAACAAAAATGAGACTTTTACCCTCCTTGGAAAGTAAAAATTTCTTAACATGGTCAAAGCAGAAGATTGGCATGAAACCCCTGTATTTCTAAATATGTAGAACTCTTATTTAATTTTACTAGTATGAAATTTACTCATATTGTAATGTTGGAGATTGGGAGAAGTTCATGTTATCAATCTCCATGGGATATGTTAACATGCTTATTGCTTGCTTTCATTTTAACCTTTTCCTGCTTTGGTTGAACTCCTAGTCAAGGATTAAAGTATCGGTATCGGTCGGCTAAATTAAAGATATGTATCGGAGGGTATCGTATCGTATCAGAGATACACTAAAATATGCTAAAGATCAAGGATTAAAGTATCGGTATCAGTTGCCATATCGGTCGACTAAATTTAAGATATGTCTCATAATGTATCGGAGATACTTTAAATCATGCTCCTAATATCTTCTCTTTGCTCAAGACATTGCTAGTGCATATATTTTGATTATCAATGCCCAAATGAATAACATGCTGCAGATTTTACTTAAAAGGTGGTGGAACACTCCTACATTAGGAAACAATGACAAATCCAGGGTGAAAACTGATTGTACAAAAAAAAAAAAAAAAAAAAAACCATTTTACTCTTGAATTTGACTTGTGATTTGAATCCATTAGGGAGGTTTTCTCTGGTAATACATAACATGCCAAAAAAATTTTACACTTTCAAAAAACTGAATTTAATGTTATGACCTGATAAAACAGAGGTTCATAATCCAAAAATTGTCACTGGTATAGCAACCAATCGACTATGCATCAACTGCAGATCTCAAAATCATCTTTCTGCTAGCCTTCTTTCTCGAGCCTAGCATGAATACAATCTTAAATTCAGAGGCAGATCTTCCATTTTTTGTGCAGGACTAAAATCTGAAAGGAGTTAGTTTTTTCCCTGAGCAGAGACTCCATGCAGATGATGAAGGTTCTCGCACGGAACTTACTGTCTCATCTTCGTACATTGAAGTCCTGATCATCTTCATGCAGATGATGAAGGTTCTCAAACATGGTTCTGTCAACAATCTTTCATTCTACACTATCTGACTTTCCCACAATGTCATAATGGCTTCCACCTTTGAGATGCCCTACAACTCGAGCTGATGAAGTGAACATTTCTATCCATTTTATGGTATTGATTTACTATAAGAGTACTTTTTGTCATCTAGAAATATAGAGTTTTTCGCTAAATACTGGAAAATGCAAGCTATATGATCAACTTTTCATTGAAAAACTCACTTTTCTGGTGTTTGCCTTTGGAAAACTTCTTTTCTAGGATCTCAAATGTGGCCTAAATGGCTCTTATTTGCATATGTTGTATAGAAAATCATTCTAGACATCACTATAAGATATAAGCTTCCGAAGTCTTCCTAGTCCCACCACAGACAAGTGCATGTGCCAGTAATGATAAGAAGATATGTGCTGTGGACTATGGCCTATTCAAAACCTTGAGCAGTTTATAGGTCTATGAAAGAGACAGAGCTTGGATGGTGCTCCCGAGTCTCAGGACTGTTGAGCTTCCATTTTCTTTATTTACAGAGATATCGCATATGGTGGTAGACAACTCAGCTGCTTCCAAATAGTCTGACAAAGGCAACAATGTTGATATATTTCTGTATGGTTAGAAGAACTATCCTTACAGAATGGATATCTTACACTAATATGGTCTCTGGTGAACTCATCTGAAACAGTACTCTTAGATGGGGAAAAATACCAGACTTCATTGGAAGTTGAAATCAGCAGAACTATCTAAAAGCTTGAAAACTACATCAGAGAGGTTTATACCTTCTCTGGTGTGAGTCCTCAACACTAACTCTTAGATGGGAGAATCTACACTTTCTTCATAGTTCCCCTTCTCTGAAATGCAAAACACCCGATCCGCTTGCTCAGGCCAGTACAGACTGATCACAAAGCTAAACAGGCCACTGAATCAGCTCCAGATTGACACGTTGGAGTGGGTTCCACTGAAGATGATGGGACCATAGAACTATCATCTGTCATATGATAACTAACTATTTAACAATTATAACAAAAAATACATATCTATATCCTCTTTAATATGTTGATTCACTTCACGTCCCTTGTGTCAGTGTAAGTAGTATGAAACAATAGTGTATTGACCTACATATTACAAGGGGTTTGTTTACTTCTAACAATCAGTTGGAAGGGGATATTGGCAATAATTTTTGTTTTTCATGCAGAGGAAGAACCGCTCATAGGCTGCAGCCATCTTTGTTGCGGTGAACAACGACAGTGCATATGCCCTGCATATCATACCTTTACTATGCAAAATGATTGGGCCATCTCTTATGACTGACTCCAAGGCCTCAATTAAAGAACCCACATTGGGAGAGAATGTGTACCCAAAGTCTTCATTCACCACTACCGTGCCTGTGATGCTTGGGAGTTTGGTTGCCAACACTGGCTTCCCACATTGCATCGCTTCCATCAGTGTCAGATCAAGCCCTTGAGGCCTCAAGGTAGGATTCACAAACACATCGAGTGCATTGTAGAACTCAGAGAGCTGTGAAGGATCTAGTTCTCCTAACACCTTAACTCTAGGACCGAAATCTGTATAACGTTTTTCCCAAGGCCCTGACCCAGATACAAGTAAAAATACTCCAGGGTGGTGTTTGCTTACTGATGAGAATGCTTCGTAGAGAAGTGGGTGTCCTTTGTCTCTCACCAACCGCCCTGTGACTCCTATCACCATGCTCACATTAGCAGGTATGCCATTTTGTTTCCGAAACTGTGCTCCAGCCACTGGATCATGAACAAACATTTTGTCGTCAACTCCATTGAGTATGACATGGACATTTCTTCTTGGGAGCTGATAAACATTAACTAGGGCCTCTTTGGCACTGTTGCTAATACATATGTGTTGTGTATAGCTAGGAAAGAACCTGATCTCATCGACTAGCCTTGGCATTGAATTGTGAAGTTCAGTATATGATCCTGGTGTAACTCTTGTGGCTCTGAGAGGAGCTCTTGGAACAACTTGGAATGCATGATTTCATACCATATCCCATGCCAGGTAACAGCCACCTTAGGTACCGTTTTTGCACGCCAATGTGGAAGAGACACGCTCTCGGTATGGACATAATCAAATGCCCCTGCCATGTTCTCCTGGTTGAAGATCTCAAATGCTAGGGAGCAATTGACAGAACCATGTTCGTTGGCCACAAAATGGACATGAAGATCACCATTTTGGATGTCCAGGTGATGCTGTCTATCAGAAGGGACGGTGAAGACATGGATCTCATGTCCTTTAGCTGCTAGAGCATTATATAGGGTTGAGGCATGGCGTTCCATTCCCCCAGGAGCTGCACCCATTGGCCAAGTCTTGGAGAAGACTGCAAGCTTCAGCTTCACAAAGGCTGGACCAAAGCAGAGTTTGTTCCATGGAAACTGGGCATCCAGAAGATCACCATGAAATTTTGCTTGCTGGGTTCTGGAGAATGGTTCCTGGAAGGACCCTATCAGAGGCACAAATAAAAGAAGAAAGTAGGTAGCGATGAGAACAAAGATGAGATAAGCTATAGACTTGATGGTTAGAATGGAGGGAGAGGTCTTGGAGGTCTGGTGCTTCAAGCCCATTGCCCTGAGTGATGGTGTGACGCTTCCTGTTGCAAGTAACTTGGGTATATGTTTATGGTTAAAGTAATGGAGATTCTTTATTAATCTCACACTGCACGATATAAAAAATGGAGTTGTTAAACTAGATTCGCTTCTGCATGCATTAAATGCTTTCTCCCCAAGTTGCTCGGGATCGCCTCGGAGCTTCCTCTAGATTCCAAGTCGTCTACTGCACATGGTGGCTAGTTCCAGTTTCCTTGAAGTCAATCCTTGATAGATATGCTACCTTGAACTCTTCAAGCCTACGTTTTGACTCTTCCGAAGTAGTGAGCCTTGGGATTCGTACTGTTTCGGCGGAACTACGAAAAGAAAAGACAAGGGGCCCGTTTGGTATCGTTCTAAAAAAACGTTTCTGGAGTTTTTTCGTTCTATTGAAACGAAAAAACGGAATCTTCTGTTTGGTGCATTTATGGTCCGTTTCTGTTTTTTTGGAACAAAAAGTGAAAAAAAAACTGAAAAAACGAGATTTGACGGAACTCCATTTTGGAGTTCCGTCTTCCCAGTTTCGTTCCATTTTAAAAAAAAAAAAAAAAAATTCCCGATAAAAATCTGAAATTTTAAAACACCATTTTTTCGTTTAAAAACTACGTTTTGACACAGAAACTGAAATTTTCGTTTTTGAAACGAAACGGCGTTTCTGGAACAAAACGATACCAAACAGGCCCAAGGATTCTTCCCGATGTTTGTTGAGGATAGGAAAGAAAAGAAAAGTAGAGAAAAAAAAAAACTGCCAAGTGCGTGCATAAATTTAAATTACTAAAGATGATAAGGAAGAAGTATGAGGATCATCTGTCGCGCGACACGTCATGTAGTGTAGATCCAAGGGCTGGGAGCACATTGGGCGAGTGGACACGTCTGAAGGCTCTCAGACATTAGATCTACGCTACACAGTGTAGCGCGTTACAAAGAAGCCTGATCCAAAGAAGAGTATGTTGACTCTAAGGCCTGTGTTAACGTCTTTACCAAGATTAATAATCACTTCTCGAGTGTTCGAAATCGAATACCAAAATTGGTACTGACCATTTAAAACTATAATCAATCTAATTATATATAAAAATCAGTACGATTTTGATATCAAGAAAATGAATTGCACAATATTGGTACCTAAGGCAAAATATTTCAATATGAACCAAATCATACTAAATTACCTATTTTCGAATTGAATCAATTATACACACGTATAGTAATTATGTAATATGTTTCTAAGTATATGTTATATATTTATCTTATATATTATATATGACATATGATTATTGAAACCCTATAAAAACCGAAACCAGTAAGGAACCATTTCTAAAACTGCATGACAACTGTACTAGAATCAAACCAAGTCAGTACGGTTTCAGTATTTAAAAAACATTCAAGTTCTCGGTACGGTATGGTTTTGGTTTCTCCTTTCTATCTCATGTACCAAACCGAGACCGTACCGATTGACACCCTTAGTCTAGATCCATGGCCGCTCTTCGCTATTCCATCAAGCTCAACCAGAAGCCCTACATGCTTACCCCTTGTTAGTCCATCAAACTCAAAAAATCCCTTCAAGCTTGGCGATGCTACAAATAGGGTAGTGGCAATGTGTTGATAATTGTAGTCTGATTATCTTTCATTAGCTAATAACTGATGTGCGAGTAGACCTATATACAAATGGGATCCACAGTTAGATGGAAACTCTATCTAATAAGAAGAGATGTTACACTTAGGATTTTAATATCACATGTGGGAGTTATATTATGACTCAATATCACATATAATGGATATGGACTATAGTACAAATTTTAGTAGAGGATAGGGTTGTCTACATATAGAATTCTAGTCAAGTAGGAGTCTTGACGAGTTAAATAGTTTAGTGACCATTGAAACTGTGCTGAAACAATGCTAGTAATTTTCTTATTTTTTTCTTTGTTCCTCACAAACACCGAAGGGAGGTAGCGTTCCTCTCTCTCTCTCTCCTCCATGTGCTTACCTCAACCTTTTTTTTCTCTTTTAACTGGCCTCACTTGGCAACACGTCCCATTATTTCATTTTATTTTTTACTCTTCAAAATTTATTTTATTTTAACTTTGATTATTTTTTAAAATTAAAAAAAAAAATCAAAAGAAGTTAAGAAAAGCTTAAATCGTGGAGAAATGAGATAAGGTCTTTTGCATATCCATCTTTGTTCCAACACCCAACTCCTGTGAGGGTTTTTCTATCACGAAGTAAGTCCACACTAAATCTATTTTCCTCTTTCTTTCTTTCTTTTGGTAAAAGTGAACTTATTCATTGATATAAGAACATCCTAAAATTGGATTACAAGGATCCACCAACCACAGAGTGAAAATAAACCAAATTGTCGTACATATCATCGTCATGGCCTTCCTAGCTAAGGAATCAGACACATTGTTGATTTTCTTAGAAATAAATTGAAAAGAACATGCTTGAAAATAAGAAGAGAGATAGTGTATATAACATAGGCTAAACAAATAAAGGAATAGAGGCCTTTCGAAACCTTGGTAGTGAGTATTCTAACCTTACTACTTTGTTCCACTAAAGCACAGTAGGTATAATCATATTTGTGTGCACAAACCCCTATGGGAACCCCCTCCCTAATTGGGCAAGGGCATTGAAGAAACCAAGTCAAGACAAGTGTAGTAAGGACCACTAGTCGACCAACCTACCAGTGGGTCTTACTGTCTGAATAGAGTTATCGGATATGGGAACCGGCATATCACAGTCACACTTTTTGATAAAGTTCCCCATGTATGGTTTACCCCTTCTAGCACCCAATTGATGACTTATAGAGTCAAAGTGGTGGGTCCACATGGTCTCACAAGTTAATTAATAAGATGGGATATTTTGGCCAGGCTACTCTATTAATTCCAGTTTGACACTGAGAGGGGGGTGAACAGTGTCTACAAAATCCTTCCCAAAAATGTCTGTTTCACACTATCATATTTTTGTCCACCTTGCACCACTCAGTGGTCAGGTCTACCAGACAAACATATCCATCATGCACACATTCATAATCCATGCATTCCAAGTCCAATATACAAGCATATACAAATGGCACAAGATATATGCGGTTTGGCTCACTGCCTATTCCACAGAGCAATACCCTTTCTAAGATTTGTATTTTGCTCAATACTCACCTAGCTTGGGATTGTTTTAATAGTCCAGGTGCTATGACACCTACTTCAACCTAAGATAGTACTCAGGTTACCCTTACAATGTATATGATGAGAAATATGAGTACATGTCCCTCCCCTTACAATCAATATCTTAGGTTATATAACTTTAATAAACTAGG
Source organism: Macadamia integrifolia (assembly GCF_013358625.1). Lineage (NCBI taxonomy): Eukaryota > Viridiplantae > Streptophyta > Magnoliopsida > Proteales > Proteaceae > Macadamia > Macadamia integrifolia. The sequence goes on from NC_056570.1 coordinate 7,744,363, forward strand.
CCATACAAAATAGTACTTGGTGAGCAAAGATTACCTCTCTTGACTAGTAAGGGGTGGAGAGCTTCATTGAGATTCTCATATACACTGAAATCTTCAACTTTCCATTTTTTTGGTTAATCTTGAACCTTCAAGAGGAGAAAATGTTGTCTTTTTCTTCTTCATCTATCACACACAAGGAGCTTCTTTGTCTTTAATGAACTTGATGGAAAATCTTGAACCTTCAAAAGTAGAAAAAAGATGGTCCATCTTCTTTTTCTTCTCCTTCTTCGTCTTCTTCTATCATACACAAGGAGCTTCTTTGTCTTTAATGAGCTCCAAAATCGATCTCCAACCTTCATAGCCTTTAATGACTTCTCAGGCTTGGTGGTGATGGTACTGAAGCATTCAATGCACCAAAATCTTCAAATAAGGGGTTTTCTCAAGATTTGGATATGAGAGCATACAAACACTTAGGCTCCGTTTGGTATCGTTCTAAAAAAACATTTCTGGAGTTTTTTCGTTCTATTGGAACGAAAAAACGGAATCTTCTGTTTGGTGCACTTATGGTCCGTTTCTGTTTTTTTGGAACAAAAAGTGAAAAAAAAAAAACTGAAAAAATGAGATTGGAAGGAACTCCATTTTGGAGTTCCGTCTTCCCAGTTTCGTTCCATGTTACAAAAAAAAAATTTCCGATAAAATTCTGAAATTTTGAAACTCCATTTTTTCGTTTAAAAACTGCATTTTGACACAGAAACTGAAATTTCTGTTTTTGACACGAAATGGTGTTTCTGGAACAGAAACGATACCAAACGGAGCCTTGGTCTATTCTTCTATTTTCTCGTCTTTTCTCTTCTAGGGGTTTTCTTTTATTTGTTCTTCAAGCAATTATGAAATAAATCCCTAAAATTCATTTAAGAAGATCCAACAAAAGCCCCAAAATCGTGTCTAGTTTAACCACCTAGTTCAGACTAGAATCTACTTTGACAAATTGACCTAACCTCAATGCAGGAAGCATAACTTTTTATATATAATTCCTAATGAACTGATTCATATTTCTTCTTAAATAGACTATTATAGGGACATCCCCTCTCTTTCACCAAATTAGACTTAGACCACCTACTGTCAGTCACTGTTAAGGAATATACCTTATATGTTGATGTCAGCTACTATATTTTATTTTAAATACCAAAATACCCTTACTTAATGTGAAGTACCTAAAATGCCCATGTAATAATTCCCACCACAAATCATCTACCCCACAGCCATTTCGCCGTCAGCTTGTCCATCCAGCTCACATAGTCTCCGGCAACCCACATTCACCGTCTTCCAGGCATACACTCCGTCATCCTGGACAAGATCCTCCACCTCCACACCACCCACACCCCTCACTTTCTTGGCTTACACTGTATAACATCTTCATTTGAAATTCATGGCAAACAAATCCGGTGGAATTTTTGTTTAGTGTTGCGAAGCTCTTCTTTACCATCTCTAACTGAACAAAATAGTTCCATATAAATGCTCCTGTTTAACTTGTCCCAATTGCAAGCACTAAACTCCAAAATCTAAATTGCAAGTCAAGAATCAAAATAGGAGGACAATTGAGATCTTCTCCTTAAGAGAGATTAGGTGTGGATATGAACTGATCCCAAGTGGGTATTCATTGGTAGGATTCAAACCGAAGTTGATATCTGATCTTCAACGGAATGTGGAGATGGTATTGATTGGCAAGATCAATCTGGAGTGTGTTAATCAGTGGTGGGATTCTATGGGAAACTGATATTCACTTATAGGATTTGAAGTTTGGCGAGGCCAATTAATCCGTGAGAAGATTTCAAGATCGTCGGATAAACGCTACAAATTACCAGTTACGGAGAAGACAGTTTTGCTGCGATCGTGAAATAGGAAGATTGTTTCTTGTATATCAAGCGATTGAAGATGGAAAGAAGGGGGAAAACTCCGTCAGAGTATTGGTAACCAGGCGGTGGTCTCAAATTTCATCTGCTAGGTTTGTTCGGCTGCGAATGGAAGGCCTGCAACGTTCCATTGGTGCCAATATGAAGGACCAAGTGCTCTCTCTAGTTCAGAACATTGTCGTGTTGGAAGCTGAAGAAAGCACCAAGCTAGTCCAGCAGATCCAAGCCATCGTGCCATACAACAAAGGGGGGTTTGCGGAGATCTCCCACGGTGCGGAGGGTAGCTGCAGCTGCGGCGCAGACTTCTGGGTAGCGGAGGGAAGGGTGGTCATGGAGGAGGTTATGCACAGGGATGATGTTATAGGGATCTTTCTCTGGTGGGGCTATTGGGGCAGAGGGTGGTGGTGGCGCTCCTCCGGCAAGGCACCTCTCACGATGTCCAAATTACCGTTGTTGTTGCCTTGCTTAACCTCGCAACTGACCATGAAAAGGTTCAGGCAATCACCAGAGAGCAGGGGATTTCGGTGATTGTGTGGGCCCTCTAAAGGTTCAAGCAAGGAGAATGAGAATCCAAAGATGAAGCTCCGCTGCTTTTCATGGTTTGGGGATGAAGACGATGGAGGTTCTTTTTCCGGCATTGGTGTGGCTTGATATCAAGGCATCGGATGACGGATTCTATCATCAATAAAATGCTCAAAAGAGAGAGAGAAAGAGGGAGCCGATGACGTGAAGAGATTGACGACCGCGAACAGTAGAACCTCATAAAAGCTCAGGTTGCTCTTGATACAGAAAAAGAAGTGTTAAGGGCTAAATTGTCATATATCAGCATAACTTAACAGAGACTGACGGCAGGAGGTCTGAGTCTAATTTGGTGAAAGAGAGGGGGTGTCCCTCTAATATTGACATTCTCCAGGGGGTGGCATTGTAAATTACCCTTCTTTTTTTATACAGATAGAAGACTCAAAGAACTACATTTCTCATGTTATACCTTCAACTCAAATGCACTATAAAGATCTAAAAAATGGAATTGAACCTAAAGATGTGTAAGATATTGCCTACTTAGCATACATGTTGACTTGAAGAACATGTTGTAACTTCTACTCCGATATCTGATCGATGCGATTTAAATTGCTTTAAATTCACAGTTCAAAAATCTAAAAGTTATATGTGCATGTCTCTTACTAAATATTTCTTCCAGGTTTCCAAAAATGCACTCGAATGTTTTGTCATTGTATAAACCAATCATTTCTTCACTTTAATTAAGAGTCCTTCACACACTACTTCCACTTCACACATGCAACATGTGACATGCCTTTGAGCACTTTCATAACAACATAGTACACAACCTCATCATCGTCTCTGGCCACCTCATCACTAACACTTAGCTAAGGTTGCCAACAAGGACAACCAATATACAACAATCTCTCCCTTCAAAGTTTGTGCAACCTTCTCATCACTTGTCTAATAAAACTTATTGAGAACATGCTCCCCCTAAATATGGAATCTCCAAACTTATTCTCACCCAACATGCACCAATCTCCCCATGTATTGATGAGGAATCTCTCTCCACCTTTGACAACAAAGACAAAGGGTGTTGTTAGGGATATTCCCACACTCCTATAGTTGGTTTTGATGGTAACAAACATATGAAAGTATTTCACAATTTGTCTTTAAGCATTGTTTTGTAGAGACTTCATATCAAAGATTGAATCTGATGAATGGAAGGAAGAAATAAAGATTGAAGTCATCAAATGAGGTGTGTCAACAAGTTGGTATCAATGCTTGAAGAAGATATCATAAGAATTCAAGCTTCAAGATGTCAAGCTCAAAGTCATGGAATTGCAAACAAGAAAAATAGAAGAAAAAGTATCAAGAGTAGAAGTCAAGATAAAGACTTTAAGGTTCAAGTGGAGAAGAGACCTCTAGGATAGAATGATTATTTATATGTAATCTATAAACTTCCATATATATGTGCACACACCTCATGCATTGCATAACATCATACTAAAATGACCGTAGGACATACCTTGACCAAGTATGAAAGTCCCAAAGTGGTTAGAAACATATTAGGAAAAATATGTTCTAGTAATATTCTGTGAAAACCACAATGACCTGACTTAAGGGCATTTTGGGTAACCTTAAAATTAGTATCAAGATATGAACCCTTCATGAAAGTTGTAGAAAATCTAGTCATGATTTCAATGCAACTAATTTTAGATTAATCCAAGGTCAAACAAAAAAATTATGGTCAAAACACTAATGACTAGTCAGTATAAACAAAGACTAAACGGCAACTGCCGGATCGAAGCGACAACTGTCGGATCAAAGCGGCAACTGCCGGATCGAAGCGGCAACTGTCAGATCGAAGTGGCAACTGTTGCTTGATCTCTGTGATCTGTTTTCCATTAGATAATGGTAATAGAGACCATCCGACAACTTTTTGATGGAATCGGCAATTGAACCGGCTTGTCGGATGTTTCAGATCGAATGAATTCCCCCAATGGCTATATAACAGCTATATTCTGAGTCTAATGGCTACTTCTATTCAAATGGACCTGAAAGCGACAACTGTGGGTTGGAAGCAACAACTGTCGATTGGAAGCAACAACTGTCGATTGAGAAAATTTCTATCCGTTAGACACAATTTCAAACTCCTCTCTTATCCCACTCACTCTATAAATAGCCCACATTAATGAACAATAGAACACCATTGATTACTACAAATCCAAGTACATTTATTGGGCATTAGAATGAAGAGAAGGAAGTTATATGGTTGAGTTCTAGCCTTGCTATTTGAGCATATCTTCAAAGAAGAACTCAACTCTCTCTACACAAGTCTTCTCCATTATTTAGCATTCTACAAGCATTGAGAAGACAACAAGGTGCATTCTTATATATCATTGCATTTTATACATGCACCGCACGAGGTAACTCAAAACTTTATTCCACTTCTCTCTTTTACACTTGTCTAAACTGTACTTAGGCTAGTGTAGGATACTCTTGTCCTAACAAGATTGTAAAGGTGCTTCTCTACCTATAAATGAGATTGTAAGGTGCCTCTCGACCTTAAACGAGATTGTAAGGTACCTCTCGACCTTAAAGGAGACTGTAAGGTGCCTCTCGACCTTAAAGGAGATTGTAAGGTGTCTCTCTACCTGTAAAGGGAATTGTAATGTGTCTCTCTACCTATAAAGGGGATTGTACGGACACTCTTATCCTTAAAAGATTATAAAGGTTTTCCTCCCTACCTACTGTACTAAAAGGGAAGTGCTAGCGGAATACCTTACAAGTGAAATTTATAGGGAGTGACTAGACTCGGATTGAGTCGAACCACTATAAACCTTGGTGTTGTGTGATTATGTTTATTTCACTTATTCCACAGTTTTAATTTACAATCACATTTGGGAACCATTAATCAAAAAAGTTTAAATTTCACTAGCATAAACCTATTCAACCCCCTCTAGGTTCTTTCAGGTGTCAAGGCTCCCCCTACTCCAATCCTATAATTGAACACTTCGAGTCATAACTCAATGTTTTTCTCGAAGTCACTCAAAACTGTCTTTTGAAAGAGCCTTAGTGAAGATGCCTGCAATTTTATTTGCAGTGGGCATAAACTCCAATATTGCTTCTCCTTCCATCACCTTGTCTTTCAAAAAATGATATCCTATATCAATAGGTTTGATTCTTGAATGTTGCACTGGATTCTTAAAGATGTTGGTTGCACTCATATCGTCAATCATTATTGCCATTGGTTCATCACTGTGAATGTAAAAAAAAAAAAAAAAAAAAATTTGTCTCTTCATCCAAATGACTAAGTACAACTAGCTATTGCTACTATGTACTCTGCCTCTGCTGTTGAAAATAAAACTGACTCTTACTTCTTGCTATTCCATGCAACTAAGCTTTCCCCCAAAAAGGAATGCACTGACATTAGTATTTTTTCTGTCATCAATGCTATTAGCTCAATCTGCATATGAGAGTTCTGTGAGAGTAAAACTGATAGTCTTTGCATACCACAACCCATACTCCATTCTCCCCTCTAGATAGCTCAATATCCTCTTTACTGATAATAAGTGATCTTCCTTAGGACTAGCTTGAAATCGTGCCACTAAGAAAACCAGTTGAATAATGTTAGGCCTATAACCTGTAGTGAGGAAATATTTGGCGAAAACACTTTAAATTTGTAGCGAAATCATGGTTTACTATTGTAAGAAAAAGATAACTAATATTGAAATCGCAAAATGAACCCTACTATCAAATCATTCATTTAACTATCCAACTAATTTTGAGTAGTAAACAAGGACATCAATGGAAACATTATTACAGTTTATAAATCAATTTTCATATTCTAACCTCATATTCATTGATTTGTAAAAATTTCCCTTATAAGATAAATATTCTCACTAGTATTGTAAAAAATGGACAATCAATTAACCTATTTATAACTTTATAATCATTTTTTATTGGTTTCATTTGGTACGATTTCGGTTTGGTTATTGGTCAATTCGGTTTGGTCCAGTTTTCAACCGGTCCGATCATACCTTAGTCCAAAACCAATTCAATAAGGATCGATGTCAAGTGTGCTAGCAGATAGCACCAATAGGAACAAATGATGAAGTATCATTCATGAAGGATATGAGGGTCATTTCAGAAAAAGGGAAGAGTGAGATAGGCACAATGGGTGCTAGCATACTTGATATTGGCGGCATACCCAACCTTTTCCCATATATAAATATATATATATATATATATATATATATGTATACAGAGTAAAATTAGTCAACGGAAAGCTGAGAAAGCTAGACACTTGGTAAATATTGATTGTAAAATCATGAGCAGATGAGAGGTATGGGTTGGAAACATGTTTTTGGTATTTTATGAAAAACTTTCTCTCTTTTNTTCTCATCATACTCTTTTTCGACAAATGAAGAGGCCCCTAAGGCTTACGCAAAAAAACATGAAGATGAGTTCTTACCTAAACACTATAATCGATTTATATTAATGGATGACTCAGATTAACAACAATCATATCAATAATTCAGAGTTAATGCAATGCCTATATATGTTCTAGGTTTAGATTAAATGTACTTGAGTGTATATATATCATACTATTATATAAAAACACGAAGTGGCAAATATTTTACTTGACAATTTTACCCTTTTTTCTTTATTAACCTTTTTTTTCCATTCTTTTAAATTATCGATGCCCCTTTATATTTTTATATTTTTTATAATACTTAAAATCTCCTTTTGTTTTGAAACTCTTACCTGTCTCTCTTTCTCTCTATCCCTTCTACTTTCCTTAATTCTTGTTTTAAAAATCTCTCTCTCTCTCTCTCTCTCTCTCTCTCTCTCTCCTTTTTGTATTAAAAATCTCTCCCTCTCTCTTGGTTTCTCTTCCTTTCTTTTCTTTAGTTGCACATACATAGGATCGGTCCACATACATAGGCTCTCCTTCACAGAGACCCTATGCGTACATAACATCGATTTCAACAGCTTGGAAGTCAAGAAGAACATCTAACGATATATGTGAACTTGGCTGGACCCATTCAGATGATTCTTCAGATGATGCTGCAGTTAATGAATCGAAACTTGGCCCCTCCCTGAAGCCTCTGTGCACTTCTCTCTACGACAGTTGTCTTTAGGGTTCTTCAAAATTCCAAAAATTAGTTCGAAACCCTTGTTATTATATCCATAGGGATGATCTCTCTCTCTCTCTCTCTCTCTCTCTCTCTCTCTCATGTCTGTGTTAGTTCCTATGATTCCCTTTCCTTTCTTATTATTCGTAAATTGAAGATTTCTATTTTTAGTTTCAATTTCTGTTGAGGAATAATATACTTGGTTGACACAGCAGGTTTAGAATTTCATATTCTTTATCAACACTTGCGAGAATTTTATTTTCTTTATTCCCTTAATACAAGGTTCTGAAATGGCTTTCTAGTTCCGTTCCACAACAGATAGATATATGATTCTCATAAAGATGAAACTTGGACAGGTAAATCTATTGGGAGAGTTTGTCATTCCTCTTGCACTTTATGTTTGTATTACCTTTTCTTTTATGTGGAGTGTACTTCTTGAGTTGCGACTCTTATAGATCACAGTATTGGAATTTTCTTGGATAAAATTAGATTGCCAAGAATCTCCAAAGCAAGACGATTAGGAGGGCTTGTCTTCTAAAGATAATAAACCAATTAGGAAACATGTCATCTCTTTGCAAGCTCTCGATTTTAGGAGGTGAAAGGGGAACATTCAATGAAATTTGGGTAGGTCAAACCGTGTAGAGAAGTTGAAATTATTCCAATCAGGTGGGAACTAAACTGCTTGGTTCTCTAAACTCAGCTTTGATGCATGCACACTGGCTAATTATTTATGAAAACTGGGTTGGACTTTGGAACAATGATCTGAGATTAAATGGATTAATGTCAATTTCTAATGCAACTATGAATGCTCTGATTCAATGAATCACCTGATGTAGGATTTGATGGATGCCTCAAGATGGCCTTCCAAGAGAACAACCTGAAGAAGACAAAGAAGTGTAAGAAATAACAGTTTTTTTTTAAGAGAATACCATCATTAAAAAGAAAGAAAAGATAATAGATTTGCTGAGATACAACTGCCGGGTCTTTAGAAGAAATAGTAGAATTTAGATCCAAAATTCATCAATATTATTTTTCATGTATACTTTTAAAAAATTTCTATGTACACTAAGTCCCCATAAGTTAAAGATGATAAATAACAGATTGCATACTTATATTTTTCAGTTATATGTTAAATTCAAGATGATAGATGTCAAATACAATAAACATCTTTTCCCCATAACTTTAATATCTTTTTCTTCTTCTTCTTCTTCTTCTTCTTCTTTTTGGAGATTTACAAATACATTGATACATCTATACAGTCGTACATGCAATGCATCATATCCTATTCCGTTATTTTGTTGTTGAGGTTTCATGCCTAACTACAATAATATATTCAATTTCATGCTCAAGTAAAATAATATTTTCATCAAATTAAAATGCCTTCAAATGCATTGTACTTTTAATGACCTCCATTTCTAAAAGTGTTGCTTTTACGTAACATATATTACACTGAGAGTGGATATGAACAATGGACAAGATATACTACCAAATAGGACATAAATCAAAATAATTCCTTAATTCCCTTTCTCCAGGAGCTCTCCTCTTCTATCTAATCCCTATCTCCCCTCTTCTTTTTTCCATTCTATCCCTCTCTTCCACACTTGCAATTTTTGTCCACACAAGCATGCGAAAAAAAAATGTTTGACCACGTACATTTGCACGTGTTTTTTTACTACTATGTATATATATATATATAAATATGTTCAAGCACTTAAACTTTTTCTTTTTATTTAGGAAAATTTACAACGCCAGCCCCTAGGGAATGCCACTATTATAAGAACACTCCATTTGTTTCACCAAATTAGACTTAGATACCTATCATCAGTCATTGTTAAGGAATATACCTTATATGTTGATGTTAGCTATTATATTTTATTTTAAATACCAAAATGCCCTTACTAAATATGAAGTACCTAAAATACCCAAACCCACTCTGTTTCTTCCAATTCCAATTCTAATTCTAATTTGCTATACCCAAGTCGTACTCAGTCGTGTTGCCGCAGATAGGCGTTTGAAGGCGTAAAGGTATTGATAGTAGGCGGGATTGACAATAGGATATATTGACCAGAGACCCTTATTGACTCGAACCTCTAAAGCATGGTTTCATACTTTCGCTCCAGTTCAAGAAGATCTTCATCTTCTGAGGTTAGCACATCCGGAAGAACTCAAGACTCAGTCCACAATTCCGAAGAAGTGGTTTTTCGTAGCCTTGAATTAGCTATAAATAATTATACCATTCCTAAAATAACTGAATCCAAGGTATATCATAAATGCACTTTCGCATTTCATAGTGACTATGTTATTAAGACATGCGAAAGCACACATACTCTTACTTCTGATCAAGAGCAAATTCAACTTTTGACTAGCTCCCAGATTCAGAGGCATAGAGAGCGTGGATTTAAGTTTATCCACATAGGCCTAGTTCAGGTCGCCCTAAAACCCTTAACTCTCCCAGGGTTAAATAGTGTTGTTTTTGCTACCATTAGAGATGCAATGATGAATAATTTTAACGAATCTCTGATAGGTGTTGTTGAAACCAGCCTCTGTGAATGACCTATCTATTTTCAAAGCCGACCAAGTTTATCCATGTCCCTCACAAATCCAAATATATTAATGGTACTGTTATTACCTTAAGGACATATGGATACGATATTCTCCCAGGAACTCAGAATATTACTATAATTTATCGTATCTATTACAAGGCAATGACCACATGTGCACTTAATGCCAAGGTTATAGATCCAAAGGGTCAAACCGTCTGTTTTCAAGCCAATTCTGAAAGATCTCAAGTTTTTGTGCCCCGATGTATCAGATGGTCAGAAATTAATCTTCCTGACTTTTGGACTTTAACCTCTGTGGCTCAACCTCTATCACCTATGAGAACTTCTCCATCATACATCAGTCAGCTTCCTTCTGGTAATGTTGAACTTACTTTCGACCGTAGATCTCATGATTCAAGAAGATCTACCTCTTCTGTAATTTCTTCTTCTTCTGAATATCCTTTGTTTCAAGCACCTTCTCGTGCTTCTACTTCTAGAGTTCAGAATGACAATTATGATGGAATTATAAATCTTCAGGGTACTAATCGTACACCTTTATAGGTTAACCAACCTGTTTATGGTCCTATGCAAAGAGAACAATCCCAGGCTCAATTTTAGCCTTCTCCTGCTCCTCTTAATAGGGAATATAGGTCTTCTTCCCCAACTCTTTCTGATATGCAAGCTCAATCAGGAATCCAGATGCTCCACATCACAGAAGAACCCAAATTCCAAATTAATAAGAAATTCCTAATTCAGGAGTACAAATCCGCTAAGAACGAAGGAAAAAGAAAACTCTTTGAAGAACATTATCCTTCTGATTCTAAGCGAAAAGAGCTTCATGAGAAATGGGTTTCTCATATGAAAACTCATCAAATAAACATTCCTCTTTTCTAGTGGTTAAAACTTTATCTTCTTAATAACTCCTCTAACCCTCATCAGATTAGTGAGATTAAGAAGGTAACAACCACTTATGTCTCTAAGGATGGAACTGAAATTGAATATGTTCATCTTCCATTTCAAGCCTTAAAAATAGGTGGAAACAAAATGGTTGTTCCTCTTAAAATTTCTAGCCATACCTCTGCTGCTATAACTGAATTTCATCTTAGTCAAGTTATTGAACAAAATAACTTTAGTAATCTTTGTCTTCAGTCTATTGGAAGCCAAACTGATCGTATTGAGACGATAGTAGACTCTTTAAAAATCTCTAATCCGTCTACGTCTCATGCTAAAATTGAGCATGTTTGGCCAACTTTTGCTTCTCAACCTAAAAGCACTCCAAAAGAATCCACTTCTCAACCAAGAAGTAACCAGTCTGTCTTATTTAAACCTCCTCCAACCCTGGATATTCCAAAACATAAAATTGAAAAATATGTGGCTAACATTCTTGATGAGATTGTTATCCGAATCCAAAAGATCCAAGTCTCTAAGGGAAAATTAGAAGACAGTTAGGCCCTGACTCTTTCTCTTGCCGAACCCTCTGATTCTGAAATAGAGTTAGCAGAGAAAAAATTTCAGTCTATGCTACCTCAACAGGCAGCAGTTCCTGAGTCTCTTCCTCAACTAAATCAAGTTATGAGAAGAGCTTGAAAAATTATGCCTACCGCTCCTGTAAACTATTATTACCCTCGACCTTCTCCTGTCGACCTTCAATTTGAAGTAGAAGGAGAACCTGCCAATTTTATAATCGATGGTAATACTATTTTTGAGTGGAATATTGATAGTTTATCTGAATATCAAATCATTAATCTCCTGAAACAGATGCTTATGTATGCCACAGCGGTAAAACTAAATCATTCATCTGATTCAGATGTTGCTAAAATTATAGCAACCGGATTTTCTGGCCAACTCCGTGGTTGGTAGGATTTTTATCTATCTGAAGAAGTTAGACAGCAGATTATAAATGTTGTGATTCGTATTCCGCAACAGCTCACTGAACAATTAACTGATGGTTATTTTTCCCAGTGAACTGTTTATGTCGACCAAGAAGATGCGGTTAATACTTTGGTCTATACTATAACTCTTCATTTTGTTGGACCAGCTAAAATTCTAGCTGATCGAACAAGAGAACAACTAATGAATCTTCGTTGTCCTACACTATCTCATTATAGATGGTATAGAGACGTCTTTTTTGCTAAAGTCTTTTCTAGAGAGGACTGCAACAATTCTATATGGAAAGAAAAGTTCATCTCTGGTCTCCCTCCTTTATTTGCTGAAAAGGTAAGGTATAGACTTAAAGAAATGCAAAATGGTACTATTCCTTTCGAGCAATACATCTACGGGGAATTATCTGCTGAAATATGCAATGAAGGACGTCAACTCTGCATAGACCTCAAACTCAAGAAACAACTGTCTAAAGAGAGACAAGCTAGATTTCGAGAACTTAGAGATTTCTGTGAACAATTTGGGGTTTGAAAAGTTTCGCCTTCTAGGCTCTAAGAAAACCCATTGGAAACTCTCTAAGTTTTCTAAGCCTAAATATCAGGGCCAAACATTATACAACTAAGCCTAAGCGCTTCTTCAAGAAACACTTTTCAAAAACTCGTCCTCAAAACACTTTTCCTAATAAACCTCCTGTTTGCTATAGATGTGAAAAAGTAGGATACTATAAAAATAACTGTCGAACTAAAGCTAGAATCAATGCTTTAGAAATTGAAGATTCTCAAAAGTAAAATCTTGAAAAGGTCTTGCTATACAGCTCTTCTGACCCTGAGTCAGACTTCGAGTCTAACTTTGATCAAGATATTGCTCAACTTGAGTTCGATATTGATTCCTCTAAGTCTAAATCTCAGACTCCCCATTGTAGTTGCGATCCTTATCAGGCTATGCTCAAGAAAAATGGTTTAATGGTTCTCTCCTCTGAAGAGTCATTCCTTCTAAAAACCATTGACCAGGTCTATGATCCTACAACTAAGGCTCAACTCTTATATGAATATATCACCTTAGTTAAGGATAAAACTAGGCATAGCCAAGTTCCTAATAAGCCTTTGGTTCAAGACTATAGTTTTAAAACTATGATCAATCGGGTTAAAGCTACCTCTCTTACCCAAGAACCTACTATTCAGGAATTTCGTAAAGACCTCAACGAAGTTAAAACTGAAGTTTGAGATCTTAAACAATAATTCAGATTCTTGAACTTTACAATACTCAACAGGTTATTGAGCAAGATTCTGATGGAGAAGCTTCCTTTAAGGATCTACTAGCAACTCAAAACATAGTAGCTAGTACCTCTGCAACCCCTACTGCAGTTTCTTCTGATGACGCTCAAGTCTTAACCATCTAAAAGGTTCAAACTCATCGATGGCATGTAATGATTGACGTCGTTGTTAATCATGAGTTTAGCCTAAAAACTATTGTCTTAATTAATTCAGGTGTTGATATCAGTTGTATTAATGAAGGACTTGTACCTTCTAAATACTTTAAGAAGACTGCTCAGAAATTGGTTACTACTGATGGATATAGAATGCAGGTCGGATATAAACTCCCCTCTGCTTCTATCAGTATTAATGGACACTGCCTGAAGACTCCTTTTAGAATGGTAAAAGGACTCTCTCAATTTGTACTTCTTGGTATTCCATTCCTATCCCAGTTGTATCCATTACAAATTAATGCAGTCGGTCTTCACTCGGCGATTCAAAATCACCCTATCAGTTTTCATTTTATCGAACCACCTAAGATCCATACGGTGAATGAAATCTGGACTCAAGGTCAGTCCAAAGAAAAGTTTATATGCTCTTTATCTTCTAAAATCCAACAAAAGAGCATACAACAAAAAATTGATGACCTTAGTTTTTAAGTTAGAGTTAAAAACTTCCAAGCTCAACTTGAAAAGGAAGTTTATTCAGACATTCCAACTGCATTCTGGTCTAGGAAAACTCATATTGTTACTCTTCCATATGAAAATAACTTTTTTGAAATCCAGATTCCCACTAAAGCTCGGGCAGCTCAAATGCCTGATCTTTTACGAGAAACCTGTCAGAAGGAAATTTCTGAACTTCTTGCTAAAGGTCTTATTAGACCAAGTAAGTCTCCTTGGAGCTGCACTACATTTTATGTAAACAATAATGCTAAGATTGAAAGAGATGCACCCAGACTTGTTATAAACTATAAACCTTTAAATAATATTTTTAAATGGATTTGGTATCCTATCCCTAATAAGAGGGATCTTCTTAATAGACTATACGCCTCCCGCGTATTTTCTAAATTTGATATGAAGTCTGGATACTGGCAAATTTAGATAGCAAAGAACGATAGGTATAAGACAGCTTTCGTTGTCCCATTCAGTCAATACGAATGGAATGTTATGCCTTTTGGTCTTAAGAATGCTCCATCTGAATTTTAAAATATTATGAATCAAATTTTTAATCAGTATTTATAGTTTATAATTGTGTATATTGATGATGTCCTTATATATTCTCAGGACATTTCTCAACATTGGAAACATTTAAATCTCTTCTTTTCTGTTATTCGACAAGCATAACTTGTTGTTTCTGCAAAGAAAATAAATCTATTCCAAACTAATATTCGCTACTTGGACATTATATCTCTTTTGGATCCATCATTCCCATAGAATGAGCTATTCAATTTGCTAATAAAATTTCTGATGAAATAACAATAAGACTCAACTCCAAAGGTTTCTTGGTAGCCTAAATTACATTACTAAGTTCTATAAAGACTTAGCAAAGGACACCAAACTTTTGTTCAATCAGCTTAAACCACAGCCTGAGCCATGGACAAATGTTATACTAATTCTGTCCATAAAATCAAGCTTAAAGCTAAAACACTCCAGTGCTTAAGCTTAGCACGACCTGATTGTTTCAAAATTGTTGAGACCGATGCATCCGAATTTGGATATAGTGGTATCTTGAAGCAATGATGTCCTAATCTTCCAAACGAAGTATTAGTACGTTTTACTTCTGGTACTTGGAATCCCACTCAAAAAAAATATTCAACATTGAAAAAGGAGATTCTTTCACTTGTCTTGTGCATAACCAAATTTGAAAGTGATCTACTTAATCAATAATTTTTTGTCCGAGTTGACTGTAAGGGAGCTAAGGATGTCCTTGAGAAAGATGTCAAAAATCTTACCTCAAAACAAATCTTCGCTCGATGGCAGTCACAACTCTCTATTTTTTATTTTAATATTGAATTTATTAAAGGTAGTACTTACAATTTACCTCATTTCTTAACTCGAGAATTTTTGCAGGGCTCCTAAACAGAAGGTTGTTATCCCTGTCACTCCCAATAAAGTTGTTACCTCAACATTGTCCAGACAACTTCAAGAGCATCCTTCTCCTATCTCCTCCCAGTCTTCATCACCTGCCTCAACCTTACAGGCTACCAATAACTCTCCTTTCATAGCAACAAATTTTATCCCAGTCATCCCTATCGAATCCATCCATCTTCGCCACACTCCTTCTGAAATAGCCACCATTTACTTCCGTGATTACCTTCATCCATCCACTAGCGATAAAACCCATTTTTTCTATGAAAGAATCCTTGAAGAAACTTAGAGTGCTCAAATTCAGCACAATTATAGATCTGCACATGTTTGGACTTATTCTAAGCTCAATATAATTAACATCATTCGAGATCGTGAATAGGGATCTTCACCCTCATTCAAACGCAAATTCTATGATATCACTGACCTTAAACTCAGGTCATATAATTATGTTGATTATGTTAAAGCATGGGACATGATATTCTTATATCAGAATGATCATGAGACCCATTCCTGGTTTGTGAAGTTTTGACTTCAACACAACTTATTAGGTGTGCCAAACTGATTTTTTTGATAGTTCTTCACGTGGAGATCACCTCCAATTGAATTTCTTCCAACATCTCTTCAGCAGTCAGTTACCAAGTTTAAAGAATTCAATCAACCTCTGGACTCTCGGGCTCTCTTCATCCAATTTTTTATTTTATACGAAGTACCCTGGATCCTTCAGTGGAGGTATCAAATGACTAATGATGAGTTTGATGAATGAAATTATGTTCCTCATTTGGAGCGACATCTGTCTGTGAAATGGTGGGATAAATTTGACATTTCACTATTAACTAGTTCCCATTTTATGCCTAAAAAAGGTATTGGTGCCGATTTACCCCTTGCACCTTCTTCTTCGATGACGGCTCAGACGCCTTTTTATAACATTTTTCAAGATGCTCGACGTCGCCTTCCGTACTTATCTGATGAGCAGATCCAAGAGCGTATTCTCCCAGCTATCGGATTTCCTCCTCAATCCGACCTTGTCGCATCCTCCTCCTCCTCTTCCACTCTTCCTCCGTCAGATGATGCTAGCCAATGCGCTCAACGGCCTGACTACTGAGGCCCTTTTTTCAAAAAAAAAAAAAAAAAAAAACCCTGGGAGGGTATATATCTCAAGAGGTCTCACTGCACCATGACGCAGTGCCGTGATAATCAGACACGCCATTCTGATTCTTACCAAGTGTCAAGCACCCACACCTAGTGCCACTTTAGTCAGACTGACGTCTTGGCATGCGTCATGCAGTACTATAAATGAATTATAGTGAGTGTCATGGGTGGACACTTTAATAATTCACCTCACTAAGACTCTTCTGGAAAACAGTGGGACCTCCCACGTGGAAATGCCAGAGAATCTTTTGTGGCTTAATTTCAGTCACACACTTGGACTATGGACAAGATAACTTTTGGCTGAAGCTTATCAGTTTCTGACACAAACCCCACATCTTATTAGGTGTACCCTCTTTCAAAAAGAACACCTTATCTTGAGGTTGTTCACCTGTCATTCTTGGTTGGTTGGATGCCTAATCGATGCCATCTCTATCAAGGCCCATCAGCATCTCTGAACTATAATTTGTTGAAGTTTGGTGTCCGTCATCTATAAAAGGAGAACTTCTCATCCTTACTTGACACCACGAAAAATATAGAAGATATAGAGTGTTTAGTATCTGTAAATTTCTGAGTGTTCTGTAAACATTTTAAGAGTGTTTTGTAAGCAAGTAATCATCTTACCCGGTTCATATTCAAGTCTGAAAATCAAAGTTTTTTATGTAAGTTTGTATTCTCTCTTCTCTACTTTTGATATTTTGTATTATATTTGCAATTAGAAAATTAAAAGAAGAAATTGCTTTATTACATAATTTAATTGATCTTTCTTATGCTTATATAGAATTTTATATTTATTTATTTCCTGAAAATCCAGACCACTTCTCTGCACTTCATCGGTTAGAAACCCTTGAATTATCTAGGCTTTGCTCTAAGAAAAGACACCTCCTTAGCCTGATAACTTCTCTTGCTGCATAAATCTGATCTTTAGATCCTAGTTGTAAATGGTATCAGAGCCTAGGTAGAATAGGTGCCAAAGTCGTAAGGACCATTAAGTTGGTAGTGTTTCACCCTTTGTCATATAGACCTACGCCCAAGTCGTATCGACCTACACCCAAGTCGTACTTAGCCATGTTGCCGCAGATAGGCGTTTGAAGGCGTAAAGGTATTGATAGTAGGATATATTGACCAGAGACCCTTATTGACTCAAACCTCTAAAGCATGGCTTCATACTTTCGCTCAAGTTCAAGGAGATCTTCATCTTCTGAGGTTAGCACATCCGAAAGGACTCAAGACATAGTCCACAATTCCAAAGAAGTGGTTTTTCGTAACCTTGAAGTAGCTATAAGTAATTATACCATTCCTAAAATACCTGAATCTGAGTTATATCATAAAGGCACTTTTGCATTTCATAGTGACTATGTTATTAAGACATGCGAAAGCACACATACTCTTACTTCTGATCAAGAGCAAATTCAACTTTTGACTAACTCCCAGATTCAGAGGCATAGAGAGCGTGGATTTAAGTTTATCCACATAGGCCTAGTTCAGGTCGCCCTAAAACCCTTAACTCTCCTAGGGTTAAATAGTGTTATTTTTACTGCCATTAGAGATGCAATGATGAATAATTTTAACGAACCTCTGATGGGTGTTGTTGAAACCAGCCTCTGTGAAGGACCTATCTATTTTCAAAGCTGAACAAGTTTATCCATGTCCGTCACAGATCTAAATATATTAAATGGTACTATTGTTACCTTAAGGACATATGGATATGATATTCTCCGAAGAACTCAGAATATTACTGTAATTTATCGTATCTATTACAAAACAATGACCACATGTGCACCTAATGTCAAAGTTATAGATCCAAAGGGTCAAACCATCTGTTTTCAGGCCAATTCTGAAAGATCTCAAGTTTTTGTGCCCCGATGTATCAGATGGTCAGAAGTTAATCTTCATGACTCTTGGACCTTAACCTCTGTGGCTCAACCTCAGCCACCTATGAGAACTTGTCCATCATGCATCACTCAACTTCCATCTGGTGATGTTGAAATTACTTTCGACCGTAGATCTCATGATTCAAGAAGATCTACCTCTTCTGTAATTTCTTCTTTTTCTGAATATCCTTTGTTTCAAGCACCTTATTGTGCTTCTACTTCCAGAGTTCAGAATGAGAATTATGATGGAATCATAAATATTCAGGGTACTAATTGTACACCTTTACAGGTTAATCAACCTGTTTAAGGTCCTCTGTAAAGAAAACAATCCCAGGCTCAATTTTAGCCTTCTCCTACTCCTCTTAATAGAGAATATGGGTCTTCTTCCCCAACTCTTTCTGATATGCAAGCTCAATCAGGAATCCTGATGCTTCACATCACAGAAGAATCGAAATTCCAAATTAATACGAAATTCCTAATTCAGGAGTACAGATCCGCTAAAAATAAAGGACAAAGAAAACTCTTTGAAGAACATTATCCTTTTGATTCTGAGTGAAAAGAGCTTTATGAGAAATGGGTTTCTCATCTGGAAACTCATCAAATAAACCTTCCTTTTTTCTAGTGATTAAAACTTTATCTTCTTAATAACTCCTCTAACCCTCATCAGATTAGTGAGATTAAGAAGATAACAACCACTTATATCTCTAAGGACAGAATAGAAATTGAATCTGTTCATCCTCCATTTCAAGCCTTAAAAATAGGTGGAAACAAAATGGTTGTTCCTCTTAAAATTTCTAGCCATACCTCTGCTGCTATAACTGAATTTCATCTTAGTCAAGTTGTTGAACAAAATAACTTTAGTAATCTTTGTCTTCAGTCTATTGGAAGCCAAACTGATTGTATTGAGACGATAGTAGACTCTTTAAAAATCTCTAATCCGTCTACGTCTCATGCTAAAATTGAGCATGTTTGGCCAACTTTTGCTTCTCAACCTAAAAGCACTCCAAAAGAATCCACTTCTCAACCAAGAATTAACCAGTCTGTCTTATTTAAACCTCCTCCAACCCTGGATATTCCAAAAAAGAAAATTGAAAAATATGGGGCTAACATTCTTGATGAGATTGTTACCCGACTCCAAAAGATCCAAGTCTCTAAGGGAAAATTAGAAGACAGTTAGGCCCTGACTCTTTCTGTCACACCCCGTTGATTCTGAAATAGAGTTAGCAGAGAAAAAATTTCAGTCTATGCTACCTCAACAGGCAGCAGTTCCTGAGTCTCTTCCTCAACTAAATCAAGTTATGAGAAGAGCTTGAAAAATTATGCCTATCGCTCCTATAAACTATTATTACCCTCGACCTTCTCCTGTCGACCTTCAATTTGAAGTAGAAGGAGAACCTGCCAATTTTCTGATCGATGATAATATTATTTTTGAGTGAAATATTGATGGTTTATCTGAATATCAAATCATCAATCTCTTGAAACAGATGCTTATGTATGCCACAACAGCAAAACTAAATTATTCATCTGATTCAGATGTTGCTAAAATGATAGCAATAGGATTTTTTGGCCAACTCCGTGGCTGGTGGGATTTTTATTTGTCTGAAGAAGTTAGACAGCAAATTTTAAATGATGTGACCCGTATTCCACAACAGCTCACTGAACAATTAACTGATGGTAATTTTGCCCAGCGAATTGTTTATGTCGACCAAGAAGATGCGGTTAATACTTTGGTCTATACTATAACTCTTCATTTTGTTGGACCAGCTAAAATTCTAGCTGATCGAACAAGAGAACAACTAATGAATCTTCGTTGTCCTACACTATCTCATTATAGATGGTATAGAGACGTCTTTTTTGCTAAAGTCTTTTCTAGAGAGGACTGCAACAATTCTATATGGAAAGAAAAGTTCATCTTTGATCTCCCTCCTTTATTTGCTCAAAAGGTAAGGTATAGACTTAAAGCAAAGCATAATGGCACTATTCCCTTCTAGCAATACACCTACGGGGAATTAGCTACTGAAATTTTCAATGAAGGTCTTCAACTCTGCATAGACCTCAAACTTAAGAAACAACTGTCTGAAGAGAGACAAGCTAGATTTCGAGAACTTGGAGATTTCTGTGAACAATTTGGGTTTGAAAATGTTCGCCTTCCAGGCTCTAAGAAAACCCATCGGAAACTCTCTAAGTTTTCTAAACCTAAATATCAGGCCAAACATTATATAACTAAGCCTAAGCGTAAATTTCTTAGGTGTATACCAAGTTTGTTGATAAATTGCAACAGACTTATGAGTGTAGGTCTATACTCTTGTTGCTTAAATTGGAATTCTAATTCCAATTCCAAGCTTCCTTCAATCCACCATGGAATGGACCGAGGCTACAAACTTACAAAATAATCATGGCTGGGCAACATGAACGATATGAGGAATCTTCTCTTCATCGAAGGGCAAACTGACAATTCTCGAGCGAATTCCTATGAAATCTCCCCTTCAAGCTCCCCATGTAAAGCCTTACAGTACATATACAACATTGTATTCGCAGCTACACTATAAAGCACGCACATCATTATCAACGTAGAAGAAATAACGGTCAATGCAACAAATATCCAATCTCTCAAACCACTCGGAGCCACCGCGAATCACCAGTTAGTCCACACCGTAATCCCAAAAACCAAGCTGAAGAACAACAACATAGAAGCTGCAATCCCACTCATGCCCTTCACCAGATAAGTACTTCGCCTCAATGGTTCCAGTCCCCAACTCGACTCTACCACCACCACCACCACCAGAAGCCAAAGCCCAATTCACCTCTAAATAAAACAATCTGAAATCCAAAGCCAGCAAGCCAAATTGGGTAAATAGCGAAAAGGTAAGAGAAAGATGGTGAGATCTAAAACTCTAGAGATTCAATCCCTTTAATCACCAAAAGCACGATGACACCAATGGCAAAAGAGATCGCCAAGATGATAATTTGAGAGCAGATAAATGTCACAAACAGACGAGGAAAAGAATTCAAAAGAGATTTGATAGCCGATGCAAATTTCACAGGCCGACCGAAGAATCCATGGTATACGTTGTATGTGATGGTTCCTACAACGCAGATAGATAAGGTGAGGATCGTGAGGGCACAGATTATAGACAAACCCGTGGTTTTTAAGAACAATCGTTGTTCAGGTCTTGATTCCATGGAACCCAAATCAGTTCTCTATGTTTGTTTTGGGACCTCCCCTTGCTTTCTTGTAGCTCAATTGGGTGAGATTGAGTCGGGTCTTGAAGCATCAGGGCATCCCTTCATCTAGGTCCTTAGAAAAGAGAAGCAAGGGCGATGGCTTCCAGAAGGAGTTAAAGAGAGGGCAATGGAAGAAGTTGGTAAAGAAGACGACAAAGGGTCTGATAATAACCGGGTGGGTGCCATAGATAGTGATATTGAACCATCGAGCCATTAGAGGGTTCCTCACTCATTGTGGGTGGAACTCAATACTAGAAGGTGTGGGTGTAGGGGTGCCTATGATCACCTGGCCAGTTTCCTTAGAGCAGTTCTACAATGAGAAGTTGGTGATGTAGGTGCTGAGGATAGGAATTGCGGTGGGTGCTAAAGTGTGGTCTCTATTCGACTTTGATGGACAAAGGAGTCCATCTCTTCTGACCTGTTCTTAACCTTATTCTCTGCTGTCTTCTTCCTTCACTCCTTTGTTTCTTCACGTCGAGGAGTCGCCGTATGATGTCGTCTACGACATTTCTTCCTTCACTCCTTTGTCTCTGTTGTCTTCTTCCTTCGCCCAAGTTGCAATTTCTTCTTCTTCTCCTCCTCTTTATCACAAATCAAACAGTTCCCCTATCGATAAATTGGGAAACAAGAAAAAAGAAACAAATACAAAGACACCACTTCATATACCCAACCGATTGTTATTGGGTTCTTCAAATTCTCGGGTGGAAAGAATCCGAAGGTTGATCGGAGACATCCCATTGTCATCTTCGATGAAGGTGAATATAGGTAGGGGTGAAGAGGAATTGGGTTAAAACATGAATTTTAATGAGTAGCGTATAACAGTCATTTTCTCTTTACTTAACAATAACTGACGGTAAATGGTCTAAGTCTAATTTAGTGAAACAGATGAGATGTTCTTATAATAGTGACATTCTCTAAGGGGTGGCACTGTAAATTTCCCTTTTATTTATTATCCTATTGATCAGGTTACATACAAGAACATTCTCGTACGTCTTTGATCCATGGATTTAGAATCAATTTTCTCTCTCTTCAGTTAATATATTCTAAATCCACGGACCAGGACATTCTCATACATGAATCTAATCCACTCTCAACCCCTTCACCATCAATCTCCGGCCAATGTCCAATCGACTTATGGCCACCTCACTCACTTACACATGCATCTCAGAGGGTTGAAGCACTTACACACGCTGCTTATATTTTAGCGTAATTTTTTTTGGTTCTTGGGAAAGTATATATTTTTTTGACTTCGTGAGTTCAGGTGATGTAATCACCGCCCTCACTTCTTTTCTTCTTTTTTAATTGGTTCCTCTTTTATTTTTTATTTTGGAATTTATCAATATTTCCTCACACCAAACCGTGAATCTGAGTGATCGTGAATCCTGTAATAATGACGCGATTGATGATTGATTAAACCATAAGACGCAAAACCGTCTCGTCCTTCCCATAATCTACTTATCAGAGTTGAACATTTCCTAGGATAACAGAGAAGCAGGGACTCAGGGAGAGAGGATCACATCAGATCGGAAACCCTAAAGCCTTTTCCACTTGCGAATGTCCTCTCTGTCGACTTATTAGGGTTTCTCGCATCAGAAAACCCTGATAACGCATCACATCCTCCTTTTCCCCGGCGGTTTCACGCAACCCTAATCCGGAGACATTATTCGTTGCTGGAGAAAAACAGAAAAAGAAAAGAAAAGCTCAATATTTGTTAGGGTTCTAGTTCCTTTCCCGGACGGATCGGTGAATTCTAGGGTTTTGATTCAAAAACGTATGTATGGCTTCGGGGCCTATAGTCGGTGGAGGCGGTGATGGTTCTCGAGATAAGCATAGATGGGGTGATGGCAAAGTCTACACCAGAAAAGCTCACAACAAGGGTTCTGATAACGCACCTCAACAGCAACCTTCTCAGACCACGGCTCCTGAGGACGGCAACTTCTCTCAGCAGCAGCTTCTCACTCGTTTTGATGCCGCTTCCGACGATTCGTCCAGTATGAACCGTCGTCAATCCGCTGCTCCCAACAGTCGTGAACTCCCTACGGGTAATGGCTCCGTCCGCCCGGTTTTTCCAAGGTTGGAGAATGGTGTCACGATTAACTTGTCCTCTAGGTCTAAGCAGGAGATGCGAGAGCTACGGCGGAAGCTTGCGAACGAGCTCGATCAGGTTCGGAATCTGGTGAAGAAGCTTGAAGCTAGGGAAGTGCAGCTCACTGGGTTCTCCGGTGGTGGTTACAGTCACTCTCAGCTGTCCACTAATGATGTTGCGGACAACTGTAGCACGAAGAGGATAAATTCTGAGGTTGGTTCCGTGGGGCATCATGAGTTGAGGCCGTTGCACCAACTTAATGTCTCAGTGGTGGAGAATAGCCAGGGAGTAAGCGATGTTGTTGAGAAAGAGAAGAGGACTCCGAAGGCAAACCAATACTATCGCAATTCTGACTTTGTGCTTGGGAAGGAGAAATTCCCACCTCCAGACAGCAACAAGAAGTCGAAGTCTAATAGTAAGAAACATGGACATGGGGAATACGGGTTTCAGGGGTTTGGAATGGATAAGTATTCCAGTCAGGTGTTCAAGAGCTGCAGTAATTTGCTCGCCAAATTGATGAAGCACAAGCATTCTTGGGTGTTTAATACCCCTGTGGACGTGAAGGGGCTTGGGCTCCATGATTACTATACCATTATCAAGCATCCAATGGACTTGGGAACAGTGAAATCGAGGTTGAATACGAACTGGTACAAGTCTCCTCGGGAGTTTGCAGAGGATGTGAGACTTACATTCGAGAATGCCATGACATATAATCCGAAAGGGCAGGATGTTTATGTTATGGCGGAGCAGCTTTTAAAGATATTTGAGGATAAGTGGACAGTTGTTGAGGCTGAATTCAATCTTAATTCGAGGTTTGGAACTGATCATGATGCTGTTCTTCCTACCCCTACCTGGAGGAAGGCCCTTCCACCTCCATTATATCCTGAAATGAGAAGAACCCTTGATAGATCAGAATCAACAACGCTTCCAGTTGATTTTAACATTAAACCTTCAAACTTTGCCCTGCCGGGTCCAGGTCGGACCCCTGCACCAAAGAAGCCTAAGGCAAAGGATCCACACAAAAGAGACATGACGTATGAGGAGAAGCAAAGGCTCAGCACAAACCTTCAGAGTTTGCCTTCGGAAAAGCTGGACAACATTGTCCAGATTATTAAGAAAAGAAACTCATCGTTGAGCCAGCATGACGATGAGATTGAAGTGGACATTGACAGTGTTGATACAGAAACTCTATGGGAACTTGATAGGTTTGTAACCAATTACAAGAAGAGTCTAAGCAAGTACAAAAGAAAAGCTGAACTTGCCCTTCAAGCAAGAGCTGAAGCAGAAGTGGAGGCAGAACACAATGTACAGGAAACGGTACACCTTTGAATCATAACGTTTACCTTTGCAAAACAAAATTATGATTTTCAATCTTCTGCCTTGATGGAAGTTTAGCTCTTTATATATATTTTTTGCATATCTTTAATCATTACAGAATCCAGCCCTATCAATGACTGAAGCGCGCAAAGAACCTAAAACTGGTAAAAGTAGTAAAAGCCATATTAGTTGGATTCCTATTTTTAGTTCAATATTTATTTGAATGGTACCTGGTTTGTTAACTCAGTGATTGCTGGAATTATGTTCTCATTTTCACAGATGAGAAGATTGTTTCCTCTTCCTCGCCTGTCCATGCAGAAAAACAAGGGGATAATGCGAGTAGATCGAGTAGTTCAAGCAGCTCTAGCAGTGACTCTGGATCCTCTTCAAGTGGTAATATTAAGAAATTTTAACTTTAATTGGTTGTTAATTGCTTAGGGTTGTTTTGAAACATTTCCAGTGAAATATGACGCTGATCAATATAAATATATATATTGCCTTCACCTGCATGGGCAATGTTAACTGGATGTTTCACTCATTCTGAGCTGTATTCTACAGATTCTGATAGTGAAAGTTCCTCTGCATTTGGATCTGATGTGGGACATTCCCCAAGGACTTGAATGGATTCAATTCAGGTAGAAGTGCTATTTTGGAACATTATTGATTTGTGACTCTTGTTTTATCACTTAACTTCTTTGTAAATTGTTTATTTATTGAAACATTTCCGTTTTATGACCGATGTTGAGTGCATGAACTCTTGATTGTCTCTTTTATCTTGAATGGAACTTTTATGATTTAATTCTGGCCAGTCATCCCAGATGATGAAGTCTATTAACAATACTCATATATCCTGCTTTAGTCTGTGTGGAGAAGGCATTGGGTTTGCTTTCACATCGTGAATTGCCATTGTGAATGTCTCAGTATGGTTAGATGTTGATGCAAACCAACAATTAGATAATTGCTTGTTTTATTGCTATTTTCCATATTTAAAGGTTATATATTGTCAACTCTGTCCTTAAAAATATTGGTCTGTATGGAGTTCGTTCCTCATCAGTTGCAGCTTATGGTTGGTTCATTCTGACATGACTGAACTATTTATAATGCGAAACTCCGGATCACAAACCCTATTGGGTTCTCTATGGCCCGCCGCAAACAAATAATCCCACTATAAGTAAAGAGTGGCAGTATGGTAATTAGTGGAAGATCACAAGATAATTGAACAAATAAGGGAAAGTAACGTATTAGTGGAGAAGGATGATTTTGGAAGGGGAAGCAAAATATGTATAAAAGGTAATAATGGAATAAGGGAGGGAAATATGGGAAAATTGATAGAAAAAAGAATTAAAGGGCAAGTATTGTGGGAGAGGGTGGGATTTGTCTCCTACCTTGCATCATGTAGAACCAGCGGTGATTATTGGAGTCAAGGAGGAAGTACTTCCTCGCAAGAGCTCAGGTCGATCTGAAATTTGGGATGGTGAATTGCAATGCACAGCCTACTAAAAGTGACAAGTGGTTTCCGTAGACAACAAGCAAAACAATGGAGTCAAGGAGGAAGTACTTCCTCGCAAGAGCTCAGGTCGATCTGAAATTTGGGATGGTGAATTGCAATGCACAGCCTACTAAAAGTGACAAGTGGTTTCCGTAGACAACAAGCAAAACAAGGAATCGCAATGATTCTAAAGGTCTGAAACTGAGCCCTGTGGTGATGTTATATTCAGACCTGCAACTTAGGTTTGATTATACGATGAGAGCAAGTTCTAGAACCAGGGTTTGGGGGACTTGGGTTTGCCCAAGGAAGAGGTTCCTATGCCTAGAAGATTGGGGGGTGGGAAGAAGATTTGATGGATATTGCTCACGATCGAATGGTTTCTGCTGTGTGCCAGAGCAAGATGTAACAGAAGGGAAAACAAAGGAGGAGAAGAATAGAAGAAGAAATCAAGGGATAGAGAAAGGAGGAGAGAGATTGCGCTGGGGAGGGGTAAGAAGCTCTCTACCGTCCATTGGGTTACATCTAAATAAAAGAAAAACATCTCAAAAATGGAAAACTATTCTCGTAAAAAACTAAAATTGGAACCACAATAAAATATCCTATCCTAAACTACCCAAGCAGAAGAAGATATAAAAGATCACTGCTATGGATCTACACAAACAAAAGGAAGATCACGATATTATTCTGAAAATAAACAAACCTTCCTATAATCCTACTAGACTCCAAAAATCAATTAGATCCAGTTCTTGGTCTAAGTTCCTAAACAGGCTTGGGTTGATCCATGGAAGTGCTGATGCGGAACTTGGGTCAGCATAACCCTATTGGGTTCGCTTATGGCCCCAACCAGTCAATTAAGATTCAAACAGTAGCAATTTGAAAAATAATCTAAAGTTTAAACAGGGAATGGCAGATTTGTAAATAACCAAATGAATTAATGAGCTACTTGGAAGGTAGGACCTAAAGAGAATTAGTATTTATTGGGTAGGGATAAAGTAGGAAGCAAATAAAAGTATAGGACATGAGAGAATAAAAGGTAAAGAAAAGGATTTTGACAACAGGGATGTGTGGGAGATGTTTTAGCTACCATTCTTACTTGCCAGCAGCCGAGGATACCATGCAATGTATAGGTGGAGCCAACTTGTGCCCTTGTGTATGTTCAACGGATACAAAATGCTTTGCTTTTCTTTCTGTCAACCTACAAAGAGGGCAATTTAGTTGCACCCTGTGCTATAATATTATTGCAAAAGGGTCACTTTGCTGGTATTTGTGGGTTCTCTATAATGATTCATAACACAGTTTTGGATATTTGTGTCATGCTTTGAGATGTTTCTGTCAGTCTTTGAGTATCATCTTACTTTTCCTAAAGGTGTGATCTTCAGGATTGGGGACATCTCCAACTCGGATGATCTAGCCACTTGGCTTAAGTGGTGGATTGAGGTCATTTTGGGAACCTCTGTGGAAGGTGATCTATCTAAAGGAGATAATTTTACCCTGATCAGGGCTTCCCTTTCTAGCGTCTCTACTATTATCTACTGTTAAGTTATTGTATCAGCCTCAATTACTGGTGAGTTTTTGAAGCTCCAACAAGGCTTCCTAAGTTGGGTGGAAAGGACAGTTATCTACTAATCAGTTGGAAGCTGTGTAATCCTAAGAGGCTTGGAATGCCTTGGAACTAGGAACACTGCACCAAGGTTGTCAAGGAGCCTAGGTGTTTAGGCGCTTATTTTTGTATGGGCGCTTTGGCCGCCTAGGCGGCGCCTAAGCACCTTGTTGGTATTGCCTTGATTTTTTACCCTTATCCATCACCTTGGATCGCCTTGCGCCTTGACATGCACTGAACTAATGATCAGGTCTGTAAGTAGCAGTGGTGTTTAAATAGTATACCTCCTCATCATTAAATAAATGCATAGAAATATGGGCTCACTAGCTGGTGGGACTACTCAGAAGTATATTAGCTTATGGAATGGCATCAAGATACACATAATGTAGTACTAAAGAATTAAAATAGTAGCCAGTTGACAAGGATCTATACTCAAAGAATGGTTCAGATGCAAATAATGAAGATTAGGAGTGAAATAAGACAACAACTATGGAGGAAAAACAAAACAATAATAGTGAGGGGCAAAACAGTGGCTATCTGAACACAAAATAGTAATTTTTTCTAGATCTTGAGAAGGGAAGGGAAGGATTGGTATGTTGCAAATATCTTCATATCGAGCCACTAGAAAGAGCCCCAATTTGAATCGATATCCAAATTAGGGTTCTTGAATGCTGGTCAAAATTTTAGTTCGATTGGATGGTTGAATTGCTTAATCCGAAAAAACATGTGAGATCTAACCTTCTAGAAGACTAGAAGAAATTCAAGGAAAACTTGAAGAACAATACTTACTTGTTGTTGGATGACGAAGCTGATGAAAGAATAAAAAAGAAAGATGAAGGATTGAGATGGGAAAATGTAGGTGGGATGGCTATTTCAGCCTGGGTCTCTCACCCACAACTATCTCAGCTGTTGAAGAATTCTTTCTCAGAATATTGGGAGCATAAAGCTGCAATTCCATTAATAAATTCGTGCATGATTCTGTAGCCTCTTACAAACTTATATAGAAGACTCAAAACAGACTCAGACACTAAAAAGGAAAGGCCTAACCCAATCTTTAACTAATTGGGAAACCTCAATTGACTAGAAAACTGAAATAACAAAGAAAATAGACTTGAAACAGGACTCTTAACTATAGTAATGAATTAAATATCGTTTTTCTACTTTCTATCCATATTTTAGACATATTAAAGTTGGCCTATTACAAAGAAAACCAATGGGATCAAAGGCCCAACACATACATAACCCAACCTAAGGCTTATTTTCATAAAATAAGCCCATTAAGTGACTTATCTGCATCAACAGATGGACAGTTCTACAGGTTGTCAAGGTTGGAAATGGTATATCTGCATCAACAGATGGACAGTTCTACATGTTGTCAAGGTTGGAAATGGTAAAGGCACTATAACTTGGAAGATTTATGGTGCTGAGGAGCGGACCCCATTTAGTTGGGATAAGGTTGAGTTGTTGTTGTATTTATGCTGCTGAGGGCATCCTTTTCAAGTTCAGTTCCGAAGCTTTGAACTTGGCCCATTATAAACTTAAGTTCATTGCTGGGTACGATTTGGGCATTGGCAATGAGAAAATATGGTCGGCATCTCTTTGAAGGAAATAGAACAACCATGAGTTTCACAGCCTGCTTCAGTTTCTATACTTTTCTCCCAAACCCTGCAGCAGCTGGAAAGAGGTGGTTTGAGAGAGAAAGAAAGCATTGGTTTAATGCCTCTTCCCTGCCTAAATTTTCCATAGGGCAGCCTCCTCGGATCATATGCTTACCATGGATTGTTTAATCTCCCAGGGCCTCATTATTCCAACATTTGACTGCTGTCTCACAGTCACAGGGACGCTGGAGTCTCTGCATCATTTCTCTTATGTTGTTCCTTCAAGGATGTATGTTTGCTTATGTGCTGGGTAAGTTTATGAGTTGCTTCATTGCTGGCCTGTTTAGGCATGGTTAGTATTTCCCACAAAATTTGAAGCACTTTTCTAGCAGTGGTGGCTTAGCGTATTGGCTTAAAATGAAATCGTTTAGTGTTTTAGAACCATGCGGAGCTGGCATTTACGATGGCAATGAAAGCTGAGGACTTGGTCAGGTTTCTGGGAGGTTGTTGGTTTAAATTAACGTATGATTGGTGAGGGTGATTCTTCATGGACAGAGCTCCATTCTTCAGCAGTTGTGTTATGTGATTTCAGAGAGGTTTGATGGCATAATAGGGAAAGGCAGCACTACAACTATTATTGTCTGGGTCCTGAATGTTTAAGAGTTCCCATGAAGATTTTCACACATCAGCTGAAACATCAGCATCTTGATTTCTTATTGCTTAGGCTCTGTCTGGTTGCAAGTTAAGGGAAATGAAGGGAACTTAATGGCTATATAATTACCCGAAGGCTGAGATTGGAATAACCAGCAGTGATCTAGGACAGCAAGTCCAATAATAACCCTAATTAGCAGCAAAACCAGAAACATGGCTTATGGTGATAAGATCTTGTTGCAACTCTGGTCACAAGGCCTTTTAGATATATGGAATAGGTTGCCAAATTAGAAGTGAATCCAACAGTTGATTTAGAAAGTTACTGACAATTAGAAAGAATAGAAAGCATCAACTAAAGCAAAGAATAGCAAGAGAAACCAAAATAGAAAGTGAGTGAATGAATTTAGTAATTAGAGAACCAACATATAAAGTGAATATAGAAATACGAACTACCAAAACAGAATCAGAGACTAGTGAACAGCAGTAAATAACTCACAGATTTGCTACTAGAAACTTTTCATTAACCCTGTGTTATGGATGTGAACTCGCGCAATTGGATTAAGGGTATTTTGAAGTTATGTTTGTTCCAAGTCACACAGGGGAGGATAAATTACTTATTCCAATAATCCTTGTTTGGGTCTTGTTCCCTGCACCAGTCATCATAAATTACATCTTTTAGTTTAAACATTAAGACTAGAAGATAGACTTGTGACATAAACAGAACCCACAAATATACCCATCAACACAAACCAAATTTTGTATTGATCAGAGCAAAAGAAGTGATCAAAGAATGATTACGTTGAAAAAGAGGAGGCCAAAAGAGTTCTAATAAACTAAGAGTCTTGAGCAGTTACCTTTTTCTGGATTCCATCTACCTTTCGGATTGGAACAAAACACACTTTCATTGTCATAGCAGACATAGAAGGTTCCATTCTTGTCACATTGATAACTGTTGCGGAACGCTCCGGCAAAGACGAAACCGAGCCATGAATAATTGCGAGATGAGGTAAACCAGGCAATGGAATGTGGAAGGTGGCACATGCACGGGAAGATGAACCAGTTTGCAGTCATATGGAGAGATATGATCATCGGGAGTATTGGGTGGAGGTGCAGGTGCGTCTATTAATTTGGGCATGACATAGTAGCGGCCATCTTCTCCAGGTCCAGCCATCGCTAGGAGTTTTTCCCCTTCGTGAAACTTGCCTCGGAGCTACCCCCATCTGTGATATATTCATTACATTCCTCCTTGAATGGTCCGCCTTCACGGGCTGTTTGAGGACTCTGAGCATCATTGCCCCTCCCAGAGACTTGCAGCCACCATTGGAGCTGCTTTTCAGCTCCCTTCAAACCCTAGTGCCATGCCCTTTGGAAGCCTTAAATCTGAGGGCCAAGATGCATTAATGATTAGAAGTCCGTTTTACCACCACCCCACCACCCCCCCCAAAAAAAAAAGAAAAGGAAAAGAATAGGAAGAAGAGACTGGGCCAGGCCAGACTCATCCCAAGGCCTCAACCCTGGCCCTACATGGTATCTAAGCCCAGGCCCCATTCGGGCGCAGGGCTGGCCAGGCGGGCTCGGGCTAACAAGGCCAAACTTGTGCCCTTGGGTCATAGTTCACGCTTCTGTTGTACTTTTCTTTTGGAAGACATCAGTATTAAAGAATCATTTGAATTTTAATTTATGTGAAAAGTATAAACAACAACTCAGCCTTATCCCAATTAAGTCGGGTCAGCTACATGGATCCATGCAAAGACAAAAAAGGAATAGTAAAAGTAAAGGAAAGTAATAGGAAAGGAGCACAACAACTCAGAGAAATCCCACCTAACTAGGGTTGGCTACATGAATGCTTGCCCTCCAATCAGCTATTCGAGGTCATACCTGGGACTTGACCTAAACTATGCATGTCTTACTACTACTCCTATTGTCATTTTAAGCCTGCCCCTAGCTCTTTTAGTTCCTTCAATCTAAATCAGATTACTCCTCCGCACTGGGGGCATCCAAAAGGCCTCTGCTGGACATGGCCATACCACCACTAACGACTCAAATGACTCTCTCTAAGCTTATAATGAATTGGAGCTACCATCTATTGTTTTCCCCAAATCCACTGCAGTTTTTTGATCCCTACTTCTGAAGGTTTGCATTACTCTTCTAATGTAGGGATGCTGATAATGTGCCTGTTGTCTCCCCTCTTTTCATCTCATGTAAATAGGTTAGCCTATTTTGTCATATTTATTTTCACTTAGGTTCATAAAATTTCTTTGCTGTTGCCTATCAAAAGAAGGGAATAAAAAGGAGGAAGAAAACATGAGCAAGATCTTATAGCATCTTAGCATGCGACAAATTGTCTCTAGTCCCGTTGATGGACAATGACTTGGAGACCATAGGAGTATATTTTAAAGATACAATTCAGTTGCCTTGTGTCCAATATGGTAAATTTAATGTCTTTTGCGATGGAACTTCATATTAACAACAAAGCTGAGAATAATTTTCCTAATGAAGAGTATACTTCGGAGATGATTTGATCTTGTCATGTATTGAAATGATAAGTGTCTGTCAGAAGCTATGGATTTTTTTTTTTTAAAAAGATCTGTAAAATTTTGGCCTTCTGATATGCCATGTTGCTCTAAGACTCTGTAAGGATGGAATTTTCTTCCTCCAATGGATCATGTGAGCGGAACTTTATGAACTATAGGTTGTCATCTCTTGTCTATTTCTTCAATTGCTGATGTGTTTAAGGCTATCTTTTCTGCCTTTCTCTGGATATCTTATTGAAGATTGGCATAGCAGGGTTTTGATGCTTGGAGTGAGGACCTTTGTGTGGAAGGAGATGAACCAACTATTTTTTTTTTTTCAAGGCAAAGGTGTGGCATTTTGTAATGTTGCTACCAATGCACCTTTGATCATGTTCATCAACAGCCCATTGTTACATTACACTGCTCTCCACTACTATGGTGTTTTTTCTACAGCCGATGACCAACAGTGCACACCACACTGTTCCCATCCCAAAGGCTAAATGTTGAATGGTGTGCTGGAGCCCACTACCGACTTCAGAAAACTAAATTTCAGTGGTTCATCTCAGAGTAACCCACACCGGACAAGGTGGTTGGAGGCTTTCCGAAGATGAGGAATGTTTGCTTGCTTATAATTTACACTCCTGATTTAGTGAAAAAAATATTCTATACACTTCTGTTATACTAGCAGTGGGATCAAAGAGACTTGAGCTTGACAGTTTCAACTGTGGGCGCTTAAACTGGCAATATCCTCACATTCAACAAGAGGAAGATACTCTCATTATTGATATACTACTAGACCAATCTAGCATTCTTCTAGATAGATCATAGACACAAAGGTTGATGATATATGATCAAGTCAAAGAAGTGTTCTGTGGATGGCTGGGAACTTTCAAGACTCTGACATATGTACCGTCCATGTACTGTAAATACCGCACTTAAGGATGATACTCAGGGCACATCCTTAGAAGTGTGCCTTGTAGCAGCAAGTCTGGTTTTCGACCAAAACAAGAATTTTTATAAAATTGGGAACCTATTTTGGTCATTAATTCTTGGAAGGGAACTTTTTGATTGAGTTTTTCTGTTTATTTGGAAGGAAACATTACTTCCGTGCAACCATGGAAGGCTTTAGAAGGCTAAGTGGAAGTTCAATGCCATCCAGATTGGATCTTTCTAGGTTTCCCGTTCAGATATAGATTGCTGTTTCCTTTGAATTTCTTGCATCATTGGTTGCTGCTTATGCATACAGTTCAGTTTTATTTCTTGTTGAGGCTAACAGCTAATATTGTTGTCAGCTATATGTTGAATGGCATCATTGCTTCTGGTTGGCATTGTCATATTTGCTGTCTGGGTTTCCTTTTGCTACTTGTAATTTTGGGCCTATGCTGTAAATCCTTGAGAATTTATACTAGTAACTAACAATCAATACGCAGCATGAAAACCATATCTTCGGTATTCTTGTTTTGGTGTTTCCTTGTTCATGTTTTTATATGCTCTTCTTGCTATTTAAACATTGAAAAAATTACTGATGTTTTACCAAAAATAAATAAATAAAATAAAATAAAATAAAAAAAGTTAATAATGTTCTTATAGTATGATTGTTAAGACATTATTAAGCTGTTGGCAAAGAGAAGTGGGTTGGGTAGGGAAGATAACAAGAATTTGAGAGTGGGCAAGTTTGAAGCTCATCAGATAATTTAAGCTTTTCCATTTCTGAGATTAAAAAAAAAAAGCAGCAGGAATTGATTATGCAGTTGCATCTCTATGGGATTTTGATTCTGAACCCTTTCCTTTTGTTGGCCAAAACAAACTCATTCAAGAATGCACTGGGATAACTTGGCAAGGCATAAATCTGCTCACAGAAGCATGGAAATAGCAGATCTCATGGTTTACTGGTACTTACCTTGAATCTAGACCCTCTTTGGTTCCATCAGACAAATTGCTTAATGATGTTTGAACGCCAAGTCTTCAGTAGTTCATCTGGCCTCGACTTAAATAAATTCTCTATCTTTTGCCTTAAATTTTATTTGTATCAGTAGGCCATCAGGGTCAAATCACTACTAAATGTCAGTACTTGATTTCATTTATTTCCATTCTTAGTTAATTACCACTTACAATTATTATCTTTTCCTCCTGGTAGCATCTCTATGATCTTCCCAGTCTGAACCATAGCTGTTGCATATTATAAAAGTTGTTGCTGACTGACATATAGTCACTCTTTTACCTGTATGGAGGCCATAGTTATCAAGGCATCGCCTAGGATTTTTCTTGGGTCCCAGGGAGACGGCACATCTTGTTGACACTTCACGAGTTTACGTTGAATTTTTTTTTTTTCCGAGTATGCTTATATTATATCCTATGCTTTGTCTGTTATATGTTAGTTTTCTCATAATAATGTCATTAGCAGATTAATTATATCATATTGCAGCTTTGATGTTGCATATAACCATATGATTATATTATAATTCATTGCTATTTGGCGTATAGTTGTATATTACATGCCTAGGGTGCCTAAGCGGGCACTTTGGCGCCCCTCTAATGCCTTTGGGTTCACCTAGTTGCCTTGACAACTATGATGGAGGCCCAATTAAAATGAAAGATTCCAATGTGTAAACAGAAAGTCTTACGTCATTCTTTCATCACCAGATTCCTTTGGAACTGTTGATCATATTTTTTGTAGTGCAAGTAAGCTCCCACTAATTGTTACAATGCCATTGCTATTCAGCACAGTTGTGCATCGTGCGGGAGGACTTCCTGAGGTGGAAGACTCTTTTTGTGATCATTAGGAGGCTTCTAAAGCTGGAAGAAATTCTTAGATTGTGATTGACATTTAGTGCAGGTACATTTTTTTTTTTGGGGGGGGGAGACTACAACTCATTGAGGCTGTAATACATTGAGTGAACAAAGTAAGCTTTCAGTCTGCAGAAAATCTAATTCACCTACTTTTTGCCTGCTCTCCCAGAATTTTCAAGATATCAATCCCCTTCCGATTCCATCACCATTTGAAGATGGACTTCCACTTAGATCTGATGTAAAAGTTAGTACTGAAGATCCCTTAAACATCTACTAGGATGAGTAAATCACTGTGACACTTTGTCCTCCAAGGAGGCCGATGAATCTATGTGGGTCTTGTGCAATCTGTAAACCAAAAACCATTGACCTTAGTTCCACTATGTTGGATGTTGTTTTACCAACCGGGCCTGAATACCCTCTCGCTATATTTTCTTAACTTTTTCTTCAAACCCCAACCCCATTTCTGCAGGCATCTGGTTTCTCATTGAACTTGTATCACGGTTGAAACTTTATTGTCTTCGTTTTCCCTACACATAATGCTTCTGGTCACAAGATTCCTTGGAATGTTACATGCCTGCTTTATGAAAAGAAATCAAACATGATAGAGGGATCATGATTTGGTATTGGAGGCACTTGCTCGGGCAATCACTGACGTTGTATGGGTTAATTTATATAATTATTAAACATAAAAGAAGTAATTGGGTTGATATAACAACCCAAACAGATCAGATTGGCAGATTTGGTCTTTTGCATCCCTGATCCTCCTTTGTACCGGTAGAACTTTTAGGAATTCAAATCTTAACATGAGAACTCCAGTGAATCACATGCAAATATTGTACAATGTTCATGAGATTTAATGTAATTTGCTGAGTATGATTGTTCCTTTATTTCTCGAAGTATGTCACCATTGCACATTTCCCAGCTTTCTGTACTTTTTTTTACTCATATTGGCATGCACTTTTTTTAGTAAGGGTTTCTGTTCTATGCAATCCGTAGCCAGCATAAAATAGTGAGTGATGATAAGTTCTATTATCTATTTCTATCTTTGTTAATTTAATATGCTGATAAACAGGTGTTAACCAAGTTTTTGATGTGGCATACTTACCAGATGTAATATAGAAAATGCACAATTGGTGACCCCTGATGATTCTTGGAAAGTGGTGTTTCTGGTTGTTGCATCAGATGGTTGTTGTGAAGCAGACCATTCTCAAAGCTTCTTACCTTCCTGCCAGTGGAATGTGTTTGTTTTCAAGTTGCAGAAAGGCTATGACCTTTTAACTTGGAACTTGATTGTTTGCGAGCTCCTCTCTTCCAGCATGACTTGTATGATAATGTTAGTAGATTAGTGTTGGTTAGCAACTGTTGGTTTGGTTTGTGTAGCAAATGTACATCCCTGACTATTGCTATTCATCTTTGCATCACTGACACTAGTTAGATTTCATTGGTGGCTGCAGTTGTTACTTGTTTGCATTCAACTGAGAAAGGGTTAGATTTAACTTATTTAGGATTGGGTCTTCATATGCTATAGGTGTGCTAAGTTGGCAATTTAGTGTTTGATGGCAGTGTCTGTATATGATGGTAATGTTTGTAATGCTAATCAATGGAGTAATTGCTTCATACTAAATATTTTTCAGTAGGTTGTGTGAACTTGTTATAATTCTTCGAATGGCTCGAAGATTTGTAGCATGCTAGTAGAAGTTGATTAATTTAATTAATTAGTGACTGGATGGATTAGGAATGTAGGAGAATAGCTATGTGA
Organism: Macadamia integrifolia; assembly: GCF_013358625.1. Lineage (NCBI taxonomy): Eukaryota > Viridiplantae > Streptophyta > Magnoliopsida > Proteales > Proteaceae > Macadamia > Macadamia integrifolia. The sequence continues at coordinate 7,781,703 of NC_056570.1, forward strand.
ATATGGATCCCAACTTAATTCCTTGCAGTTAATTCAACTATGATATCTCTGTTCAAATCCGATTCTAATGATCCCCAGAAAATTGTTGATGAAGCTTGTTGGTCTAGAAACTGGACAGAATACAAGGAGTGAAAGATTGAACTCTGCTTTTAGAAATTTGGGCCAGTTCAAAGTCCAAACTGGCAGGCTTGTCTGTCTGTACATGTACAAACTATAATGATCAGTAAAGGTTTGGAGATCAAGTAAAGCACCACTCCAATTGTTGCACGAAGATTGCTACTAAAAATCCACGTATCAGATTACGCGCTGCTACTGTATAAATGCTTCCTTTGTTTTTTGGATGAATCAGTGGCTTCCTGTTGAACGAAAGCAGAGCAGGGGCATATTTACCAGATTACCAGCCCATGTCGGAGAGCTTATAGGCGTTTAAGTGGCGATTATTACCTTGAAAGATGCATGGGAAATGGTGGATACAGGGGTCCCTACCGTTAGATGGGTTGAAGGTAAATGGTTGGACGCTCAAGTCTCAGAAAGGGGCTGATCTCACAAAACACCATCTAGTGTATAAAAAACAAGATGTGATACGTGGAGAAGCTTCAAACAAAAGGATCTAGTTTAATCTTTCAATCTTTCTGACAACTCCACTGTAGAAAAGAGTACCCGATATTGAATTATAAGACCACTGTTCGGATGAAAAGTATTCTTGGATTGCGGAAAGATGGACTATTGAAACAAACCCGAGCTGATGTTGAAGCCAATGAATCAAAATAGGTTGAGTCATATCAGAGGTAGGTATCCTATGTTTTCCCTCCAAGATAAAATAATTTTTTATTTTTGTCGGATTGCACACAGAATCTGATTCTTTGTGAGAGAGGCTAGGTTCACTAAGTATGGTTTTGTAACATTGTTTGTATGCAACGGTCAAAATAGAGAGAGAGAGAGAGAGAGAGAGAGAGAGAGAGTATTGACAAAATAATATAAATATATATATATATATATATATATATACATATAGATGTATGGATACATATGTATGGGTGCTACTATACACGTATGGAGGTACCTATGGACCTGTCTATGTATGGACATCTACCTATACACATGAGTAGGTATGTATGTTAAGGGTGTTCATCAGTTTGGTTTTGGTTTAAACAGTGCGCACCAGTTCGGTTCACATTTATTTGACTAAAATCATAACCGCATCATTTACTAAATTGTTCCACTTTCTGAAACCATGACCGTTTAGTAAACGGTTTTGATTTCCACGGTTTCTAAATGGTGTCGGTTTCACAGTTTTAAACGGTTTCGATTTATTCCATACGGTTTGTAAAATGGTTTACAATCGGTTTGTTATAACTTGCAACCATCTCTAAACTGAAGATCGTAAGCTTATCAAAAAATAATTGGCAACCACAAATAAGAGATTCTATATTAACGATGGTATGTATTAATTTGATAATCTAATGCTCTTTCTTTGCATGGCCATTCTCAAACATTTAGAACTAAAATCATACAACATCCAAATCCAGCCTTCTACGGCATAAAATATTAAAATGACAGGTGGTTCAGTCAAAACACCCCATCTATGATAACATAATAACATAGTAACATATATGGATTACAAGTTCATGATCTAAAGCTTAAATTTGAACTGAATTGTAATAAATCATACCAAAGCAAGATGGGCATTTAATTTAATTGTTAATTGTTATACGGATTACTGCCCCTTCTTTATTTAATTGTTATACGGATTAATCGGATCAATTTAAACGGTTTTAAACAGTTTCAATTCAATTTGAAACCAATGGGTTCCACGGTTAAAATCAACCTGACCCGTTTAGCTAATCGGCCTGAAACTTGAAACCATAACCTGACCATTTACTAAACGGTTTTATGGTTTTGGAGTAAATGGATCGGTTCGGTTTTGGTACACGGTTTCGGTTACAAATTCACATCCTTAATGTATTTATAGATACTTATACGCATTTGGATTTAAAATTTAAATCTAGTGCAAAAAGACAAGTATCTCTTAACCCACACCCCAGAATAGTCTCACACACATGAGAAGTGGGAGAGTTCATCTTCAAAGGGCTTGCACTTTTAAGTAACAAATCTATATATGTCCACATTTCAACTTTTCTGAAATCAATATGGGACTAAATATCTTGGCCTTTAACACAATACTTTGGGTTTACTTATGGGTTTTTTAAATTTTCATTCAAAACTTCCCTTTAAAACTTTTGAGCTCAAAACTTCCCTTTAAAACTTTTGAGCTCAAAACCCAGAAGCTAAAGTAAAAGGAAAAAACGTAAAACTCAACCAAGGAGACATATCAGTGAAACTTTGTTTTATAATATAAAGTAAGTACTTATATATAAATACAACAATACATGGCCCAACCCACCCCTGAACCTTATTCGAAGATAGGTTTGTCAAATGGTGCAGCTTCGGTTCACATTTAAATAAGGTGATTTTAAAATCGCACTGAATAGAAATAAGGTGAAATCATAATTGTTTTCATATTTGGTTTTATAGGTTTCTATTCAGTTTTTGTTATCTGGTTTACATGTGGTTTATAATGCCTATTTTGAAAAATGGTTTGCAAATTCAATTTATAATGTATTTAATTTAATTCACATTTAGTTTATATGCGATTCGTAGTGCCGGATGAATGTGGTTTAGATATCAAAGCTATTAACAGAACCTACATAATGGGGAAAAAATAGAAATACGGCAAGAGAGAGGGGAAGGAGACATTAGCCCTTGGAGCTTCCAGAACCAGTGGCCAATGGGCGCCTAAATAATGGAAAGAGGTGGGTAATGCCATAAAGGGTTCACAAAGATTAAAAAGGGGGCCCTCACTACTAAAATCATTGCTAAATTTCTGAAATGTGGTTCGATGTCTAATCAAATTGGAATCCCAAATAGGTGTTCATGCTCACATCTTTGCTCACATTGGTGGTGATTTTGCTGGAAACTCTATAAACATTTGAAAATAAGATCTTTTTCTAGAGATTGGCAAATGGAGGAATCCCCACAAAGGATTTGCTGGGGAAATTGGATGAATATTAACTCCTCTTGTGGTTCTGCCAAAATCACCATGAGTTTATTTAGCGATCTTTTATCTCTTGTGAATTCACCAAGAGAATTTGAGCCACTTGCCCATTGGGTTTACGATCTAAGAATCTCTCGACACCCTCTTCTAAACATCTTATTATGTATTTGTTTGACTCTGGCACAATCCCTAAATTAAACTTAGCAATTATTTTATTTTATTTTAATTTCCTTTACTACCATATGTTACTTCATCTGGATCCGTAGGAATGATGTTCTTTTAAACAAGACTAAACCAAACCCCTTTTCTATACCCAACCCTACCAACCAATGGTTGAGACATTATCCACAGTCCCTTAATCAATTGGGAACACTTCCACAAACTAGACCGATGATCACATACCCTATAATGACCTACCACTCTTGGTTTGCACTGCTATAAAAAATTCCTGTCACAATATTTCGGTATGGGCTTATTGCATTATTATCAATGAAAAATGTGTATATATCATTGACTGTTATCTCATGTCAGAAAGGCTTCTGAAGCAATCACAATGAGCTTTTTAGATGGACTAAAGCAAGCTCAACCTAAAGGAGGGTAGTAGATAGAGTTGTGGAGTGATTTTGATGATCTAGAACATCTTTTTTTTTTTGACACAAGTACCACGTCATGGCCTTGAAATGTAGTCCCAAGTTTTTTGGCTCAGACCTACCAATGAAATAGTCATTTTTCTTAAGTTTGTGGATTTTCAAACCATGAACAATAAAACTAGCAAATCCCTAAACGGATGTAATGTTGATATATACTATGGGCCCGTTTGATAACGTTTCAAGAAATGCGTTTCTGTCGTTTCTGTTTTCAGAAACAGCAGAAACGAAGTAAAAAATGTTTGATAAAACTGTTTCGTTTTACTTATTTTCAGAAATAGAAATATAAATTTTTATTTATTTATGGTTCAAGAAACGACATAGGCAAAATAAGTTCAACTTGTTTCGCCATTTCTGAAAACGACTTGTGGCCATTCTTTCACTGGTTACTATCGACTTCTAAAAACATGACTTATCAAACACCTTCAATTCGGTTTCTGTTTCTAGAGACGGAAATTTATGTTTCTGCCATTTCTTGAAACAGAAACGACAGAAACGTTATCAAACGAGCCCTATGTTTTCTCTGAATGTATTTTTTCATTCTCATCAAAATATAGGAACTAGACGGTAGGGAGTTGGGAGTTGGGAGTTGGGAGAGGAGAGATGGTGGAAGACTTACCGCAGTTAAGGGACTTGAAAAGTTGAAGTTGGAGACTTGGACTCTTGGAGTGATTGATAAAGAGGACGAAGGGATTCGTAACCCACCAAAACACGTTAACACCTTTTGTGTCGGTTTCTATTCGGTGCAAAATCGCCATTTTCTGGTTTTGAACCGAATCAATTTGGAAAAATGACATATGAAATCATAACCGGATCATCTTCATTGATTGTAAATGGTAAATCCCAGTTCAGGCAAATGGCTTCAGTTACATTTCAACACCCTTATTTGAAGAGCTGGCGTGCAGTGCACATTCGATGGCTGGGAGCCCCTAGGGATTCGCCTTGAGTGCTTGGATGTGTGCCTAGGTGCTTCTAGCTACCGAATGTGCATTGTACAATGCATCGGCCACAAAGAAGCTTGATCTTTTTTACATATTTCTCTTCATCATTTTAATGATAGAAAGCGGACAAGTGTTGGATCCTTGCCATATATCCCTTTTTCATCATTTTAATGACAACGAGTAAGATAGGTGTTGAATCCTGACATGTACGTGAAGCGAACGTACGGAGACCCAATTTCCTCCATACTACAAATCTCAAGAAATCCCAATTGTATGTTCCATAAAAACATATTAAAAGAGAGAGAGAGAGAGAGAGAGAGAGAGAGAGAGAGAGAGACCGTAGCTTAAGATCAGGTTCAAAGTTCGGACGGCACGGCCGCTAGAAGGTCTTACAATCTCGGATACACATTCTCTCTCCCCTAACCAACTCACATACACTCACTCACTCACCCCCAGCAGCTTGAAGGAAGCAAATGCAGTTTAAAACGATGCTCTGTGCGTCTCTGCGATGTGCTTTGTGCTCACCTCTTTTTCCTACACGCAGAGTTGGGGTGAATGCCTTCTCAACTTCTTCCTCATCTTCCTTCGTCCCTCAGTACCAGCCATGGTCTGGCCTCCAGTGTTGGAGAGAGAGCTCACTTAACGAGAGCCGGGTCTGGGGATCCAAGGGTCCAGAACAACCACAACCACCACCACCACCACCACCACCCTTGTCATCAATTGAAGCCGAGGAGGACCCGACGGCAGCTGCCTCTTCTCTTGCGGAGCTCGGAACTCTAGTTCTCTCCACCGGCGACCCTCTCACCAAGTCCAGGCTCTCCCATCTCGCCTACTCGAGGTGGCGTTCTGAGGGTCTCCCGCTCGGAGTCTCCAAACCACCTGATCAACCTGCTCGCCCTCCCAGACCCCAACTGGTTCGTTCTTTTGACTCTGATTTGTACTCCATTTAAATCTTTCTGCAATCCCCGAACTTTTGATTAGCATTTTTACTCGAATTTGATCACTAAATTGGTACTTGGATGCTCTATCATGATTTCAATGGCAAATTGGTCACTAACTCCCCTGCAACCCCAAATTTATGGGTGTGTACTTTCTCGACCTTTTAATCTTTAGTTGCAGACCAAGTGTTTGATGATTTCACAATCTGGGTCCTGCTTATTTTGAATTGTTGGGTGGTCTCATGGTAGCTCTGTTGATTCAGTTAGTTTGCAGTTAAATGGGAGAATGCTTCTGCTAATTCAGGTGTCCCCAAAGGAGATTCCAGCTCCCAAGAACTCTGGTTTGCCCCTTAATGCTTATATGCTCCACAATCTCGCCCATGTGGAGCTTAACGCTATTGATTTAGCTTGGGATACGGTTGTCCGGTTTTCTCCATTCAGTGAAGTACTTGGAGAAGGTTTTTTTGCTGATTTTGCACATGTTGCTGATGATGAGAGTCGACATTTTGCTTGGTGTTCGCAGAGATTAGCTGAGCTTGGCTTTAGGTAAGAAGAAAAATATTTTAGTATTTATGTACATTCTTTAGAGCCCAGCTTTCTCTTATTCACTGTCCTAATTTTCATTCTCTATGGTTAGTTATGGAGATATGCCTGCACATAATTTGCTTTGGAGAGAGTGTGAGAAATCCTCTGGGGATGTCACTGCCCGTTTAGCAGTGATTCCTTTAGTTCAGGTACTCTTTTTTTTCTTTTTTTTTTAATATTTAAATTTTTTGAAAAGATGCAAAATTGCAATCAATAGTACATACAATAGTCAGAAGCATTCTTTACAAGGTTACAAAGATCAACTGGGAATTCTGAGGGATATACAATAGTCATTCTGTTCAGGTATCCTGTTGCTTTGGAGCAGAATTTCATTTCAAAAATTGGTACTTATATAGAATAAATATTTCCCATATCTGAAAGCTATCTTTCCATGCTGTATGTTCTTAATGATTCGGATGATAATTTTACAGACTTGGATTTGTAGGAAGAATTCTTCGATAAAGTCCATATACTTTGTCAAGAGAGGTTCTAATTATAATTTTATGGCATGGAGTACCATTCAGGGACAATCACGTGTTAAGAACCCCTACATAAAACTTCCTGGGTGGGTGGGGAAAGGAGGTGATTCTAAACCAAGTAGAGTCATCACCTTTTCCATGTTCTTCCCATTGGTTTCCATCTCCATGTTCCTAAGGGTGTTCACTGGTTTGGTTCCATTTCAACTGTTTGGTTTTGATTGAGCTCACAATGAAATAGGTTTAAACTGAAATCAAGCCTTTCAGTTCCAATTTTTCAAATCGAATCTGAAAGTTATTCGGTTTCGGTTATCCGGTTTCTATTCAGTTTTGGTTTTCCAGTTTGATTTCAGTTTCAGTTATCTAGTTTGAATTTGGTTCCATAAGTTCTGTTATAGCATTGAGGAAGATGAAGTTATGAAAATCATTGAAATGCCTTAAAGGCTTAAACTACAATTAACATATTAAAACACCCGAAATCTAAACTCTCAATATCGAAGGGTTTTAGAGGTGTGAAGGTTTTGGATTGGTCCAACCAAGCTTCGGTTTGGTTTCTATTCAGTTGCTCAGATTATGGTTTATTTGGTTTCTATTCAGTTTATGGTTTTATTCAGTTTCTCGGTTTTTTAATCGGTTTGGAACAGGTGGTTTTCTGGTTCACAACCAAGCCAAAGATTATTAGTGAAAACCAAAACCAAACCAATTAGTATTATTTTGGTTCGGTTCGGTTTTAAATGTTCATTTCGATTTCAGTGCATTTTTGACATCCTTACATGTTCCTTATCCTTTGCCTCAAGTATTCAATCCCAATTTATGTGAATTACTGAAAATAAATTGGCACTAACAGGGCCCTTGCTCACTGATTTTCTGTTCATTTTCTTAACTTGGTCTTCTATTACGAGGCATTTCTAACTTCTTATGACATGATAATTTTGGATGGTCCATTGTATATAGAAGAACTAACATCACGATAGTAGTTACAACGGTGAATTTTTGAAATTCAGACCATTGCCACGTGGTTATTATGCTTGAATTTTCACAGTTCAGACAATTGTTGTTTGCCTATTGCATGACGAGCCCCAGAACTTGAGCTTCTGTTCAATTTCTTAACTTGCTCTACCATGGGTTATTCCAATTCTTATTACATGATATTTTTGGACGTTCAATTTATATAGAAACCACTGAAATAAATATTTTAATTACAACATTGAATTTTGAAAATTCAGACCTTTCCATATCTTTACTGCATTTGCATTTCTGAAATTCAGACCATTAAGACATCTATACTGCATGACACCCCAGAACTTGGTACTCTTCCTTCTTTTTTTCTGTTTATAGAATACTACCTGCTCGTGAAGATAACTTATCTACCTGTCAGTCTGTCACTTGTTGTTCAGGTGATTGTGTACTACTTCAAGTCATTTAGGACCTGTTCCATTTCTCTCATACACACACACATGAGGATGCATGCACACCCACAGTTCAACAGTTTATTTATTTTTTTAAATCTCAACCATTAGATAAGGATCTAATCTAAGTTCTGGGCTAGTCTAGTGCTATTAAGAGGCCACATTGGATTTTGGCTTGGAGGTGAATTATGATATAAGGTTTATGCGAGAGTCACAATATCTTTATTCTTTGGGTATTCACAAAGGGAGTTTAGGGCTCAGGTTTGGTTGAAACTTGTTGAGATAACCATGTTTACTTCATAGTTATCCTGGTAATATTCTTAGTTGTCTAAATAAGGATGCTTAATCAGTGACACCTTACTTTATCTGTTATGAAGTAATCTCATTATAAATAAAGCTGACCCCTATCATTATTGACAAGTCGAATCATTCCCTAAAACGTCTGATTCTCAACTAAACTTGATGCGTGCTTGTACTTTTTTTCATCTTTCTCATTGAACATGCTGATCCAATTATGCTTTGTTGATGTAAGCTATAAAGTTGAACCATATTTCTGGTGTTTGTATTTGCTTCAGCTTTCTTGCTTCTCTTTTTTGGTTTTCTCTATTTAATCATAACGAACAATTGCTGCAAACCTCAAACCCTTTTTTAAGGTTTCCCTCGTTCTTCTTCTCCTGATGTTTTAGCCCAAACATGGAAGTGATGCTCTATTCACTTTATTTACTTGGAATATAGTAAGTTAAAAATAATAATAATAAATAAAAAAATAAAAAATAAAAAACCCTTAATCTTACTTTGCGAGAAGAGCCAAAAACATGAATTAATGGATACCTAATTATCCTCTGCTTTTAGGTTATTTTAAACGTAAAGATATTTGTTTCCATGTTTAGGAGGCTAGAGGACTTGATGCTGGACCACGTCTAGTGCAGAAATTGGTTGGCTTTGGAGATCATAGGACTTCAAACATTGTGGCTAGAATTGCTGAAGAAGAAGTCGCACATGTTGCAGTTGGTGTGTTCTGGTTTGTCTGTATCTGCCAGAAAATGGGACGCATACCTTGCTCAACTTTTAAAGGTTAGACTGGGCATCTACTTGAGTTGTCTATACAATGAACTTTGATACCATATATTAGTTTTATTGACTATCCATAGTGGCCCTTAGACCTGTTGAGTGAGTACAATGTTGAGTTGAGAGGCCCTTTCAATTATTCAGCTCGAGATGAAGCTGGCATACCACGACACTGGTGAGAATTTGAATTTTTTGGTTGGATTCTTGTCACCAATATAGATAGGGGAAGCTTATTTTTTGATTTCTTCTCTTGTCTACTTTCTAGGTATGATGGATCATTTACGGATAATCTTGGTAACAATGAACAGCTTGCAGGGGTAATAACCCAAGAAAGTAGGATTTCCTCCAAATTTTATTAAATCGTAGATTTCATTCTCATAGAGATTTTGAAACTTTCAATGTTACAGGTCTATGACAGGCTGGCTTGCATCATCTCAATGGAGAAGGAAAACTCAAATTTGAGTAATTAGCTGCCTTACGTCTTCGGTGCATGTTACCGAAAGAATAGATGTCTCCTTCAATGCAGCTATCAAAAGCGGATTTTCCAGATCAGTTGCATGATATATTTACGCTATACCTTAAGAGCAAGAATTATTTTGTAGTGTACTAGTTAACAATTCGGCCGAATAATTAGCAAAGCTAATCTGACCCTAGTTAACAATTCGGCCGAATAATTCGCTAATTATTCGGCTGAACCGAATTTTACCGAATTAAATAAAAAATTCGGATTGAATCCGAATTAAAAATAAAATTCGGTAAAAAACGCGCTTTTTACTAATTTGAATTTAAAACGCGAATAATTCGGGCTGAACCAAATTAAACCGAATTATTCGGTCCACTTAAACAGTATTATAAAAAAAAAAAAAAAAAGTCATATATGAAACCCACAGTACCAACAACCGAAATAGGTTTTTTTTTTTTTTTTTCATCTTCTTCTCCCCCAAATTTCTGCCTCCTTCTTCCCATCTTTTTTCTCCACTTAATTCTTCTATAATAATCGTACGAATCTACTATTTGTTTCGTTTCTTTTTCATAACTTCATCAGTTCATCTTAAGATAGGGGAGATATCAAGCATTGATGAATAATTTGAGGTTCCGGGGGACCAGGACAGATTCATATTGCCGTATCAATCAATCTTCTTTTATATTGTTGCTTTAATTTTGAAAAATTAGTGCGTCTTAGTGCAACATGGGTCTTGTGAACTCAAGCAAAATGATAGTGAAAAATTTTTGTGGTCAATTTATTTATTTGTTTTATTGTAGTTGTAATCTTGCTTTCACTGTTTTGGGGCCTAATCTATTTCATGAGTAGAAATTGGATTACAATAACCATTGCTTCCATCGCTCAATGATAATTTTTTCATAGTTTTTTACTTTATTGTATAAAGTAATTTTCTCTTTCTAAGTATACAAATCAAGTTAATAACTTGATAAATAAAAAATATACAATAAACTATAAAAATAATATCCGAATTTTTTGTCCGACTTTTATTGTTTTAATCGAATAATTCTCGAATCCGAATCCGACTCTGATTTTTATTTTGTCTGCTTTTTTGATCGCTTTTTTGACCGAATCCTTAAATTAATCAATCGAATTATTCCGAATAATTCTCTGCCCGAATAATTCCCAAATCCGAATTTGCTAACTATGCACGAGACTGGAGGCTATCTCCACTGAGTTGTTCACTTGAGCAACTGATTGGTGTACATTGAAACCAAGTGTACTAAATGGAGTTGCACTAGACTTTATTGGAAGTTAAACCATGCTCTGCATTTGATATAGCCATGTAATAGCAAGTTTACTGTTGTTGCATATGAATGTAGTATGATGCTTATTGAGGCGGTTGCATCATCCACCATATCTTTGTTAAGTACATTTCTCATCATACACACATTGCCTCTTCTCCAGATTAGATTTTGGGTTCCTAATTAGGCCAAATTTTTGTACATCCCCAAACTCAAATAAATCCACCAGTTTCTTTCATATTTCTAGGGGTGGCCCAACTGATTTTTCCGCGTATCAAAATAGCATTATATATATATATATATATATATATATATATGTATATAAAAGCCACGGTGGTGGTGGATTCAGTTTAATTGGTTTCGAAGATCACTTTTCTTTTGAGTAATCATTTAATTCTAGTTTTTGACTAGGTTTAAGCCTTTGGACTTTTGGGAGGAGTGGTAGATAAGAGTGTAAGATCACGTTTGTGCCCAAATTAAGTTGGATATAACCTGTCAAATGACTAGATCTAGGAGGTTACCCCAAGCTTAAGTTATCTCAAACAATGAATCGTCTATCCCGCTTGGAGATCGGCAAGTGAGGTGAGCACAAGTTCTAATGTGCTCTATAATGATGAACAAATAACAAACATAGACAGAAGACTTCAAAAATGGGATATGCCCAAAATTTCACAAAATGAAGTTTATGATAAAGATTGGTTCTCGTTCGAGACCATCAAAACCGTCGAACAAACCATCAATTTCACCCCTGAAACCAAAGAAATTACTCTTTTTGATCTTAAGTCTTTACAGGATCTTTACCAAAACCACAAATTTAATTATATCCATATTGGCCTTGTTCAGGTTGCTATCAAATCTCTTCATCGTGAAGGACTTAACACTTCCCTTCTGTTAGCCCTTCGTGATCAAAGATTCATCGATTTCAATAATTCCCTACTATGAGCCATTGAAATTAGCCTTTGTTATGAACCTGTCCATTTCAATGTCTACCCAAACATGGTCATAGCCCTTGAGGACCCAAATATTCTTCAATCCCTCAAAATCAACCTCAAAACCCACGGGTATAAGATGATGCATGGATCCATCCCAATATCCATCATCCATCGCATCAAATACAAAGCTATGAAGACTGTTAGACCCCGTGCTCTCAAACATTCCCCTAAGGGTCATACCCTTTAACTTGAGACTGACTGTCTCCAAGGACAAATTGTTTACCCCAAATTTGTTCAGTGGAAAGATATCTCTTTACCTGCTGAATGGCAGCTACAAACGACTGCCATTCCACCCCAAGTTTCAAATACAAATATTCAATCTAGTACCCAAAACACAGATGGATTAGTAACTCTTAGATTTAACAGACAACCACCCCCAATTGTGTACCAAAGTTCCAGAAGGTCTTGCTCAGATGCCTCAACCTCATCTGACTATTGGATTCCACCTCTCAAGACTCCACCCCATAGTTCAAATCTCTCTGGGTTACACCAAAGCCAAAATATTGTCCATGGTACTTATGATGTTTCATCATCTGTATCTAAACCTGCCCGTTCTGAACAACAAACTGATCAAAATCAATCCCAATCTCCGACACCGTCTGATGTAGCTCCATCAGAACAAAGCTCTGGAGTCTACATGATTCAGGTTGACCATGAATACCAAATTGACAAACCCTTCCTTAGAAATGATTTCGAATCACCCAAAAACAAACAAAAACGTGAATGGTTTTTCAAAACCTTTAATCTAGAACAACAAGCTCAAATTAGAACAAACTGGTATAATTTGACAAACCTTAAAACAAATGTTTTCTTTTTTACATATTTTGATATTTATGCCCAAGATAATAATATAAATTACCCTTGGCATAATCAAATCTGTACTCAAACTTCTACTCACAAATCTTGGACCCTTAATCACGGTCCAACTACTACTGCTATCCATTCTCCAGTGGAAAGCATCAAATATGCTTATAAAAATACAGAAATTGTTGCTTCCCCACTCAAAGTCACTGATCAAGAAGACCCAAACGGGAAACAAATTGAACAACTAAACTTTATAAATTTAAGTCTTCAAACCATAGGTGATCAACTCTGACGAGTTGAATGCCTTGTCCAACCAAAACCGTTAGCCTCAGCATCGATGACTCCGGCTCCGGTTCCCCCTTCAACACCTTTATTCAAACTTTATAATATTCCAAGACAAAAACAAAAGTTACTTAACAAATCTTATATTCTTGACCAAATTAATCAACGGATTACTTCTTTAGAAGCTCCTCAAACAACAGTTCAAAGTCAACCAACTGCTGAGTCTGCCAATCGTAATGGTGGTGTTTGCACCATTAAAGGTTATTCTTCAAATTCATCCTCTAACTCAGATTATGAGTCCGATGTTTTTCCTCAAATTAATCAAATTGGACAAAGCTCCACACAAAACCCAACTTTCCCAGACCTCCAAATTGAAGCAAAACGAAGAACCCCTCAAGCCTCTTACCAAAGTGGCATCATCTATGAATGGAACATAGATGGTCTGTCCAAGCATAATCTCATGAACAAATTACAGGAAATGACTATGGTCAGCAATGCATACCGAATTCAAAATACTGAAGACAGTGCAGTTGCTACTTTACTTATTTTCGGCTTTACTGACCAACTCAAAAGATGGTGGGATTATGTCCTGACCGACGATCAAAAAACAGAAATATTAACTGCCATTCAAACCTCTCCTGATGGAGGACCCCTTCTCAACCACTTAGGAGAACCTATAGAAGATGTTGTGAATACTTTTATTTTCAGCATAGCAAATTACTTCTTAGGTAATCCTTCCCGTCTCAAAGATAGAACTGCTGAGCAGTTGTCAAACCTTAAATGCAAAAAACTTCATGATTTCAAATGGTACAAAGACACTTTCTTGACCAAAGTCCTTACCAGACCTGATGCTAATCTTCCTTGTTGGAAAGAGAAGTTTCTTATAGGTCTTCCAACCCTTTTTTCTGAGAAAATCAAACAAATACTCAGAAAAGAAAATGATGGGATTATCCCATACGATCAAATGACTTATGGCCAAATAATTAACTTAATTCATGAAGAAGGTTTAACTCTTTGCATTGCTATTAGGTTAAGAAAACAAATTAATAAAGAAAACAAATTCTACAAAAAAGAATTAGGGGGTTTTTGTGAGCAATTCGGCTTTGCTCCTCTTAGACCACCAACCAAACATAAGCATAAGTCTTCACGCAAATATTATAAAATTTTTTACAAATCTAAGAAATATGTCTCTCACAAACCCTTTACAACCCCAAAATTTTACCAAAAATCTTCTTGAAAACCAAGATATAATAAATACAAAAAGCCTTTCAAAGCACAAAAAAATCAAAAGGATTTTCGACAAAACCTTGATTCTCAAGGATGCGTTAAGTGTGGCAAACCCAGCCATATTGCTAAGTATTGTAGAGTTTCCAAAAGAATTAACTCTTTCCAAATCTCTGAACAAGATAAAACTCATATCCTTGCTCTTTTCCAACATACGTCTTCTTCGTCCTCTGATGAAGAAAACTACAAACTTAATCAAATTCAAGCTTATGAGCATACTATTTCCAGTTCATCTAATAATGAGAATTTTCAAGCTTGTGCCTGTGATTCTTGCATTATTGGTTTAAGCTGTGCAGATTGTGCTCCCAAATCTGTCAAGATGCTTCGTGTATCTCCTAGTTCAAACATCTTTGATTATATTGATAATCTGACAGACCCAGAACAGAAGAAGGCCTGTCTTGAACATCTCAAACATAATGTTTTTTCACAAATACTCAGCCTTACAATCTTCAACAAATTATGCAAAAATTCGAGAAAATATCAAAACCCTATATACCCGACCATTCCAGTCGGATCAAAACCCTTGAAACTACCACTGTATCTTTGCAGTATGAAATAAACATATCAAACAACAAATATCCTTCCTTAATCGGAAAAATCAACAAGCCTCAACTTCAAATATTGAACCTTTAATTAATCCTTTTGCAAACCAAAAACCATCCGTACCTAACCATGAAGCCCCTGGTTTTGTGTCAACTATTACCTGTCAGAATTGGTATGTTCACATAACCTTGGTTATTAATGCTTCATTTAAGTTTTCTGCTACGACTCAACGCCTTAACACGGCTAATGGATCTGGGTTGAATGTCCAATACAAACTCTCAAATACCCATATTTGTAACAAAGGCCTATGCCTTCCCCAAACTTTCATCCTCGCAAAAGATCTTGACCAAACCATGATTCTTGGCCAACCTTTTTTAGAGAAAATCAAACCTTTCAAGATAATCCAAGATGGTATCATGACAAAATTTCAAGGTCAAAAAATTGTTTTTCCTTTTCTACAAGCTCAAACATCCGCTAAGCAAAGCCTCAACAAAATTAAACAATTGAATTTTCTTAAAACAGAACTTCTTCACCAAAGAATTTCTGAACAACTCAAAAATCCCAAAACCATTCACCAAATTAATCAAATCAAGTCCAAATTTGCCCTTAACCTCTGTTCTGATGTCTCTAATGCATTTTGGCATCGCAAACAGCATATGGTTTCTCTTCCTTATGCTTCTGGATTTTCAGACCTCCAAATCCCGACCAAAGCCCGACCAGCCCAAATGAATCAAACTCTTCTTGAAGCATGCAAAGAAGAAATTAATGACCTCCTGGCTAAAAAACTTATTCGGCCCAGTACTTCTCCTTGGAGTTGTACAGCTTTCTATGTCAATAAAGCTGTCGAAATTGAACGAGGAACTCCCAGATTGGTCATCAATTACAAACCTTTAAATGATGCCCTTCAATGGGTTAGATATCCTATCCCAAATCAAAAGGATCTCCTACAAAGAATTTATCAAGCAAAGATTTTTTCAAAATTCGATATGAAATCTGGTTTTTGACAAATCTAGATTCATGAAAAAGATCATTACAAAATAGCCTTCACAACACCCTTCAGCCTTTATGAATGGAATGTCATGCCATTTGGCCTAAAAAATGCTCCTAGTGAATTTCAAAAGATTATGAATGACATTTTCAATTCTTACGGATAATTCACTATTGTCTATATTGACGATGTCCTTGTCTTTTCAAATTCAATTGAGCAGCACTTCAAACATCTTAGAACATTCTACCAAATTATTAAATCAAACGGCCTTGTTCTATCCAAAAGAAAAATGGAATTCTTCCTTACCAAACTTAGATTTCTTGGCCATCTTATCGAAAGAGGTACCCTTACCCCTATCGATCGTGCCATTACCTTTGGTGAAAAATTCCCTGATCAAATTCTTGACAAAATACAATTACAAAGGTTTCTTGGAAGCTTAAATTATGTCCATGATTTTCTTCTCCAAATTAGCAAAATTGCCGAACCCTTATACCTTTAGCTTAAAAAGAAACCTACTCCCTGGTCTACGGCCCAAACTACAGCCGTCCAGACTATCAAAAAATTAGTCAAAGAAATTCGCTGTTTATTCATTCCTAATCCTGAGGCTTTTAAAATTGTTGAAACCGACGCCTCAGATATTGGGTACGGAGGAATTCTCAAACAGAAGCTTCCCAATGACAACAAAGAACAATTAGTCCAATTCACTTCTGGTATTTGGAATTCTACTCAAAAGAATTCCAGTACCATAAAAAAAGACATTTTATTAATTGTTCTCTGCATACAAAAATTTCAAAATACATTATTAAATAAACCATTTTTAGTTCGTATTGATTGTAGCGCAGCTAAATATGTTTTACAAAATGATGTTTCAAATCTTGCATCAAAACAATTTTTTTCCCGATGGCAAGCTTTACTTTTAATTTTTGAATTTCAAATAGAATATATTAAAGGAGAAACCAATTTTGTCCTTGACTTTCTTACCCTTGAATTCCTACAGGGCCAAATTCCACAAATCAATCTCCTCAAGATGGCTCCCCTAAGGAGTCCACCTCCACAAACTCCCTTATCAAAACTAAGTCCAGTTATGGCGCCTCTACTGCACCATCAAACCAAATAGTCACAAGAAGCCAGTCCCAGTTGGCATCCATAAATAAACCTTATTCCCATGTTGTGGTCCTATCCTCGGCTGCTGGTCCCCTTCAAACCACAAACAGGGCAAGCTCCAGCCTACAAACTACACAAGCCAAGCCTCTCCAAACTTCCCAGGGTCCCAAACTCAAAAGCCAATACCATGAGAAACCTTACAAAGAATACCTCTTTACTATTGAGGAATCTCTTTTCAAATATACTGACTCACCTATCAAATTGGCTCAAAATGTCTTCTTTCAAGGATGGCACCATCACTCAGCTTCTGCCGCAAAAAACCAAGAATTTTACGAGTTTATCCTCGTAGACATTGACTCTATCAGATTCAAACTTAATTTTGACAAAAATGACTAATCTCTGGTTACCCATACAACGGTAACCATCTATAAAATTCTCAACCTCCAAGACTGGGGTGATCACCCCCTCACCACAAGAAACTTTCCAATTACTTTCAACCCTCAAACTTACACATACTGTGACTACTAGGAGGCATGGTTCAAAGCTTTCTGTTTCTAAAACAGGATCAACCGTCATTCATGGTTTTTTTGTTTTGAATACAGGTTCAATAACCAAAATCCCCTCTGGTTTCCTCGATGGTGGGATAAATATGGACCTATGGTTGATATCCTTCCACCACAAATATAAAATTCATTCCAAATATTTTGTCAAAATTCAACCCCGCATTCTCACCAGCCTGACCTTCTCCGGTTCTTCCTCCACTGCCGCATGACGTGGATACTTTTCTAGGAATATTAAATATACGATTTCCAGCCATCTGATTGGGTTGCCCCAGTCCTTTGCCGGATCTTCAACGTCAAATGGTGGGACAACTGTGACGTCTCCAAATGCGAGAAAACATCACTTATCCAAAGTCTTATGGGTCTCAAACCAGTTCCGACCCTTCCAAGCTCATCAAAATCAAGTATCAAAAGTGAGAAGAAAGCCCTTCTTACCCGTTTGGCTGAGCTCCGTTCTAACTCAGACAATGATGAAGACTCAAGCGATGGTGCCTACAGTCTTAGTTCCATCAAAGGTTCTATGCTGGCCCATTGCCACACTCAGCAAATGGCCCAAGACCCGTATGAAGATGATCATAACTACGAGCCTGCTAGCTCCAAGGCTTCTTCTTCAAGCAAATTCAGAGAAGTGACCTCCCGCAGGTCTCGACGGGCTATAAAATCAAAATCTTCTTCGATCAAACCCTGATTTGGTCCTCAATGTTTGCTAGGACGGTTTTAAGACTAGCCGACCGGTGAAGTCGAAAACTCACCTAGTCAAATAACCTCGGACAACCTATTAAGGAAAGGAGGTACTGTTACTGTCTCAGGGTATAAAAAAGTCAAGCCAATACCAGGCTCAAATGAATATGGTACAAATACCCTTGATCAAACCAATACGGAGAACAGTGTCCCTGACACGTGGAATGCCATGGTACAATCATAGAAGATTCCAAATCAAATGCCAAGAACATCTCCAACTTTCAGCGCCTACAGTGCCTACAAATAGTATCCAAATTCAAGTGCACGATACCAAATGAAATGTAGTACTGTTCAAATTGTAATTTTCAATAGTGTTAAATGATACCCAAATGCACCGAAAACCCAAATGTAATTCAAATATGCTTCCTTCTATTATAAAAGGAGCACTACCCCATTACCCAAACCACTTGTAGTTCCAAACTAGAATTAAGAGAGAGAAGCTCCCCGTGAGGCATCAGCCTCTGAAGTTCTGCAAATCATCCATCATCGGACTCCCAAGTACTTCACCGGTCTTCAAACAACTCCAGGTTCCGATCATCCCTACAAGTCCGATCGCCCTCAAAGGTTAGCACCAGCAAACTCCAAAGGTCTCTCTTAGATCAACATATCCTTCTTCTTCTCAAACCTTCCAACCCAAACCTACCCAAAGCCTTGTATCAAAGATCTCCAAATATTATATGCAAAGTTTACT
This sequence comes from Macadamia integrifolia, assembly GCF_013358625.1. Lineage (NCBI taxonomy): Eukaryota > Viridiplantae > Streptophyta > Magnoliopsida > Proteales > Proteaceae > Macadamia > Macadamia integrifolia. The sequence goes on from NC_056570.1 coordinate 7,800,557, forward strand.
TTTATTTTCAAATTATATCATTATTTTCTGCATTTCATCTTGTATATAGCTTGCTTCTTGTTCTATCCTCAGATCAAAGCCTACAGTCGTGCCTCTTGATTATGAGAAATAGATCTGGTTAAGTAGCTTTAATTTCTGTGCAATTTCATATCCTTATATTTTAAGTTCATGGTCTTGTTCTTTTATTTGAATTTAGCACGATTTAGTTCTAAGTAAGGTATCACACCTATCTTAGTGTTAGTCTCCTTGCTGGATCGGAGTATGGTATTGCACCGGTCTCGTTCTTCTTACCATATAGAACCAGGAGATCCCTATTTCCCTGGATTTTGGTGCAGATCGATTCTGTTATTCTGGTTATATATATACAAGGCTTTGGGTCTCGTTCTACCCAAAGCCTTGTATCAAATTCTCCAAATATTATATGCAAAGTTTATTTCAATTTTCAAAATTGCATCATTATTTCTTGCATCTTGCATACAGCTTGCTTCTGATTCTATCCTCAGATCAAAGCCTACATTCGTGCCTCTTGATTCTGAGAAATAGATCTAGTCAAGCAGCTTTTAATTTTCAGCTTTTATTTTTTGTTCTGATTTTGAGTTCATGGTCTTGCTTTGTTTGATTATTCATTTTAATTCAGCATGATTTAGTTCTAAGTAAGGTATCACACCTATCTTAGTGTTAGTCTCCTTGTTGGATCGGAGTACGGTATTGTAGCAGTCTCGTTCTTTTCACCATACAGAACCAGGAGATCCCTATTTCCTTGGATTTTGGTGTAGATCGATCCTGTTATATATATATATATATATTAGCTGATTATTATCAATTGTGAGGGATCTAATAGGGATGCGCTTGGTCCAATGGTAAGGTAGAATGTTGCGACCTGGTGGTCAAGTGGTCGAAACGGCCTCTCAACATTCTTAGGGTAAGGCTACATACTTCTCACCCTCTGGACCCCGCACATGCAGGAGCCTTGTGCGTAGGTACGCCCTTGTTCTATGAGGGATCTAATTACCTACAATCATTAATGTTTTGTTGTTCCCGACTTGCTATGCTTACTTAGCAGTGATACAGAAAAATACATTGCTTGCAAAAAATTTAGTGAGCACTTTACAGTGGTAGAAACATTAAGATTTGGCAAAACCCCCCTGTGGAGTATGAAGTTTATTATGATGTGTGTATATATATATATATATATTTATTAAAAGCGATATAACTTAAAACATCAATGTTTGAGTTGAAGTTTGTGATGTGAGATTGTTGTTCATAGCTATATAGGCTAATATACGTATTAGTAGTACCACTTTGTTACTAGGCCGGAGACAATGTGGTATAAACAAGGAATTATAGACATCCAAAAGAATAGGGATAATGCTCAAAGGCCACGATGTGGTACTATAGTAGGAAAGTAATAGCTCTAATTTTTCCGACTCACGCCATATCTCCTCTATGCTCCATGCTCCATGCTCCATCCTCCATCCTCCATCCTACATCCTTTGCCTGCTTTACCCTAAAGGGAAGGCCCCGATAATTGACTTCAATGGTTTTTTTTGTCATCATGTAATTGGAAAATAATGAAACATTTTCCTTTATTAATAATACAAGTAGTCCAACCAAAAATATTGTTATTGCATCAGTCACACCCACACAAATAAGAATAGGTGGGGTCAAGACAAGGAAAATTGGTGTAACCGATGTATGTATTGGAGTCACCTGTTGAGGTATAGAGTGACAAGATTGGTCAGTCCATTGCTTCACATGGTATAGAACAGAATAAGGGGTTAGGTTTAGTCTGAGCAAAATTGACATTATTTCTATGTATCCATAAGTAGCATGCTATGGTAAAAGTACTAAAGAAATTATTCAAGTCATTGTTTGGAATTGTATTTGAATTAAAGAAATACATAATAAGATCGTTAAGAAAGTAAGTAGATATAGGGCCCATTTGATAACGTTTCAAGAAACGTGTTTCTGCCGTTTCTGTGTCTAGAAATAGCAGAAATGGAACAAAAAACGTTTGATAAAACAGTTTCGTTTCACTTGTTTTCATAAATAGAAATTGAAATTTCTACATATTGATGGTTCAAGAAACGACCCAGGTGAAACTTGTTTCGCCGTTTCTGGAAACGACTCATGGCCATTCTTTTCGTTGGTTACTATCGACTTCTAGAAAATGACTATCAAACATCTTCAATTCTGTTTTTGTTTCTAGAAGCGGAAATTTATGTTTTTGCCGTTTCTTGAAACAGAAACAGTAGAAACGTTATCAAATGGGCCCATAGCTTCTGTTCGAAGAAATAATGGGCCGTCTGCCCAAATTCTCTTTGTAAATTCTCATAAGGGAAAGATACGCCAAATGGATCCTGCTGATTAAGGCGGAATCCACAGTTGGATCAACATCCATCCATTTTTCCCAATATGTCTTTGGAGGGGAGTTCCTCTGTGAGCTACTCTCCAGAAAAATATCTTAAATTTTGGATGTAGTTTGATTTTCCAAAAGAAACGCCACCAATGAGAGCACAAAGATACGTAGGCACACATGTTTGATAATTCAATTGGGTTAGTAGATGAGTTAAATTTTAAGATCTTTGCAACCAGCTTGGTGCTAAGAACCCCTTTTTTTGGAGAGGTGACACCATCTATAAATGTTCAAGGGAATTGGAATATGTAAGATAATATTTGCTACAGGTAATGGGAGCATGGATGAAAACAGAATAGTATTCCAAACATTTCCTATAACGAAATCACTCACTCATATTAAAGAAGAGGAATTTGACAAGAGACATTGAAACGTGGTAAATTGGGAATGAAGGGGATCCAACTATCAGTCCAAAATTGTATATTATTTCCATTCTCATTTTAAAAACAAAAGATCCATTTGCTTCAAAGTTGGAAGAATACTCACAATACTGTTCCAAGTCACTATGCCTCTTTTTTTCAAAGTAATCGAGTAAAAACTGACATGTTGGGAGAGTACTTATTCTCAAGGGTTTGTACCCACATAAATTTCTATCTGAAATGAGGTGCCAGCCTAACCTCAAGAGGGGAGCTTTGTTTTGAATTTCAGATCTCTTAATCCAAGAGCACCTTCCGATTTGGGAGAGCATATTTTATGTCACCAATAGGAGGTGGGACTTTCTGGTATTTGATATTTAATGTCGTGTTTCTATGCCCACAAGTATTTTGTCCTGAAGCATTTAAGCATATTGGCTATTTCTCTTACTAGACTTATGTACTAGAAGCATAACCTTTTATATTTTGGGTATGAAAATAGTAGGCTGGGGGTGGGGGTGCGGGTGTGGGTGCGGGCACGTAAGGTTGTGTTTCCATGCCAACAAATCTTTGGTTTTATGCATTAAGGCTTTATTTGTTTGAACAACTATTGCCTAGCATAGTTGATCCATTGTGGTGTCCAAAAAAAACCCACTCTCACGAGGAGGTCTCGAGTTTGATCCTCATGCCTGTTATTTACTTTCCCTTCTTATATATTCAGAAAAAAAAAAAAAAAAAGTTCCCTTGGTAGAGATAAAAAGTGTGAAACGGTTGTCAGACATTCCCAAAAAACATAGGAAAGTGGAGTGTTTGAATTGAAGGTGAGGAAATATCTCTCTCTCTCCTTGGTTCATGAGATGATTTTATAGGCCTTTGTGATTAAGCTAATGGGTCTAAATTCATCCGGAGTGGTCGCATTTTCTTTCTTTGGGATTAGGGTTAAAAGAGTATGGCTCATTCCAAATGGGAGGGTTATTTTAACAAAGAATTTATGGACAAACTCAGCAACACGATGACTTTACCACTAGCAAATCAATTCTTAACAATATCGACTTCTACAAAAGTTGATAGATGGTGGTGCCACCTCTCCAAAAGAGGGGTTTTAACTACCAAACTTCTTGCGAAATTTTTAAGCTATGGTACTACTACTAATTTTCATGGATTCTCAAACAGGTGTTTATTCTTATCTCTATACTCACATTGGCGGCGATTCTTTTGAAATCAAATTACATCTAAAATTTAAGCTCTTTTTTTTTTTTTTTTTTATACTTGCTCATGGAGGTATTCCTCCCTAAGATAATTTGGAAAAATGGTAGGATGTCAATCCAACCTGTGGCCTTTGCCATACTCATCATGAATCCATTTGACATACTTTTCTCTCTTGCGAGTTCACCAAGAGGTTGTGAGTTGCTGGTCTTCTGGGACTCCAAATTGAAAACCTAACCAGTTCCTCTTTTATCACTCTCATTATGTACTTCTTTAATTCTTTATCCCTGCTTCTGATTTAAACAATTTCTTCGGCACTTTTATTATATCATGTTATTTCATTTGGCTTAACTTGTGCTCAAGTTAAGCCTACCTCTTATTTTATTTTGAATAGCATGAAGTATTGGTCTGCCCAATGGTACTCTTCTATTTGGTAATAGGTGACTCCCACAGATTGTGTCTCGTTAAACCCAATAACGAGTCCACCTCGACCTTGCATTCTCTTTACGAATTCTACTATATGAATTTGCACATAGGTGTTACTGACCCCACTCAAAGTGTGTAGGGATGAGCTAGTGGTGTTATTTTTAAGGAAAGTTTGTCTCACTTTATGCAGAATACATGATGATAGGAAAAAAATATTGAAGCTTTACCTAAGCCCAATGAAGTAGGCAAAAGGGGATGGACAGGGAGCGGAAGTCTGAAGTGACTCAAAAGATCTTCACAACCTTCTCTCAAATGACATTACCAGCTCATGAACTTGGAGCGATATGTTCTCCTATTTTTTTTATGTCCATAATTTTCTTTTATTGCCATTTTTTTTGTCTCAAGCCCACTAAAAATTTGGCCCTATTCAACGTAGCTATAGAGATGATTAAATAATTTAAGATACAAAAGAATCCAACCCTAATCTAGAAGTATTAAGTTATTTTTTCTTAATGAATTTTTATTTTTCATTAAAAAAGAAAAAGTCGATAGTACATTAAATAAGATCCCAACACTAGTTGTAAAAGAAGGCATAGACTCCATGATCTTGGGGCTTTGTAGGATCCTATGCAAAACAATGCATCTTTAACTTCCTTGACCGGGGGTAATCAACTTAAATGGAGTTGGTCAAATGGAAAAAAGAAACTTAAAAAATCTAAGCCTATTGAAAGGGTGCATGTCAATGCATGGACGACTAAGAGGATGAATAGATGGGTGTATGATTGCATGAAATTCGACATGGGGACAAATCAAGTTACGCCTTATCTATTTGAGGGTTGGAATTGTCACTTGGTCCTTTTATAGTCTCCTGTGTCACAAGTGCACAACTAAGTGAGTTTTTAGATTTTTTTTTTTTTTTTTTTTTTAATCAAAGTTTCTAGGATCCCCTTCTTGCTTTGATCGGCAGGAATCCATTGTTGTAGGTAAGGACATGAATAAATGTTAGCTCCACTCCAAAGATTCCATTTTATTGCATGCAAATGTTTTCGGAAGGAATCTTTTTACAAAATAATAAAAATTGAAGTACCAATTCCCAAAAAGAAATTGGGAGAATGAATTCTCTTAGATTGTTTGGTTATGTTTCTTTAATATGTATTTGTATTTAAAAAAAGAAAAAAAAAAAAGGAAAAAAAGGGCATGTGACTAGTTTGGAATCATCAAATTTCACTCAACTTTCTAATTACGACCATAGAAATTTGCATAACACTTTGTTTTCCTTTCTTCTCCAATTCCATGGAGAAGTGATATCAGACTATGAAAGGATGCCTATGCCTCGGCACCATTTCTCTGTGTGTCTCGATGTACGCAATACTAACGGGTAGCATTCTTTGACTTGTTAACACATGTACATACCAGTGCCCACGATCAGTAAAAAGATGCAAGTGAGCATCTTCAGGACAATGCAATCTTTCCACAGCTATTGTGTCTTAGTGCAAGTACACATTATCGGATAGAGTTTTCTCTTCTAAATATATTTTTTTTGCTATTGAAAGCAACCACTATCCTATTAACCCTAATAATTGCTATTGGAAATTCGGAAGCCGCCACTATCATATTAACTCTAATAATTGCTATTGGACTCTAATAAAATCAAAATTCATGGAAGTATATAATTTCTCCCATAATGGGTGAGAGACCATAGCTGTCAAATTCAGCGAATATATGGTAAAATATTTGGCACATTTTTACCAAAAAAATTATAAAAAAGAAAAAAAGAAAAAAGAAAAGAATCCGGATATTGTCCGTGTGGCGGAATATTCCTTTATATGGTAAGAGAAATGTGGGGGTTCACATCATCTCTCCTCTATAAACTCCACTATTTAGCATTCGAAAGGAGGGTTTCTCATACGCCCGAAATAGTACTCAAGCGTATTGGGAAATCTGACCATAGTAGTAACTTATTTATGTATTACAAGAGTAAAGTATATCTGGCTGGTCCAATTAAAAAAACTATTATGGTTGACCCAATTATCTCTCAGGTAGGATGTTTGGTGCGTCCAAATTTTGTGGATGCCAGCCCCAATAGTTGATACTCACTTGTCAAGTTTCATTATAAATGGAATTTTCTACTAAATTAGAATATAATACTTTCAAAATACAAGACTAATCTCAGTGCAAGTGCAATGGTCAAAGACTCAAAGTACTCTAGGCATGCATGGATGTACATGGTGATACATGGGATTAACATGAGGTATATAGTTGAATCTGAGTTTGGGTTAATGATTTATGTATTTATCCATCTCATTCTTTTGCATCTTCAATTCCAACTACTATCACTCTTTTCATTTAGATCTATCTATATTGATTTATCGTCCATGGATCATCCCATTTTATTAGTACATTAGATCTTTCAACAACAACAACAATAACAACAAATTCAGCCTTATCCCAACTTAATGGGATCGGCTACATAATCCATTAGAGAGAGAGAGAGAGAGAGAGAGAGGAGTAGATAGAAGAAAGATGAAAGGTGAGAGTAAGAGGAAAGAGATAACAATTCAATAAGTCAAGAGAACTCAGCTAAATGGGGTTCACTATGTGGATCCTTGCCCTTCAATAGGTTCTATCCAAAGGCATACCCGACTAGATTGAGACTATGCATATCATTCTTCACCACTTTGCCTATGGTCATTTTAGGCCTACCCCTAGTCTTATTGGGACATCTTCATGCTTCCTTTGAACATGGTCATAACACTTCAAAAGACCTTTACGAAGCTTGTCGTGAATTGGGGCAACTGCCAAATTAGCTCGAATACGCTCATTCCATATTTTATTCCTTCATAGTTTTTTTTTTTTCGCATATTCATCTTAACATCATGTTCTCAACTACACATGACTTCTCTAAATGACACTTCTTAATAGTCCAACATTCTACCCTATATATTAAGTACATTCGATCTTTAATCCACAAATTTCTTCATCCGACTGAGTTGCTGTAATTATGTTACAATACTTACGCCTATGTGGATTTTGGCACTACCTGATGCAAACAAAACAAGAGACATTTTACCCTATATATCAAGTATTTTATTTTATTTTTTATTTTTTATTATTATTATTATTATTTCATCTATAAACTTTAAAGTGAGGACTGGATTGTAACAATCGGACTTAGGTTAAAACTTGAAAGCTCGATTCCAGGGTAGAAATCGTCTGAAATTCTCATCTCGTACAATTCCATACAATTCCACTCTAAACGGCTGACACGTGTAAATATTCCATATCTACGGTTCAGATTAATCAACCATAATACAATGTTAATCAACCATAATACAATCTGAACCGTAGATATGGAATATTTACACGTATCAGCCATTTAGGGTGGAATTGTATGGAATTGTACGATATGAGAATTTCAGACGATTTCTACCCCGATTCCAGGGTTGAAGCTCCTAATGAAGGCTTACCTTTACTCCTACTTTTAGTTAATTTTGACTTCCACTTTTCTCATGCAATAAGACTTCAAAATCATTCCTAAACATAAGACTGTAATGTCGATGGTTACTATATTAACAGAATTTACATAAGCTAAGAAAATTTGGGGCTATATGTATGTTAATAACTTGTATTTCATTTTAATTTAACCTTTCATTAAAAAAGTTTTGATTCGACTTGCCACATCATTCTACCAAATAGAAAAAATTATGGACAAGCAAGGGAATCTTTTTTTTTTCTTTTCTTTTATGAAACACAAGCAAAGGAATCTTATCTTGAGGCATTTTATGAAACTGAATTGGAGTCTCAATAATTGAAATTCTCTTTTCTTTATTTTTGTAAGGGTTTGAGTGTGTGAGGAAAGTGAAGCTTTGGGAGACGACAGATATGTCAAGTTTGTAACATTTGTTTTATTCTTTATTTAATGATATTCCTATAGATGTGGCATATATATATATATATATATATTTTTTTTTTTTTACTCAAAGTCTTAGGTCTCATGTTTGATTTGGTATGATTTCTATTTCAATTTCATGAGGTGATTTATATTTCGAAAATATATTTGATTTGATTTTGCACCTTACTTTAGTAAAATTGAAATAAATTGGAATAGGAATTTTGAAATAGCTGATGAGTTGTTTCAATTTTGAATTGAAATTGATTTCATTCTTGCTTTTTAATGTTGGAAAAAAAATTTTAATTTTATGTTAAAAAATAAAACACCACGCTGCTTTTTCTCCTAATTGTCATGCCACCATTATGCCACCACCACCACCTTCCCAATCCTGCCTCACCTTGCCTTGCCTTGCCCTACCCCACCCCACCCAGTAGGGTGTTGATGGCAGGGTGGTGGTCGGTGAGACCATCAAGAGAAGAAGTGTGGTGTTTTTTATTTTCAACAGAAAATAACAATTTTTCCGGTTAAATTTACCAAGAATTTTATTAAAGAGTAAGAGTGAATGCAATTTCAATTACTACACTAAAAAAACTTCTCACCTATTTTAGAGTTGAGAGGGGGTTCTCTGAGCAAGCGATATAGAGTAGCACACCAAAGATGTGCGGCGCAATAGTATCCTACATTATGAGGTCATTTCATATGACCAAGAGACATATAGCCAGAGGTGACAGCGTACCCAATCCCAATGGTTCAGAAAACTTTTCCCCTTTATAATTTAGGTGAAATTTCATTTCTATTTCATTGAAGGGAAAATTTTGGGTATGCCACCGATATCAAGTATGTTAGCAGCCATTGTGTCTATCTCTCTCTTCCCTTTTTCTAAAATGTCCCTCATATTTTTTTCTGAATGATACTTAATCATGTGATCCTATTGATGCTATCCACTAACATACTTGATATCGACGACATACCTATCCCTCTCCCTTAATTGAAATAGAGAACAAAAATTCAAACCAAACAACTTACGAAATAAAAATCATTCATAGGACAAATTTTTGCATGAACTTCCCCCTCTCCTTGTTGGTTTTTTTACTCCCATAAATATTTGTTTTGCATACACTTGCCTGGCTAAATGCTTTTTTTCTTAGGAAATTATTGATTTTACCCATCCTCTAGTTTGGTAGACCTGTCTATATGACATATACGACAATATGATCATATAGACCTTGTGTATTTCGTGTTGTCTATCAGAATGAATTTCTTTTTACCAATTTATTTTATTTTATTATAAAAATATAAAAATCATACCAAATCAGGTCTTAAGGTAACGCGGTGTGAAGAAGTTTCACTCTGCTTTCATTTTCCACAAGCAAGGTTATGAAGAAAACGACCAATTCCAAGCCAGAAGAGTTTCCAAGTGGGTTTCTTTCCAAGAAGGCAACAATCATATCATGTTCGTCATTGAACTATAGGAAGTTTCTTATTACAAAGTGGCACCGTGGGCAGATGTCAAATTAGACTAGAAGAAGGTCGATACATCTACCTGATGGCCACCTGCCTATCCCTTTTATAACATAATATAATAGAAAGGGTCACTCTATACTTTGACGAATAAAACACAAACGTTGCTTTTTCTTTCTCCTAACTGCCGAGGGTAGTGCCCGTCTTCGTCGCTTTTGGTAAACGGCAGCAAACGTGTTCGAGTTCTCTTTCTGGTTTGGTTTTCTGGGTCGTTATCTTTGAACTTACAAGAACCTTGAAAAAGGGTTGTTTGCAAATCAACCACAGACACAGTTCGCCGTGCGAGAACGCGAAGCGAGAGAGAGAGAGAGAGAGAGATGTGCTGTGATGGTGATTGTGAGTGCAGACCCTTGGGGTTTCTCCTGGGTCTCCCCTTCGCCTTTCTGTCACTACTTCTCTCCATAGTCGGCGTCGTCATCTGGATCGTTGGGTTCGTTTTTTTTTTTATTTTTTTTTATTTATTATTTTTTTTTTCATCTTCTCTTGATATTATGATCTGATTGATTAGGGTAATTTTGAGGGGAAAAGGGTTTCCCGATTTTAATGGTGTTTTTCTCTGTTTACAGGTTGCTTCTGAGTTGCATATGCCCTTGTTGTTTCTGTGTGACGGTGTTGGTGGAATTTGCGCTGGGATTGATCAAAGCCCCCATTCACGTCATGGAGTGGTTCACAGATCAGATCCCTTGCTGAGGGACGAATTTCTTGAAATTCTTTGATACTTATCACTTGTTTCTCTGTATTTAGTTATCTACTCCCCCTTCTTGTATGATTTGCTTCTATGGTTTTGTTCAATTCGGAATTCTTGTTTTGGGGATAGCGTTGGATCATGAATGATTGTTGGAATGCGAAGAACTGACCAGAAATTATAAAGTGCTTTACTAGTGGATTTTGTTTGATTATTATTCCTTATCTGTCCCTGATCTCATCACTTGAATTTCTGCAATGATCCAGCAATTTGGATGATAAAACCTTATCCTGAAGTGTAGAGAAGAAAGAAGAAAGTCTCACTTCACACATTCACAAGCGAACATATGTAGATCTCTGTTCTATAGGGAAAACGATAAGGTTGACGTTTCCTGCCCGGTAGCTGAGGTTACGCGGGCAGTGAATACCAATTGGCCATTACCCTCCATCGCCCAACCAATTTGGGACAGAGATCATTTCATGGAGAGAGAGAGATGGGTTGTCAATCAATTTGGGGCAACAGAGAGGCCATTCACTGTTCACCGGAGAAGATTTGAGTTGGGGGGGGGGGGGGGACAAACGTTTGAAATCCTTGGTGACCTAGTTTTGTTTGCATTGCGTAAGGTAATATGAATCGATGCTTGTAAGAGCATGGTAGTAAAGCTTTAGAAACGTAGAATTTTGGGCATTCAAGAAACATACTTTGGAGTATGGATGTAAACGAATCAAATGTGATCGTATCTAGATTTGGATTTTCGATTATCCATTTACTTTCTAATTTCTGTAGTCCAGATCATCTTTTCCCTAATAAAGACAATATGCTCTAATCAATCTTTTCCAATTGTCTTAATTTTTTTTCTCAATCTCTAGAACTTGTCTAAGTTTTAAGAACTTTTTAAAATTATTAATTGATTATTTAATTGGATTGGATAATTTTTTTTTCAAATAATTGAGATTTAGATCTGATTTAGGTCTGGATACCTTTTAATATACGTATATTCCTAAACGGATTTAGGCTATTCGTTTATATCCCTACTTCGAAGGAAAATCAAAACAAACGTTTGAAATTCTTGGTGACCTAGTTTAGTTTGCATTGCATAAGGTAATATGAATCGATGCCCGTAAGAGCATAATAGTAAAGCTTTAGAAACGTAGAATTTTGGGCATTCAAGAAACATACTTTGGAGTATGGATGTAAACGAATCAAATGTGATCGTATCTAGATTTTCTTAATTAGATACAGAATGGATACGGAATGGATCAAATTTGGATTTTCGATTATCCATTTACTTTCTAATTTCTGTAATCTCGATCTTCTTTTCCCTAATAAAGACAATATGCTCTAATCAATCTTTTCCAATTGTCTTAATTTTTTTTTCTCAATCTCTAGAACTTGTCTAAGCTTTAAGAACTTTTTAAAATTATTAATTGATTATTTAATTGGATTGGATAATTTTTTTTTCAAATAATTGAGATTTAGATCTGATTTAGGTCTGGATACCTTTAACATACGGATATTCCTAAAAGGATTTAGGCTATTTGTTTATATCCCTACTTCGAAGGAAAATCAGAACAAACCCAACAACAATACCAGAATAATATAGAGTATAGAGTGCAACATTATTATTATTATTATTATTATTATTATTATTATTATTATTATTATTATTATTATTATTATTATTATTATTATTATTATTATTATTATTATTATTATTATTATTATTTAGAAGAGGGCAATATTGTTTTGATTAGTAAGAATTTTTTTAACCCAAGGGGGTAGCGCAGTTGGTGAACAACAGACGTCGACTCCCACTAAGCACACCTTGGGCCACTCACACCTATGGGCCCGTGGGACTAGTTAGACAAAAAAAAAAAAAGTAAGAATTTTAGTAATAGGACCATTTTAATCTTAACTACTACATAATAGGTCCTTGGGGCTTATGTTACCGCTGGGGTTTAGATGTCAAGTTTTAGATTAAATGGAGTTGTTTATACATCACAAACGTGGTTGAAAATTAAAATAATTATTTAGAAAAACTCATATATATATATATATATATATATTTTTAATAGGTAAAGAAGGAAAATTCATTAGGATAGAGAAACCACATTTAGGTCATCATATAAAACTATGTTAGACTTATTTCTAATCAATTTACTACAAACCAGATCGGACATAAGTTGAACCACCAAACTAGTACTAATGCTCATATGACAAAAGGAGACATTCCTATAATACAAGTAAATATCCAGAGAAGAGTGCCATGGCCATGATCATAGGATCGATTGTGGAATGAGTTGAATTTGAAGTAAATTCTGAATTGACAACCAAATTTTAGTGATGTTCTATCTATTACGAGCAACTGATTTTAGGCCTTCCAGGATATCCATTGCTTCTACTTTCACATGTTGTTTAGTTGGGACGAATCTGATGTTGATGACACGAAAGTGATCTTGAAGAAAGATAACGAAGGTCCATTCTAAATCTCTTTTAAAATGGTTAGTAGCATGGGTGCAAACTAAAATGTGATAGTTCAAAAATGGAGAAGTTGATTGTCTTCCAAAAATGTAGTATGGGTCATCTCAAGAAGATAAGACCACGGCAACGACGACAACAACAACAAAAAAAAAAATCAGCCTTATCCCAATTTAATGGAATCAGTTATATGGATCTAATAGAAATCTGAAATCCATAAACAGTAGATAAGACAGTTATCAATAACAGGGTTAGCTGAAATATTCAAATCTGAAATCCATAGATTCACAAACACAACATTAGGTATAATACGTTTAGCAATAATCTAATTTCTAGGACCCCATAAAAATTAAATAATGATAGAAAATACACTAAAGCACCATTTAAGTTCCGAAACCCAAATGGTATTTAGGACTCGGGGAAGCCTCTATAATTTTATTAAACAAAGAGAACAAAATAATAAAAATAGGGGGAACAAAATCTGCCTGACCCAGCCCATGAGATACAAATCATTCTATAACTCACAAAATCCATATGAAAAACATCAATAAGAGGAAAAATTACATTCTAAAGGTTGGTAAAACCGTTTTATCTTGCCAAATAATGCAATTAATATCAATTGAGAAAGATTTATCATCATGAAAAACTAAATCTATAGTAGATTCATATGCAAAGTTAGCTAATGAATCTTTTTAACTAGATATTCAAAAGATGTAATAGCTATACTTTGAAGTCACAATCTTATAGGACTCACAACCCAAAATTCTTGAAGGGAAATCACATGAGATAAACAAATGATGGATTAGACGAGCATCTGATGGCCGTGGGAGCAACGAGCATCCGATGGCCGGAACGATATCGGAATGTGGGCCGATATCGTCTCGACAGTCAGATGCTTGCTGCACTGTCGCACCCGCAACAGACAATAATCACTAAATTTTTAGACCCTCAATAGATATTGACACCATTGATCCATATCATAGTTAGTAAGTTCGGGAACGGTAATAATATAGGAACGAATATGTACGACAATTAAACGGGCCATACGGAAATAATATTTTTTAGAAAGCCAGCGCAATAAATCGCGCACGGTAATGATACGATACATGTTTAATACGATTGCCTTGCAAGAGTACGAGAGTAAAAATACGGGTTTATATTGGTATTAAGAATGAACTAAAAGTGGTTGTTTACAACTAAATTCTAATATTTCATGCTCTCATACACACCTAAATCCAATCTAGTTTCCCAATTGGGGATTATTTCTTTTTTTACATCTAATATTTATTAAGTTTAATCATGTCTATCATAACCAATGTTGATAGGTGACCTATCAACAATTTTCTGTTATGGTAGATAATAGCATATATTGTCAAAATAATAATAATAATAGTATGTGGATAATCATTTAACAAATTAAAATATCATCATTGATATTAGCTTATCAAACAAGAAAATTCACAGCAACCCCTACTGATGCGGATCCATATTTTAAAACTAGAATCAAATCGTGTATAGGTCTATTTAGTGATTTAGGTATTCAATAATTCAATCATAATAACTAACGATAGATTCGTAATTAAGGTAAGATTTTGAATTGGATGATAAAATTATAATGAAGTAGACTTAATAGACTAATGGATAGGAACAAGAGGGTGGACAGATAAGGTAAACTTGAAATGAAGTTAAATAAAGAGTATAAGATAATAAATAAGAGAGAGGAAGCAGCAACATGGAAAGAGGGGTTGGAATTAATAAAATAAGAAATAGAGACGCATGTCATCTACATTGTAAACTTGAAATGAAGTTAAATAAAGAGTATAAGATAATAAATAAGAGAGAGGAAGCAGCAACATGGAAAGAGGGGTTGGAATTAATAAAATAAGAAATAGAGACGCATGTCATCTACATTGTAAACTTGAAATGAAGTTAAATAAAGAGTATAAGATAATAAATAAAAACTTGAAATGAAGTTAAATAAAGAGTATAAGATAATAAATAAGAGAGAGGTTCTCAAAATCAAGAAACCTACAGAAAAGGAAGAAGTATCGTTTTGATTTTTGGGATTGAGGTTTTTTTTCTTCCCCAAACTAAGCTTATTAATAAGAATAAAACGTGTTATATGCATATAATATATGTACCTATAGAATACGCGTATAATATGGATTTTTTGGATTGATAAGTCAAATTATAACTTTTTGATTGAAACGTTCAAATACAGAAAAAATCCGAAAATTATATGCGAATTTACTATCTATGATCCGTATGGATATCAATCTCCGATAATGCTGATATGTATCGGATGATATGCTGATTCAATACCGACACTTAATTCCAGTGAAAAATTCACCGCTAGTGTTCCACTAGTCTAGTTGTTTTAGCTTCCAACCAAGCAATAACCACAGCTCGTAACTAACCAAATAGAAACGGTACACAGTTCAAGAATTCGTGAATCCGCCTTGAGAGTTTCTTCGAGGTCCAGGGAAGATATAGCAGTTGCCGGCTTCAAAGATGTCGAATCTCTCTTCCGAAATCTGCAATGTGGAGAAGGATGCGAAGAAAGAGATCGAAGAAAAGAAAGAAGAGCTTCGACAACTCGTCGGCAATAGATATCGCGATCTCATCGACTCTGCCCACTCCATTGTCCAAATGAAATCCTCCTGCGAGTCTACCTCCGCCAATATTACAATAATCGATAAAGGAATCCGCTCCCAAATTGACACCTGATCCTTTGAGGCTTCGGATTTTACGGGATCGCTAGTCGTGTGAAGAACCTCATCGGTACGCCGGAGAACATCTGGGGTTGCCTTGACGAGTCAATGTTTTTGGAGGCAGCAAATAGGTATATCAGGGCTAGAGAGGTTCACGAACTGTTGGTGAATCGCCGTGCGGACAAGGATTTCCTGTCCAATTTTCCTCTGCTTCAACACCAGTGGCAGATTGTTGGGAGCTTCAAGGGGCAGATTTCGCAGAGGAGTCGGGAAATACTAATGGATCGGGGGCTTGGCATTGCATCATATGTGGACGCTTTGGCTGCCATTTCCGTCGTTGATGAGCTGGATCCCAAGCATGTTTTGAGGTTGTTCTTGGATTCAAAGAGGTTTTGGACATCGCAGAAACTAGGTGCATGCGGATCTGGAGCTTGCAATTACGGTTTCTGTTGTTTCTGTTTTTTGTGATGTATTGAAGATAATTCAGCTTAGTCTAGGACAAGTAGGAGAATTGTTTCTCCAGGTCTTGAATGACATGCCTCACTCTTACAAAACTATATTGAGTTCCCCTCCGAGTTCCCAACTGTTCGGGAGAATCCCAAACCCTGAGGATGAGGTTAAGTTATGGAAACAATTCAGGGAGCGATTAGAGTCTGTTATGGTTATGCTTGATCGGGAATTCATTGCTGAAACTTGTTCAAGTTGGTTAAAGAACTGTGGTGAAGAGATTGTTAGTAAGATACGGTAGGTATTTGATTGATGTAATTGTGTGAGGCAAAGAGCTTGCATCGACTGAGAAGCAAATCCGAGAGATTTTGGATGGTCGGGAAGCATTGGTGGGGAGTCTAGAATGGCTCAGGAGTGTTTTTGTTCTGAGATTGAGTTGCCTTGGAACAGGATCCGAGAGCTTCTATTCGAAAGTGATGAGGACCTCTGGGATGGGATTTTCGAGGATGCTTTTGTTAGGAGGATGGAAAGGATTGTTGATTTGGGCTTTGAGGATTTGAGCAGAGTTGTCAATGTGAGTGATTCTATTCGGGAGGTTGTGGCAATTAATGGAGACCAGATTGATTTCCAGGCATACATGACCAGACCTTCCACAGGTGATGGGGTTTGGTTCTCAGAGCCTAATGTTAAAATGATGGGCCTAGGATCTGGCCTCAAGGCCGCAAAGGAAGAGTATAATTTCCAAAGTTATTTAAATGCCTATTTTGGACCTGAAGTCAGCCGAATTAGAGATACCATTGACAATGTATGCCAGAGTGTTCTGGAAGACCTGCTGTGCTTCTTAGAATCTCCGAAGTCATCTTTGAGATTGAAGAAACTAGCACCATATCTACAAAACAAGTGTTATGAAAGTTTATTAACCATACTTAGGGGACTTGAAAATGAGCTTGAATACTTATCTACTGCTCTGGACAAAGAAAGGGGAAGGACATTGAGCCTCCAGCCATAGTTGTTCAGAGATCTCTGTTCATTGGTCGACTCTTATTTGCGTTGCAAAATCACTCAAATCTCATACCATTAATATTGGTTTCTCCAAGGTTATGGATGAAGGATACTACAGCTAAGGCATTTGAAAAGTAACCATCAATGCTGAGGCCACCAGTTTGTCCCATGATTCCCCAGTGTGTGACAACAGTAGAATACAAATTCTTGACAACCCTAGTAGACAAACTTGATTGGCTGCTTTGGCCTTGTTTGGAGTGAATGGTAACAACAGTCCAGGACTTGAAGAACTTAGCAGGGTTTCACGAGATCTTTGCATTAGAGCTCACTGCTTGTGGATAAATTGGTTATCCAATTAGCTATCAGTTATTCTGTCCAGGGATCTTAAAAGAGATGATGCATTATTGGCAACATCCTTCAGAGTATGTGGCTTTTGCTCTAAACCCTTTACTTTTCTGTTCGTAAAGTTTCCTTAACAATTTTGTTTCCTTCTTTACTTCTTGCTTTTACCTTCTTTTGCTTGTTATGAATTCATTCATTAACCATGGATGAGGTTAAGTAAATTGAGTAAAAACGACCATATGGATGTTGGTTCTTGACTTTTGCAGAAAGATCTGTTTTCTCTGCTATAGTTGAACCCATTATGTTCTACATTGGGTTTAATTAAAGTAATTAGGCACATGACATGATTTCTGTTAGGTTAATTGCCGTGTTTACATTACTAGTTTAGTAAAGGGCCAAGTGCTGCTAGTTAAACTTCCGCAAAGTCTTGGGAAGGGTGGACTGGAGTTGGTCCCAAGTCCTAACCTTCAACATTTTGTGCAATGTGACTGCCCTCAAGCTTGCACTATCATCTTCACATTGCGTAGTCGTAACTCGTTATGCAATCTAATCTCCTACTTATCTGTTATGGCATATATTTATGTGTCAAAAAGCATCTGACTGCCTTTCATCTCGTTCTGCTTGAAAAACTCTCTAATTTTCCAATGTATATCGAATACTTAACTAAAAAGGGATTTTTCTATATTAAACTTACTTCACAACTCATGGGACCCCACGATATTACCTATATACTTAGTCCCATGTATAGAAGTAAGACCCCAAATATGAGCTTATAAAAGAGGCCCATTATATCAACAAATCTAAAAATAAGGAGCCCAAGGTCCATAAAACCAAACCATGGGCCAAAATAAAGTCTTTCAAGGCCGACTTGGCCAAATTGGATAATCTTAAATGCATCAACCCCCTTTGTTTGAAAAACTCGAGCTCAAGTTATGTAGAATGGGAGAATCATCACCATTCGATTGGCATCGTCGAAGAATTGTTTTAATTTGATGGAGAATCAAACGCTTTTTATAAAAAAAAAATAAAAAATCAGTAACAGTTCACTTCCGAACATCCAAGGTCTGTGGAAGGAGAAGAAAATCAACCGTCTTGATATCCTTGTGAAAAGGCCAAGTGGTGTCTCTTAAATTGGAATGCACCTGTGTGATGTAATCATGGGACAGTATCTACATGGTCTAGTGATTTTTCTTTATGTTCACAATTTATATTTCTATATTTCTCCATAAGACCATTTATTTCAGTTGTCTTGTAAATTTTTCTGCAGGGCTGGGAAGAAATTGTGGTAAAGCAAGAGCAGGCTAATGAGGACCAGCCGGAGATGAAAATAGCACTTCCTTCCATGCCATCTCTCTACATTGCCTCTTTCCTTTTCCAAGCTTGCAAAGAAATTCATCGAGTTGGAGGTCATGTTGTTGACAAATTTATACTTCAAAAATTTTCTTTGAGACTTCAGGAAAAGGTAAACATCTCTTCTTATCTCTAAAGATGGCCAATATAGCACTCAAAAGTCATTACATCTGCACACAATTTTGGTATAGAACTATATCTATCTCCACATTCTTCTTGTATTAGTTTTTTTTTCTTTTCCTGTTAGCTAAACATTATTTCTCTTGATAGTGGATATGTATGATAGCTGTGACTTAAGAACATGTCCAGGTGATTCATTTTCTCTCTGTATAAATTTTCTGTGATGTGATTTTGTAGGTGGTTGATATGTATAAGGACTTTCTTTCAACTTTAGAGTCTCATAAACCTCAGGTGTCAGAGAAAGGAGTTCTGCAGATGTTGTTGGACTTGAGATTTACTGCTGATATTTTATCTGGGGGTGATCTCAACATGAATGAGGAGTCAAAAACTTTGAAGTCAAAGGTATCTTTCAGAGGGAAGATGAAAGCAAACCAGCCTAACTCCATAATTAGAGAACGTGCCATGGGCTTGATTAATCATCTCTTTCAAATGCTGGATTCAATAGACTGGCTCACGTGAGTTTTTTAAATATAACATATTTGGTCCTTTTAGTACATCTTCTTCTCCTCCTCCATTATGCAGTAGAGGTAGAATCTCTTTTAAGAAATTTAAAAAATTGTTACTTATCCTCCCCCCCCCCCCCTAACAAAACAAAAAAGGTGATAATCTATGGTGAATTTATTTTGGAGAGTGTAAAACTAAGTCTGGATCAGTGGATGAGAAGTAGTTAGTCCTGGCCTTGTATACATTTACCACAGATCCTATTGGTTAACTGTTGTTTTACCATCACATTGACATTTTTGATAAGTTCCTTTGATTGGATTGGTTCCACTATCTTGTCTGTCGTACTGGGTTGATTCTGATCTATCCGTGAGAATATTTATGTTTAAGGCCATTCTAATCTGATCAATTTAGCATGATCGACCCATCTCCCAATGGATGTGTGCTTGAGGATAGGAAGACTGAACTTTCCCCCCCTTGTTGTCTCTATTTATCACTGTTCTAAACTTTGAGTGGTGAGAAATTAGTCACCTCATTATGTACATCCTTAGTTTCTGATCTGGACATGCTGGAGGTATGAGCCATACCTTTGGGAGAATGTGAAGCGGTCTTACCTGAGACATTCTGTTCTTTTTGGGTCTTTGTGCAACTTAATCAGGTGTATTCCGGTGCACTGCGGAAGTCGTCCTCTGCAGAAACAAACATAATGAGATTTTCCACAGTTCCACACTTCCACACTTCAAGTACCTTCCAATCAGGTGAATATTCTTATTTCTTTGAGATAGAATTGTACAATTACACTTTGTTATTGCATTTTCTCTTAGATATATGCTGTTTTTAAATATCATCTACCAAGTTCTTCTTTGCCCTTAATTGAGTGCCAAAATTCTGTCCTTGTGGTGAATCTTGCAAGAAATCAAGTTAAGCTCTCAAGCTGATGAAATGCAATGCTTGGTTCTTGCCCGCTCGATGTTTGATGATATTGGTTGGTGATTCTTTGCTCCTCCAGACTGGAAGTCGTTCCTGCTTCTTATCTAAAATTTAAAGCATTGGCTGCCCTTCTTTTCTGTTTCCTATACCTTCTAATCATTTCATTTCCCATATGATATTTTCTTCACTTTTTACGATGGAAACTGCACCTGCTTTCATATTTTCTTCTATTATAATTTTCTGTTGGAATTTCTTGAAATCTCCTGATATTACTTATTTTTGATAATCATTTGTTCAGTCATTTTGGTTGGCTTGATGCTTATTGGTTAAGCATTACTGTCTTGAAGATTCAGATACAATGAAGATTCTATCTTTCGATTATTATGTCTTTACTATTGTTAGCAAAAATGGGAACGGCAAAATAATAGAGACGTATGGTACAGATTTTGAACAGATAAAAACGATGTCAAAAAAATGGTCAGGAAAACAGTGAACGGCAAATGGACGGAAACGAATGGTATGAGTATTAAATGTGTTTGTTAGGGCAAACACCAAGAAATACAAAAATAAATAGACAATAGATCCGCACAACATAGAGATTTAATGAGGTTCACACACCGGTGTGGTGTGCCACGTCCTCAGGGGAAGAAGAAGATGTTTCACTATGCATAAGAGAGATTACACCCAAAATATAATGTCTTTCTCAACAAGACAACAGTACATTATATACTCCTAGTCCCGGGTCAACCCATCGGGTCACGGTCTATCCAGTCGAACCATACCGCTGGGGGTAGCCCCCACACCCCCATATGAGATCAGTGCTGGGCCCAACACCTCTGCTTCCATCACAGATCTCAGAAACCTTCCCATCTGGGTCGCCACCAAAATATGTCGGAGCTGGTCAATCTTCAAAACGGGTCTAGAATTCGAGACAAACTTAATAAATGTGTAATTTTCAAAAAAACGAAACCAAAAAAAAGGGCAATATACTCATGTAATTTGAGAGATTATTACCTGTATACCTGCATCTAATGTTCTAAACTACAACAACATCAAACATTCATGCATATATCATCCAAAATATAGCATCCAATGTAAATTCCAAATAAAAAATTAATACACCATAATAAAAAAAAACATGTCCAAAATATAAAAAAACTCCATACATATCATCCAAGATGTCTAAACAATTAAATGGAAGTTCACCTCCTGAAGGGAAAATACCGAATAAGCATGCACTCATGTATGTTCATGCTGCTCAATGGTTTCTAATTGTCCATTTTCCTCATGATGGTTGTTCAGCGCACCAGCCCTGTTGTCAAGAGGGACATCTAAATCATCTCTTGCAATGGCCTCAGATGATTATTCTTCCCAAAGCTCTTGGAAGACAATTTCGAATGAGGAACTCTCTCCAAAGCTTGATTTTGATGGTAACTCAAGTTTTGGGGTTGCTGCACCATTTTTGAAATCTTTCATGCAGGTAAAGGCCCTACTTTTTTTATTTTTATTTTTTCTGTCAGTACGTTATCTTTGTGTGTGTGTGTGTGTGTGTGTGTGTGTGTGTGTGTGGATTCTCTCCTTGGCCATGGAGATAGCCTCTTCTAATATGCCTTGGTACCAAAATGTCTTCAAAATACTTGTCCACATTGTATACTCATGGTTTAGGTTTTTTGCCAGAAGTTAATGCTACATGGAGAAATAAAGCTTTGTGATGGTTGAACAAATCCATAATTTTGAAATCAGTTGGATATGGCTCACCATAAAGTGAACCATATGTTGAGATGTGCTACGAAAATTGATACATGACCAATCCAGAGCCTACCTAACCTACATGTCCAATGATCAGAATGGCCAAATCAGCCCTGCTCATGGAGAGAAAATGCTGTTAATATCTATGGGAGAAATTTATTTGCCCCCTCCAACCCTTTTCTAATAATATTTTGAGTTCAGAGAGTTTGGAAATTGCATTATTGGGTAGTTGAAATGATCTAATATCTTTAAACTTCTGGCTTATCGTTAAATGAGGATATGGTAATTCTAGGCTTTGTAACCTGTTTAAGGACAACAGGCTTGTTGGATTCATGGTCAATTTTTATACATATCAACTGAGTTGGAAACCCAAAAGGGTTTCATCCTCTGGGATGTTTTTCCTTCTTTTAGTTAAAGTGCAAATTTTATTCAGCCTTGTAAACCTCTGCTGTTTGGCAAGAAGGGTCAATTTCTCACCTCAGAAATTCTTTTTTATTCACGCATACACACAAGACCCAATACATATCCTATGAAAGGACAAACACAACCACAACCTGAAGCATACAGAAAAACAATCACATTTTCATTTTGTTCTAACCTCATTTGTCTGATAATATTAAATAAAATTCAAGAAATCAGAGCGGTGCTTGTTGGATTGAGTTGGTACCTGGTTTATGACATGCAGCTGATCCACAGCTTATCAGATGGGAATGCTGTATTTACTCTCCTTCTGGTGGAAACCCCAATTTTCAGTCTTCAAGTCCTGCTTTTGGGGTAGAGTACCTTTTTTCTTTTTGCTTCCTAGGAGTTGGGACTTTCTCAGTAGGAATGATTTTGTTTTGAAGAATGTTATTCAATAAAGGATACCCCAAAATAGGCGCCAAGATATACCACACAAAGCTGCTAAGAGCCTAAGAAAATCCTTAACAAAAGGAAGCATACACCCTTCACAGAGACAAAGTATTAATAAGCAAGTGCATAATATTTTCTTCTGAAATCAATGCTAACTTATGAATATAGTTAGAAACCTTGGGACAATGACTTGGAGACAAATTCATTCACTTATTTGATGTTTATTGCAACAAATATCACTACTCAAGCTAGTAAATAATAGAACATAATAAATTTTAGGGAATTGAAATCATGATGTGAAAAGATGCCCATGCCCCAGCTCCACTTCCCCATGTGTTTGGGCATACACAACAATATTGAGCAGCGTTCTTTCAATGAAGCTATTGTAAAGCCATTAAACAAATCCACCAATAGATAGAAAATAACTTATTTTGTTTTATCATCACAAATATTTTGAGCTGTGACGATTAGTATAACCTTTTGCATATTTGTCACTACAGACAATGTTCTATATTTTCCCATTTTCTAAGTTCAAGGAACCATTTTCTTGTTGAACTTTTTAGGGTCCAATCAGTAATATTACTTGTAATGCAGGTTGGTTCTAGATTTGGAGAGCACGTTCAAACTGGGTTCATGCTTGCTGATGGGCAAGTTGGCAGGCTGAAGGACAGATCAGCTGCTGCCATGTTAACATTTGGAGATATTCTACCTGTCCAAGCTGCTGGGCTTCTATCATCCTTTACAGCTGGAAGATCTGACCCTTGATCGTTAACATTGATATTCTCCTCTTTTCCTTTAGGGATATCTCTGTAATTTTGTGAAGATGATATATGATGGTGCTCTTCGTTGTCATTTGAAAGAGATCAGATCATGCGACTCTTGATGGTTTGAAGTTGATTAAGAAATTAGCCCATCACTTCCATTTCCAGATTCTGTTACAGTGTGGTGATTAAAAAAGAAAAGGATCAGGCAAGTGAATGAAATGTCCTCTTTGCTTTGCTGCATTGAAGATCTGACAAGTTGGGGCAAGCATCGAAATATGTTTGGAGCTCAGTTTTGAGAAGGTAAGAAAAGAAAACTAATCAACAAAGCAAAGGCGAAGCTGAAGCTTTCATGTACAGATATATTTTAAATTAGATGAGAGCATCATTATCCAAAAGTGGAGTCTTGAATAAATGAAGTTAGCTCCATAACCCTGTATGTATCTTGTATAGAAATTAGACTGGATAACATCTGTAAACTGTTAGGGAAAGCTTCTCTCCTACATTGGTCGTCAGTAGCTTATCAGATCAGTCATTCGATCTTATTAAATCTATTGGTTTGCTGTCTTGAGACTCCTTTTGTCTATCATCAAGACTGTGGAATCTCGCATCTGCACCTTCCTTTAGAAAGAATTATATTTTCCAGATTTCTCCACCCCATCTGCTAGACCTTTATCTGCCTCCCCAAGGAGGGTGATTGGGTTGGGAAGAATTCATGAGGTTAACTCTGCGGGCATTCTTATCTCATTTGGAAGCTTGCTTCCAAGCAAAACTCCATTTGGGTCTCTTGGGGTCTATTCCTTTCTCTTTAGGAAAGACTCTTTGGACTAATCCTTTCTCTTTAGGAACGACTCTTTGGATTTTCAACATCTCTTGATTCGTGCAACTCTGAAGAAGAATTATAGATCTAGTATCACCCTTTTTTATGATATCAATTTTGATAAGGAGTTTAATTTTCTTTGAGACAAGTTGTAAACTTGAAATTCATCTGTCGTTGATGCTTGATGGTTACTAATAAAAAATGAGCCCCTTTGGTTACAATTTTGCTGAAACTTGAATATTCATTCATATCGAATACTGGGTTTAGTTGTTGAATGGACTACCCTGTTGTTAAACTCATTCCTCAATGATGATGCTCCCAAGCCATTTGTTTACAGATTAGACTATCAAACACACCAGTGGCATTTTCTGTGCTACTCATAAAAAAAAAAATTACTGATCTTAGATCGAGTAGGAGTGGACTAATAATGCAAAAATGGATGAAAATGCAAAGAGAAACTAAATTCTTTTCAAGAATCTACCGGGTTTGTTCAGGGGGCTACTTGCAGCATGAGGGCCCTTAGTAATGAACGAAGTTGGTTATTGTGTGTTCTCTGTATAGCCTGAATGGAAAATTTGGGATCTATATTTGACTGATTTTGGGAAGAAATAGATCAATCGAGCTAGATTTATTTGCCACTGATGGGAGATGAACTGAGAGGGATAAATGAGAAAGAGAAAAGAAGAGAGAGGATCGAAGATAGAACAGAGCAGGAAGAAAGAAGTGGGAGGAGGAAGAAATCATCGAGCAGTGAGGGTTTCATGCGATCCTTAGAAGAGTGGGTTTGAAAGGGGAGGGAGACCTGAGTTTAGACCCAAAACCCAGAAAATGAAGATCCAACAATGGAAAGCGCTCATAGTCGTTGGGTCGCGCTGAGCCACGTGTTGAGAGCCCAAGGGCTCTCTGCCGGTCTCCGCAACTGTTGCTCTCCACGGACGATGTTTTCCAGAGAGAGAGCCCCCGGGGGGATGGATTGCAGAGGTGGGTAAGCGGACAAAGCGAGCGGAACTGAAAATTCTCTCACGTCTCCAGCCTCAAGACTCGAGGTTTACTATCGTAGCGTTAGATTTCTTTATACCCTTTTTAAATATTCTCTGAAATTAAGGATGTGAATTTGAAACTGAAACCGTTCATCAAAATAGAATCGAACTGTTTACATCAAAATAGTAAAATCGTTTAGTAAATGATTCAGTTCTAGTTTTAAGTTTAAAATCGATTAGTTAAACGGGTCGATTTGGTTTTAACCATTTAAACCGTTGAATTTAAATCGAATTAACACCGTGAAAACCGAACCGTTTACACCGTCAAAATCAACCTGTGTTATCCCGTATAACAATTTAATAGAGTATGAGGTTAACTAATGTGTTTTCAGTGCCTCATGCTTTTTAATTTTAGAACACTAACGATATGTTGTGTTCATTAGTAGTTTTGTTTGTATTTCACTTTCTCCATGTAGTATTTTTTTTTTCTTACTTAATTGTATAGTTGTTTTAATAAAACAGGATGGGATTAATTTAGGGAAGAATCTAAGAGCATAGAGGCTATCCAACAGTCTGTTCAATAATTTACTACTATTATGTAATTATGTAGTTAAATCATTGCTTGTTCAATGCCTTATTTAATTTAATACAAGATTGAAGTGTTTATTAACAAAAGCAAATTTCAGTAAGCATGCGAATAAATTAGCAAACCGATTGCCAACCGTTTAGAAACCATATGGATCAAACTACGGTAAAAAAATGTTTAAAACTATGAAATCAACACCGTTTAAAAACCATGAAACCGAAACCATTTACTAAACAGTTTTGATTTCAGAAAGTGCAATAGTATAATAAATGGTTCGGTTTTAGTTTCAATCAAATAAATGTGAACCGAACCGTACTATATACACCGAAACTGATCCGATTAACACCCTTACCTAAAATACATTCTAGTTAAATGATTTCTATCTAGGAGTGTAGGGCCTACGCTAGCATGGGCCAATAAGAATGCACCTGGAAGTAAGAGTGTCAATTGGTTGGGCCAAGCTAGACCGATCTCAGTCAATCCTAGCCGGGCATGTATCCTTGCACCGTGATTTGCCTATTTAAGGAATGAGTTGATCTTGGTCAGCCTCATGTTAGGCTCAGTCGGGTTCCAGGCCTCTAAGCGGGCTTCTCCCAATCGAGTTATAATCAGGGCCTTAAATGGACTAATGCACCAATAAAGCCTTAAACGAACCTTAAATAGTCTTTAATTTTCTCAGATTTAAGAAAATTTAATATATTTATTAAATCATTAACAATTTAGAAAAGAGTTTACATTTAATTACATATATATATATATATATATATATAGATAAACGGTTGGGCTAAATATGTCTGGTTGAGTTGGGCTTGTAAACGGGTTGGGCCCGACCAACTCAGCCCCTTGCACCGTGTATTATTTGTTTATAAACGTCTCGCGCTTAGGTCAGACCATAAACATGTCGGGCTCGGTCAGGCCTGAAGTTGACACCCCTACCTGGAAGCATCAACAGGGTGGGATTTTCACATTTCATGTGGGGGTGGGGGTGGGGGTGGGAGGGGGGCACGGGCGGTCATTTTTTCCCACCTCTGTGTCTGGGTGCAACCTTTACACTCCAAATATAAACATTCACCTTTATATTATACAACAATTGTATTTAGTCCACAAGAGGCACCTACACCCACACACAGGGTTGCGTAACCCCAGGCAGGGGCATGGTGGTCATTGCATGCTCATGTGTCTATGGCGTGAGGGCCTCTCACAAACAGAAAACTTTATCCCTATAGTATATATGAGAAAAAAGAACTTTCTCTAAGACCGTGGCCTACACAAGTGCTCCCATGAGTCTATCTCTCTCCTCTCTATGGAAAGACATCTCTATCCCTTGTTCGGGGGATGAGAGAGATAAAATAGGAAGAATTGATGTAACCCACATTCACAGACAAGGAACCATAAATAAGGTAAAAGGTTTATTGTAGGGTATCTCCCATGCCTCCCAGATGTAGAAAGGGTGATCGAACAATGAAAGGGGTGGGGGCATAGAACCGTTTCCTATATAAAAATCAAGGGAAAAGTATAGCAGGATAGTTGGTTTTAACTTATCAATAAATAAATAAATAATAATAATAATAATAAGAGTTTTCTAATTCGGAAGCATGGCCTACGCTAGCGCCCCTAAGTCTATCTCTCTCCTCCAATGGGTGATAGAAATATCATTTCAAAAAGGAGACGATAGAAATAAACACATTGTAGCGCTTCAATAGAGAAAACATTTTCCCCAAAACAAAAACGATAATTGTTTTAGGGAAAAGGCTAGGCACATTACCTGGTGCCACACGGTAGTGTACATTGTGTTTCTCTCTTTCCCCCTTTGGAATGATCACATGCCCCTCTTGTATAATGATCTGTCTCGTGTCCCCATTGGTGCAACGTGCCTATCACTCTCCATTGGTTTTATTGGCGTGGTTCTTCTAACTAGTGGTAATAAAGGGAATCCTGCAAATATTAATCCTATCACTTTTAAGAAGGTTTCTCAAGTACATTGTTTTTGGTGTTTTGGGTTGGGTTGGGTTGGGTGGGGTGGGGTGGGGTGGGGGGTGGCATTTGCATGCCATACCAATGGATGTCTTGAATACAGTATTATTCAGATAGGACCTACATATTTAAAGCAAATGACAAAAAATAATAATAAAAAAAAAAATCATGTGAAAAGGAAATTGCACTTTGATGTTGTGGGCTAGTTTTTTCTTTTCTGTTTTATTGGGAGAGGGTTCTGTAAAAGATAATGTAGCTTCTGTACCATTGTAAGGATCGAAGGAACACATGTAAAAGCATCAACAACAATGGGATTTTTACCTTTTATTTGGGATAGGATGGTCATTTTGCCATCTCACCATGTATTAGATATTATAAAGCATACTTGGATAAATTAATTAAAGAGCTTTTGGGAAAATAAACAAGCTCACCAGCATAAAATGTTGCCATAAGCTATGTGACTTTTTTTCACCTTTTTTTCATGTGACTGAGTGTTAATCGGTCGGGCTTTGTCGGACTTAATCAGGGTTGACCAATTTCCCCCTGTACTGTCACCAATTGTTAAATTAATTATGCTTACATCACATGATCCTATTTATTTCCAGGCTTTAATGCGGCTACCTATAATTGGTCTAAGCGAGCCTTAGATGGACTATCGGGCCATTAAACCGTTAAGCACAAAGGCTCTGAAGGCTCATGTAAAATTGGCCTCCAAAGTAAGGCTGCAGGAGAATACCAATAAAATAAGTCTTTAGATGGGCCTTAAAAAGTCCTGAATATCATATTTAGGGGCATCAAATTGCACTTTCTATTAAAATTTGGATATGTAAAACTCCACATTAATTGAAATCGTCTTTTATCTTTATGGTTTGAGGGTTGAATCGGAATTTCAAATAGGATAAAGGGCCAAAAAAAAAAAAAGGATAAAGGGGCTTAGGCAGGCTCATTATTGTAAGGCCCTTGCATGGGGAACGATCATTTATGAAAAGGTTAGGCTTGAGTCTGGCGCATTTATTATATGAGCTGGCCAATTTTGAACTTGGTTGGGCCTACCAGTGCGGGTTTAAAATTGAGACCCCTCCATGTGAATGTATGTTTATGGTAGAAGGCTGACAAAGCAGATCAGACGCACCTATATTCAAAGAACACCACAAGGTTTGGAGCCCGCAATTCCATCTTAGGAGCCTGAAAGAATGCCAAGGAGAGGAGGAATTTTCAATATCCGATAATAGAAGAAGCTTCATGACCATAAAGGTCTATGGGTTAAGGATTTCACCTTACACCATGGAAAAAGATCCTCTCCAACACCAACGACCCTCCAACGATCCATCCAAGGGTTGGGAGTGCTTGGACATGTATCCCCAGGTGTTGGCAGGTGTTGGGATGCACGACCAAGCCCTCCCAACCCTTGGATGGATCGTTGGAGGGTGGTTGGAGGGTGCAATTGTTGGAGAGGAGCCAAATCCATTCTAAATTGAGTCCTTTGGCAGATGAGAAGCCACCCCAGAGTAAGAGTAATCATTGCTATTGTTGTTGCCCACTTCGACTTTGTTAAATGTGCACTTATGGTTATGGTTCTAAATGTCTCAAGTTTCGAGTGAAATTTCACAAGTTTCCCAAGTCTCGACCCACTCCAAGATGAAACCAAGTACTACAATGTAAATGTACATGGTTTTGACCAGCTTCGTGATGTTTCGATGAAATTTTGATTGTTTCAACCATTTCGGTTGGACCAGCCCTTATAAAATACCTTGTTTTCTAAATTTCGACTCTTATCTCTATTTCATGGGCTTTGACTGAGAAACGCCTCTTTGCAAAAAAAAAAAAATACCCTCAATGTTTGTGACAAAATCCTTCAGTCTACTCCCATATCTTGCATTATCAAGGTAGATATATAGAAGAGTACTTGGATATAGCGTTGGGCATGGTGGATCTTCTTCATTTGAACATGGAAGTGGTCTAGGTGGTGGGTCATATTTTGTTGACATCTTGGGTTTCTAGCCCAACCAAGTGTGCCACATCCACATCTTTTAATCTAAGTGAGCAATTCGCCAAGTTGGGATACCTCTGAGATGTTGTTGATGAGTCTTCTAGATGGGCAGTGATGGGCATTGAAAAAAATTGCATTCAAAACATGCCATGGGACTCATATATATTGCATTTAGAGGAGCGACTATGACATCTACACTAGCACGTGGCTTGATGATCGGAGCCACCTAGAAACTCCACATGGATTGGAGTGGTGAGAGTTGTATAACTGGAATCACAGAAGTCAGAAGAAGAGCTCGAGACCGCCATTGAAGTCCTTCGATTAAAGGGCTATAATCTTTTTGGCATGATACAGCCAAATTGATCTCTCGGTAGGGAGATGACACGTGTTGCCTCTGAGACACGTGTCCTCCACCAGATAAGGGTTCCAAGAAATCAATCACGCTCAATCACTCAAGCACGCTCGATCACTCAATCACGCGGGATCACGTCATTTGCATGAGGGGAATATTCCCCAGAAGGACGGTCGTATGGGAGAAGGAGGGAGAAAAAAGACAAGAGGGAAACCCTAGCCCCGAAGAAGGATATAAGGAGGCCGAGAGGAAGGAAGAAGGTAAGCTCTGATACCCTCACCTTACTCCCTTACTGAACTGTGCGGCCGACCCTGACTTGAGCGCCGGAGGACTAACCCCGGACAAAGCTCCGGGCCTCCTTCGTCTGTGTTTGTGCAGAACCGACTAGCGGGGTTTTTTGGCAGCAACAGATTGGCGCCATCTGTGGGAACCGACGGTAATGGTGGGGAGAACCTACAACCCCAAGAGGACAAGAGCGACGTCTAACATAGACATGGGGGTAGAACCTTCAGGGGAGCTTCCTCCCTCGGCGGAGATAGGACAAGAAAGGGGCAATGACAACCGGGAAGTATCCGTTAGGTACCAGCGTTCGGCTGGATATTCAGTACGTGAAGGTAGTGATCATCAGCCTCCTGCAGCCCAGGAGTACGTGACGAGGCAGCAATTCGAAGACCTCCAGGACAAATATAACCGGATGGCCGAGACTATAAGGGAGGTCTCCAAAGCTGTCTCTCATAAGACCGGCGGAGCACCCCCAGGTCCCCACGTCCAGTTTGAGAGAGCTCGAGATGAAGACCGGAGCAGTACAGGATCGACAAGGGCCGATCGTGACCCACGAAACCGAGCGAGGGAGAGTCTCGCGCCCTAAGGTAGGACGCAACGCACAGCCAGAGACCCACATGGGGATCTGCACCAAGGAGACAAACAGAGGCCCGAGGACTCGAGATTAAAGAGGATGATCCTAGACCTGAAGGATGAGATCAGGAAGGTGGCAGAAAACCAGACGGGAAACCGCGAGCCGACCTCACCAATGACACGGCCCTAGCTGACGAGGTTATGAGGGACCCGCTCCTGATCGGTTTTTGTCTGCCCAAGTATGACACTTATGACGGGTCAGGTGACCCCGTCGATCACCTGGAAGGCTTTAAGGTCGCCATGCAGTTCCATCGGGTCTCGAAAAACATTATGTGTCGTGCCCTCCCATTGACGTTCAGAGGAGCGGCGAGGCTGTGGTACAATCGACTGCCAACGAAGTCGATCCACAACTTCAGCGACCTGAGTTACTTCTTCGTGAAGGGATTCTCTAGTAGCTAGCCCCTTCAGAAGACTACGTTGGACCTGACCAACGTCAAGCAGCAAGAAGGGGAATCGCTGCGGAACTACATGAAGCGATTCCAACAAGAGAAGATCACAATCAGAGGACTAGACCCGAAGGAGGAGTTCACGGCCCTGTTAGGAGGCATCAAGGACAGGGAGTTGAAGAGGTCCCTAGAGAAGCATACGCCTAGGAATTTGACCGAGCTGAGGGTACGATGCGATAAGTACATCCAGATGGAAGAAACCCTCCAGGCCGATGAAGAAGCCGAAAGGAAGGCCGTGAGAAAGAGGCTCTCAAGGGTTGACGATAAACCCTCCGAAGAAGGCAAAAGATGAAAGTCCGAGCGCAGTTGGGCCCCCAGTCCACCAAGGAAGTTTGAGAAGTACGCATCCCTGAACCGAAGGCGAACAGAGGTACTAATGCAGATAAAAGATTCCTCGGATGCCAGAGCCATGAAGTGGCCAGGAAAGATGGGGCGACACCCCGAGAGACGCAATGTGGACAGATATTGCCACTTCCACAGAGACCATGGCCATGATACCGAGGACTATTGGCATCTCAAAGGGGAGATAGAAGGAATGATCCGAAGGGGATACCTAGGCCGATTTGTAGACTGGGAAAAGGAGGTGGCCCCAGACGGCAATGGCCGGAGGGATAACCGTCGGAGAGATGGCGGAGGTTGTTATGAGAGAGGGGGGTTCGCCCGCAGAGGCAATCAGGAACGACGAAGGAACCAGACACCCGAGGAAGCTGAGCGTCACCCCTGAGAGGAGAATAAGAGCCCCACCAGAGTTATAGCGACCATCTGTGGAGGCCCAGCCGCTGGAGAGAGTTCAGTCTCTGCCAGGAAGGCGAAGGCCTACGCGAGGAGCGTACATATGGCAGAATGGCCGAACAAGAAGGCGAAGACGGGGACGGTTATCTCTTTCTCAGATGATGACCTAGATGGGGTACAGACCCCACATGACGATGCCTTGGTTATCACCATGACCATAGCGGATTGCAAAGTGAAGAGGATCTTAGTGGATAACGGCAGTTCAGCTGATATCCTGTTCCTTGAAGCTTTCCGGAAGATGGGCCTAGACGAGGGAAAATTAAAGAAGGTCGAACACCCGCTGCAGGGATTCTCCGGCATCCCGGTGAAGGTGGAAGGGTCGATTGAGTTTCCGGTAAGAGCTGGCACCGGAGATCGCCAGGCGACGGTCATGATCAACTTCCTGGTGGTGAGCATTACATCGGCGTATAATATCATACTAGGAAGGGTAAGATTGAACCTGTTAAAGGCTGTCGTCTCCACTCCCCATCTCAAGATGAAATTCCCCACCAAGAATGGTGTCGGGGAGTGTCGGGGCGATCAGGAGACATCCCGGAGGTGTTACGCCACTACTCTATGGGAAAAAGAAAAGGCGGGGGAGGCGCTCCCGATAGAGGATCTATGCGATGATGCCAGTTATCAATGGGGGAGTCGGCCGAAGATTTGGTGCAAGTTGAAGCTGAAGAAGGGGATGACACTCGACAATTTCAGATTGGGGCTACCATGCCAAGGTTGCAGCGAGAAAGACTCGTCTCATTCCTACGAAACATCGCTGACATCTTAGCCTGGTCGGCTTCGAACATGCCCGGGATAGATCGAGAGGTGATAGAACATCATCTGAATGTTAGCCTAATGAAGAAGCCGGTGCAGCAAAAGAAGAGGACCTTTGCCCCCGAAAGACAGAAGAAAATAGACGAGGAAGTGGAGAAGCTACTGAAGGCCCAGTTCATCCGTGAGATCCAGTACCCGGAGTGGATATCTAATGTGGTAATGGTCCCGAAGGCAAACGGGAAGTGGAGGATCTGCATCGACTTCACCGACCTGAATAAGGCCTGCCCGAAGGACGCATACCCCCTGCCCAAGATAGACCTCCTCATCGACGCCACAGCGGGATACGAGGCGTTGAGTTTCATGGATGCATACTCGGGGTACAACCAAATCAAAATGTCCGAGGCCGATGTCCCGAAAACATCCTTCATAACCGAGGGTGGGCTGTATTGCTATGAGGTCATGCCTTTCGGACTAAAGAATGCAGGGGCCACCTATCAAAGGTTGGTGAATAAAATTTTCAAAGGGATGATCGGCAAAACTATGGAAGTATATGTGGACGATATGCTCGTAAAAAGCCTGAAGGTGGAAAGACACATCCAAGACTTGGAAGAGGCGTTCCAGGTGCTGAGACGGTACGGCATGAAGCTGAACCCGGTAAAATGTGCATTCGGAGTAGCCTCGGGAAAGTTCTTCGGCTTCATCGTCTCAGAGAGAGGAATTGAAGCCAACCCAGTCAAAATACAAGCCATTCGGGACATGAGGTCACCCCAGAACGTGAAGCAAGTCCAGAAGTTGACGGGTCGGGTCGCCGCCCTCGGAAGATTCATGTCTCGGTCTGCAGATAGATGCCTCCCCTTCTTCAAAGCGCTAAAAGGGACCAAAAAGTTCGAGTGGACGGAGGAGTGCGAAAAGTCTTTTAAACAATTGAAGGAATACTTGGCTGCACCCCCGCTGCTGATGAAGCCGAACACCGGGGATACCTTGTAGCTGTACCTTGCTGTATCGGCAGTGGCGGTAAGCGTTGTACTGACGAAGGAGGAAGGAAGGCAACAACGGCCGATATACTACGTCAGCCGAACCCTTCTAGATGCCAAGACAAGATACAGAAAGGCGGAGAAAGTGGCGTATACCCTCGTGACAGCGGCAAGAAAGCTGAGACTATATTTTCAGTCACATACGGTATGCGTACTCACCGACCAACCCCTGAAGAAGATACTGCAGCGGTCGGATATGTCCAGTTGCCTGGTAAACTAGGCCATAGAGTTGGGAGAATTCGACATCCAGTACAAGCTAAGAATCGCAATTAAAGCATAGGCCCTCGCAGACTTCATAGTGGAGACGACGATCCCCGATGACCCATAGGAATCTGTCGAGGAACGAGGAGATGAGGTTTGGACATTGTACGTTGTTGGGGCTTCCAACAGCGATGGAAGGGGCGTAGGAATCGTGTTGGTAAGCCCCGAGGGTTTCAAAGTAGAATACGCCCTACGGTTCGACTTCGACGCCTCCAACAACGAAGCGGAATACGAAGCGATAATAGCCGGAATTAATCTAGCTCGGGCTTTGATGGTGAAGGAACTGGTAGTGCATAGCGACTCCCAACTCGTGGTGCGACAGGTGAATGGAGAATACGAGGCCAAAGAGCAAAGGATGGCCGAATACTTGAACACGGTGCGAGACAGGTCAGTGGTTTTCAAGGTATTTGAGGTAAGGCAGGTGTCACGAGAAGAGAATGCTAATACAGACGCACTGTCACAGATGGCCACCTCCGACTTCGCAGAACTTGGACGAGCGGTGTATTTTGAAGTACTACCACAGCCAAGCATCGAAAAACCTCGCAAGGTATTACCCGTAGGTGAAAACGGCCAAAGTTGGATGAATGCCATAACAGAATGCCTCAAAAAGGGAAAGCTCCCAGAGAATAGGGATGGGGTAAGAAAAATAAGAATGAGGTCAGCACGCTTCTTCCTGAAGGACGACATGCTATATAAGATAGGGTTCACCTTGCCATACCTCAAGCGCCTAGATTCTTCCGACGGCGAATACGCACTCCGGGAAGTGCATGAAGGGATATGCGGCCAACACCTTGGAGCCCAGGCCCTGGCGCATAAAGTACTAAGGCAGGGCTTGTACTGGCCAACAATGAGGAAGGACGCAGAATCACTGGTCAGGAAATGTGTCAAGTGCCAGATGTTCGCCCCCGTGCCTAGGCTACATTCTACCGAGCTCTCGTCCTTATCTATCCCAATACCGTTCGCCATGTGGGGGATGGACATCCTAGGCCCATTCCCCCTGGCCACGAGACAAAGGAAGTTTTCCATGGTGGCAGTCGACTACTTCACGAAGTGGGCGGAAGCCGAAGCCCTAGCGACGATAACCGAAAAGAACATAAAGGACTTCTTCCAAAGGGCGGTAGTAGATAGATTTGGAATCCCCCAGGTTTTGGTAACGGACAATGGAACTCAGTTTGCCAATCCAACCTTCGACGCGTTCTGTGAGGCCCTCTGCATCGACCATAGGAAAACCTCCGTCGGGTATCCACCGACCAACGGGCAAACAGAAGTAACCAACCGTACACTACTTCAAGGAATAAAAAAGAGGCTAGACGATGCCAAAGGACTATGGGCAGACGAGTTGCACCACATCCTCTGGGCTTACCGCACTACTGAGAGGTTAGCTACCGGAGAAACACCCTTCATGTTAACATACGGCATTGAAGCTGTACTCCCAGTGGAGATAGGGGCCATTACCCATCGGATTCGGTACTACAATGAAGACGAAAACGACGGAGGGCTCCGAGCGAATCTAGACCTCTTGGCAGAAACCAGAGAAACTTCGCAAGAAAGGATCGCCGCTTACCAACAGAGGGTCGCGAGGCACTACAACACCAAAGTTCGGAAGAACGAGTTCAGGCAGGGCGACCTCATCGTCAGAAGGGCAGAAGTGTCGGACCCAAGACATCAAGGGAAGCTAGATCCAAATTGGGAAGGGGCCTACAGAGTCTCGTGGGTAATACGGCCAGGGTCCTATCACCTAGAGACTACGGGGGGAGGAAGGGTACCCCGATTGTGGAACTCTCAGAATTTAAGAAAATTCCACCAGTAGTGAAGTGGCGAGCACGCACACTTGTCGTTTGTAGTTTTTTCCGTTTGTAGTTTTTTGCAATTATCGCCCTTGTGCACCTTTAAGTTGTAATTCTTCATCTTAAATTCTGGAAGATTTCATTCATGGATAATACGAAAGCTGGTTTACGACAATTGAGAGGAATTCTCCAGGCTGATGACCTTTAACTCTGTTGAACGGCTAAGACTGAAGGTCCTCGCCTTGGTTAGGGGCCTCAGGCAGAGAGCAAGCTACGCAGGGCTAGCACCCACACCTCGGTCGAGGCACGAGCAAGGCTGGGCTGACCTAGCTGAGGGTCCCACCGTCGACCTGTGACCCGACTTAGGGCCGAAGGAACTTACCAAAGACTATCGAAGGGTCGGCCTTCGGCCAAGTCAAAGATCCATGCGTCTAAGAGACCCTTCGGCTGGAGCCAAGGGTGAACACTTGGTAAAAATTGCTTGGTGATTGTAGGGTCGGCCTCCGTTTGACTATCGAAGGGTCGGCCTTCGGCCAAGTCAAAGATCCATGCGTCTAAGAGACCCTTCAGCTGGAGCCGAGGGTGAACACTTGGTAAAAATTGCTTGGTGATTGTAGGGTCGGCCTCCGTCTGACTATCGAAGGGTCAGCCTTCGGCCAAGTCTCGGGGCCATGCGCCTAAGAGGGTCAACTAGGGGTTTCGGCTCTTTGCACCTATCTACGAATTAAAGACTACATTACTAAGAGGGACAGAAGAGAGATGAAAAAGGATTTATGCATTCATAAAGCCCGAAGGCAAGGATTACAAGACAGGCCCGAAGGCCGTAGTTACATTAAAATCCTGAAGGCTAATTACATACGACCTAAAGCCCGAAACTACAAGAAGCCCGAAGACTGATTACATAACAAAAGGGGGGGCGGTCTGAGCTGAGGCCCGAGGTGACCTCAAGGGGCGTCCGTCGGGTTTGCGGCCTCGTCTTCGGCTGGGAGGGTCTCCTGATCCGAACCTCCATGGCCGGGAGTCAGGGGGACTTCTCGATGCAGCTGGACCTCGCCTTCCTCGCTGCAGCCTCCGCCATCGGCATCGGAAACCTTGGTGGCTGATGGGACTGCCTCCACGTCATCGTCCTCGAAGATGAGGCCGCTATCCTCGAAGGAGACTCCGGGGTAGTTCTCGAGGACCCAATCTCGAACCTCGGTAGCGCCCATTGTGTACCCCGGGGCGATGGCGCGCTTTATCTCCTCCCTGAAGTCCTCGGAGGACTGATACTCCTCGACCCCTCGGGCCTTGGCTTCCTGAATTCGGGCCTTCACCTGCGACTTCAGCTCTGCGAGCTTCCGATCGCACTCTCGGCGCTCGAAGGCTAGCTCTTTCTCCAAGTGCTCCACCTTCTCGAGGAGGAGGGAGCACTCATTCTCCAGGGAGACCTTCAACCTCTCGACGACCTCAAGGTCTCGGCACATAGCCTCAGCACGAGCCGCTAGCTGACCCATCTGATTTTGAGCCTGCACGAAACATCGGAGGTCAGAATGCTAAGAAAAAAAAAGTAGAAGAAGAAGGTAGGGGGACCGAAGCTTACCCTTGCCATGAAGATGCATGCGGACGTGATCATGGCCACCGTCCCTTGCTTCTGGGCCTCGGTGGCATCTCGGGGAAGACTCCCCTTCATCACCAACTCACGAGCGACCCGTCCGACGGCCAGCGTGTCATCCTCCTTCACTGACCATTGATGGATGAACCCCACCTCAACCCTTGTCGTCGCAACCCTCGGGCCTCGAGAGGTAGCGACAGGGGAGGGGTCTTGAACAGACCCGTCTTGGCCCGGAGCTGTGAGGACTTGGACCGCCTCGACACTCGGCCCTTCGACTCTGGGCCTCTTCTTCGGGGTCTCGGAGGACGGTCCCTTCTTCTCCTTCAGCTTCGGCCTTGGCTATTGTTGGGCGTCACGTGCCTTGGCCTCCTTGATCTGTGCCTGCCTCACTGCGGCGGCGGCCTTAGCCTCGGCCTTGGTGACTTGCACTGCAAGAAGAAGCAAGGGAATTAGCACAAAGAACCGACACTCGAAGGAAGCAGACGGGGGCTAGCCTAACTCACCCGGGCTAAGCCCGAACCTGAAGAGTATGGCGTCGGACTTGAGGCAGTCGACCTCGATTGGAGAACAGTCTTCTTGCCGCCTCGCCATTGCCAACGACTCCGCGTCTGCCCTGAATAGGGCGGGGGTGGAGTTCACCTCCCTAAGGTCCGGGATATCCCAGACCGTGCCGAAGGGCACCCCCTCAGACGACTTCACAAAGAAAAACTTTTCCTTCCATCCGTGGATGGAAGTCGGGTAACCCTTCAGTAGTCGAAGGTCCTTTCGGGGCAAAAATAATACCAACCCGAAAGCCCCTTGCAGGCCTGAAGAAGAAAACAATTGATGAAGAGGGGGAGGGAGAGGGGCCTCTTGTGCCGTACGAAGAAGATGACGAAGCTTAACACTTGTCGCCACCCGTTCGGCGTTAGCTGGGTTGGGCATACCCCATAGTGCCGAAACACTTGGGTGAAGAAAGGGTGGAGGGGCAGCCGAAGACCAGCCTTGAAGGCCTCCTTGTACAAGCACAGCTCCTCGGAGTTCCGATAGCTGGCTTGGTCGGATGGTCTGGGCAGATGGAGCTCGAAAGCGTCCGAGACACCGAAGGAGGCCCTCAGCTCCTCCAGTTCTGGCTCGTCCATCGTGGAGACGATGTTGAGAGCCTCCACTTCTAAGGGTTCCTCAGTCTGGGCTCGGGAATCGAGCACCCTCTCCCTGAACCCCTCGCCGTTGGAGCCACCCCTGGACCCCGACGGTGAGGCCGCGGACGATGAGTCGCGGGAGGAGGGAGAGTCGGTGGAATCCGAGGACATCCCTCGGACTTCCCTTGGACTCCTATGCCTACGTTTCGGCCTCGACCTCTCGCAGGACGATGGGCTGTAGCCCGATGAGGAAGACATCACTTACTTGTGGGTGTTGCTAAACTAAGGGAGGTAAGACGAGGACGAAGGCTCAAAAAGGACACCGAGGTCGAAGGTGAGCTCTCCAAAGGGAAAAGAAAAGTGCCCCACAAATGGCCCCCCACACTATATAGATGGGGGGAAGGGCGGTACGACTACCCGAGCATTAATGGCACCGCCACGTCAGGATACGAAGCCTCGAGGTTTGAGCCCGAACGGACCTAACAGTAGGTCTCCCCCTCGGTTGGGAGTTCTGCCAAAGACGAACATACCTGACCGAAGGTCCCCCCCTCGGTTGGGAGTCCGGCCAAAGCCAGACAGACCTGACCGAGGGTCCCTCTCTCGGTTGGGAGTCCGGCCAAAGCCGAACTGACTTGACCGAGGGTCCCCCCCTCGGTTGGGAGTTCGGCCAAAGCCGAACGGACCTGATCGAAGGTCCCCCCCTCAATTGGGAGTTCGGCCAAAGCCGAACGGACCTGACCGAGGGTCCCCCTCTCGGTTTGGGAGTCTGGCCAACGCCGAACAGACCTGACTGAGGGTCCCCCTCTTTGTTGGGCGTTCGACCAAAGCCGAACGGACCTGACCGAGGGTCCCCCTCTCGGTTGGGAGCTCGGCCAAAGCCGAACGGACCTGACCGAAGGTCCCCCCTCGGTTGGGAGTCCGGCCAAAGTCGAACGGACCTGACCGAGGGTCCCCCTCTCGGTTGGGAGTTCGCCAAAGTCGAACGGACCTGACCGAAGGTCCCCCTCTCGGTTGGGAGTCCGGCCAAAGCCAAACGGACCTGACCAAGGGTCCCCCCCTCGGTTGGGAGTCCGGCCAAAGCCGAACGGACCTGACCGAGGGTCCCCCTCTCGGTTGGGAGTCAGGCCAAAGCCGAACGGACCTGACGGAGGGTCCCCCCCTCGGTTGGGAGTCCGACCAAAGCCGAATGGACCTGACCGACGGTCCCCCTCTCGGTTGGGAGTTCGGCCAAAGCCGAACGGACCTGACCGAAGGTCCCCATTTCTGTTGGGAGTCCGACCAAAGCCGAACGGACCTGACCGAGGGTCCCCCTCTCGGTTGGGAGTCTGGCCAAAGCCAAACGGACCGATCGAGGGTCCCCCTCTCGGTTGGGAGTCCGGCCAAAGCCGAACAAACCTAACTGAGGGTCCCCCTCTCCGTTGGGAGTCCGACCAAAGCCGAACGGACTTGACCGAGGGTCCCCCTCTCGGCTGGGAGTTCGGCCAAAGCCGAACGAACGTGACCGAGGGTCCCCCTCTCGGTTGGGAGTTCGGCCAAAGCCGAACGGACCTGATCGAAGGTCCCCCCTCGGTTGGGAGTCCGGTCAAAGCTGAACGGACCTGACCGAGGGTCCCCCCCTCGGTTGGGAGTCCGGCCAAATCCGAACGGACCTGACCGAGGGTCCTCGCCTCGGCAGGGGGCTCGGTGTAAGGCCGATCCGAATCGACCGAAGGTCTTTCCCTCGGTCAACCACAAGCCTCGGTCGCCAGCAATGCCAAGGCCGAAGGAATAAAGAAAAAAAAAAAAAGGGAGCGGTGATCGAGAAGAAGTTGGTTACTCCCACAGGAAGAAACTCCTGGTGGGAGTAAGGGGGCACCTGATACAGCCAAATTGATCTCTCGGTAGGGAGATGACACGTGTCGCCTCTGAGACACGTGTCCTCCACTAGATAAGGGTTCCAAGAAATCAATCATGCTCGATCACTCAATCACGCGGGATCACGTCGTTTGCATGAGGGGAATATTCCCTAGAAGGACGGTCGTATGGGAGAAGGAGGGAGAAAAAAGACAAGAGGGAAACCCTAGCCCCGAAGAAGGATATAAGGAGGCCGAGAGGAAGGAAGAAGGTAAGCTCTGATACCCTCACCATTACTCCCTTACTGAACTGTGCGGCCGACCCTGACTTGAGCATCGGAGGACTAACCCCGGACAAAGCTCCGGGCCTCCGTCGTTTGTGTTTGTGCAGGACCGACTAGCGGGGTTTTTTGGCAGCAACATGGCAATACCATCAAAACCTTCGATGTTCAGTATGAGCTCCTCAACCGCGGCAGCGAAGATTCCTTCACCTTCTTTACAGTTTAAGAACCAATCTCTATTCCAATCTGCTCTGTCTCTCTTCTCTGTCGTCCCCACCCTCTTCAATTCAGATTATGTAAAACATCGAAGCGAGCATGGTTTTTCTGTGGGGTTTATCGATTCTCTCATACATGGCTTCATTACGGGGTACTTCCAGTTGATCCTGATCTACATTTTTAATTCTTCGTTTCTAAGTCTCTGTTTCGCTGGAGATCCCTTTGTTTTCTACGACTGGACGGTTTCTTTCATGACAGCTGCACCACTCGGTGTTGAACAACAAGTTTTCTTCTCGAATCCCTCTTTCCTTTTGCTCCTTTGAGGTTTTAATTCCCAACCTCCCCCCCCCCACTTCCTTCTTTCGGTGCGATATAGTGTTCTCTGACTTTTCTTCCCACTTCACTCCTTTCTGGATCTGCGGAATGCACTAATCTAGGGTAACAAAAAAGAAGTTGTGTCTGTTGTCTGTGTGTGTTCATCCTCTCCTTTAATTGAAAGAAACAAAAGATACACTTTTGAATAGCTTGAAGCTGTGTCTGGGTTCGTATTTCCTGTAATTCTTTAATTCTTCTATTTGTTTCTCTCCTGCATTGCTTTGAAACTGCAGGTGATTGCCATTAATGGGAAGTTTCCAGGTCCTATTGTTACATGACTACCAATAACAATGTTGTGGTTAATGTGCTAAATCGATTGGATGAAGATCTCCTCTATACTTGGTAGCGACTCAACCCTGTCTTTTTCTCTTTCCTTTTATGCTTACTGTTGTAGTGGCGATATAAATGTGAGACCAACACTCTGAAGGGTTTTGTGATGGCGACGACATTTTTGTGAGTAATTTTTTCAGTGAGTTCCTGCTTGTCGCCGTTCGTGGTCGATGCTGCTGCCATAGTAATTTCCATTGCTCTGAACGATCACCGGTGATCCAAATCTATCGATTTGGGGTCAGGGTATAGTAACTATTGATTTGAAGACAGGACTTATTACATGGGTATTTTAGGTACTTCACCTTTAGCAAAAGCATTTTGGTATTTAAAATAAAATGTAGTAGTTGACATCAGCATATAAGATATATTCATTAACAGTTATTGACAATAGGGGGTTTGAGTCTAATTTGGTAAAATAGATGGGGTGTTTTTATAATAGTGGCATTCATTAGGGGGTGGCACTATAAATTTTCCTTATTATTATTATTATTACTATGAAACTAGTTTATGGATTAGGTTAGTAACGCTTAAAAAAAAAAAAACTATTTGGGGTTCAAAACCATGGTTTTCTCAAAATTTCTCACGACGAAAATTTTGGTTTAAAACCTTACTGATAGTATTATTTGCATATGTTCACAATCTGCATATATGGGCCAACATATATGAAACTGAAAAAGACCATCACAGGATCAAAAGTTTTAATACTCAACAACAACAATAGTTACTAATGTTCTAATGAAATCAAACGACGTGGATTAACTTTGAAATAGATCAACAAGAGAAAACTAATCAAAGAAGTATCCCTTGCTTCAACTTCTCTGAATGTGCACATTTCTAGACTAGTAGACCTGGACCTAAAAAAAGAGATCACAAAAGCTCATGTTTTTAATACTCAGAAGCAATGGGGTTGCTAATGTTCAATCAAGTGGTTCTTGTTCTTGCTCTTTTTCCTTTCTTATCAATTTACCAAAAAGAGGGCACTGGATATAGATTAAGCACCAATCACCGTTTTCTCCAAATTTTAAATTCTTGTTTGATATATGGAGATTTGGTAATG
Source organism: Macadamia integrifolia (assembly GCF_013358625.1). Taxonomy (NCBI): domain Eukaryota; kingdom Viridiplantae; phylum Streptophyta; class Magnoliopsida; order Proteales; family Proteaceae; genus Macadamia; species Macadamia integrifolia. The sequence goes on from NC_056570.1 coordinate 7,843,789, forward strand.
TAGATAACTTCTACTCCAAGCAATATCATTGCAAGAAGGGAGGAGACAGACCTGTGTGGTTCCTTGAATGAACCCGTTCTGGTTCAACTTCACCATGTTCAGTTGGTTCAAGTCACACCAACCAAGTCTGGGTGTTTTCTGGTTCACCCAAAACCAGACCTAATTAATCCAGTCCAAGTCTCAGAAAGAGAAGGATCAAAAGTAATTAATGCTTGTCTGAAGAATTTGGGAAGCATAATCTTATCTTATTAGTAAAAGGGTCAAAAGTAATTACCACATATGTGTAAAATTTGAGTAGTTTTATCTGGTTAGTTGCAACTTATAACTTGATGATCCCAGGTAGAGAAAAAGGGAGAGGGAGAGGGAGAGGGAGAGGGAGGGGGAGGGGGATGAATAAGTGCTTTAAGAAAATGCTCTCACAAAAATTATGTACCACCACTCTACAACACAAATAATTAAAAAAGAATGAAATAACAACAATGACTACACAATGCACCAGATATACGTGGTTCGACTAAGCTGTCTACGTCCACGGACGAATGCCAGTTTAGAATTTTATACTTCCTCAATATTCACCACTAATTTTGACCACTACAATAGCCCAAGTTTTTCAACACCTGCTGTAGAATCCACTACAATGCAATCTAGGGTTGCAACCCCAAATCAGTTAAGGCCCTACTTAAAGGTATTACAATAATAATCAAAAGCCAAGATATGAATCGATATGATAATAAATTTTAACAGATTAGTCAATCAATTCACGCATCAGATCATGGTTGTCACTTAATGAAGCAATTTACTGGAATTTGAGTTTCTTTCCCTTTTAATAAAAAAAATCCTAAATCTACTTTTGGAGGACAGGAGGGATAATACCACGTTTCATTTGGCCTATTTGTCGTTCACTTCAGGAAGTTCACTCTTTCACCTGCACTAGAAACCAAATTTAGATTACCCACTACCTATCTAATGGAAGAGAGAGAGAGAGAGAGAGAGAGATGATGATGCAATAGAAAATAGAAACTGAAATGAAATCCAAGAATAAGAGAAGGGTGGGTTTTTTTTTTTTTGCTTTTCATGATCCATGGGATGGTCTTTTACTTTATCTTTGGTAGAAAAAAGACCATCAATTAGAGCTTTAGATTGAGGGTGGGAAATGGATCTCGATTAGCGCCTGGACAGTGCATAATGTATAGGTATTTTGTTTCAAAATATGTTTTCAGGGTATTTTATGGTTGTAACCAAATGACCTTTTAAGTCTTTTTAGGGTTTTATTTCATTATTAATAGAAATGACTTGTATCAAGTTGGACCCCTCCCCCAAAATCAATATAGTATCAGAGCATGTGAGAGACCAAAACCCCTCCCTCTTCTTCTCTAAACTCCACTACCCTCGCCCTCCTTCCTTCGCTCGACCACCACCCTGTCCCTTCCTTGCACCTCCCATGTCTTCTACCACCATCACGTAAGCCCTCCACCACCTCCTCCCTCTCGTACATCTCTTTTTTTTTTTTTTTTTTTTTTTTTATCTCTTTCTTCTTGTGACACTCTTGCCTTCTCTCTCTCTCTCTCTCTTTTCCTTCTAAGGGGTTTCTCTCCCTTTTATTTATTTATTTTGATCAATTAGGCTGTGTTTGGTAGCCAAGAGAAGAAAAAAAAAGGTACAAAAATTGTACTATTTTCTTAGTTTGAGAAATTCTCATTGTGTTTTTTTATGTCATGAACTAAGAGAAGGTTTTATTTATTTATTTATTTATTTTTGAATTTCAAAATTCACATCAGGAATGGTGAAGTTTTCTTCTGCTGGAAAAAAAAAATTCTTGCTAAAAACACAAGAAAATAAAATTTTTTCCTCACTCATTAGTGATGGCGCTAACGATTGGTAGTGGTAGAATGAGTGGTAATCTCTATTGCCTCCACAGTGGATCTACACAAGCTCATCATACAGATTTAGAGTTAGCCCTATCAGAGCTCTATAGTTGGCATTGTCGTTTAGGATACCCCCATAGGGAAAGTTATCTAGATTATTTCCTACTTTATTGGTGAAACAATGTACTCAGAACCACTTTAATTGTGATGCATGTGTTTTTATTAAACAAACTCGAAATGTTTATCCTATTTCTAATAAGATGTTTAGGGCCTTTCCCACTATGTATCTATTTCTGGATGTAGATGGTTTGTTAAATTTACAGATTTTTATACTCTTCTTACTTAGATCTATTTGTGCATCATAAAAGTGAGGTTTTTAAATGCTTCAAATAATTCCACTACATGGTTCAAACTCAATATGCTACTAAAGTCAAGATCATGAGGACTAACAATGGCAGGGAGTATATGGAGGGTTCGTTTCATTCATTCCTTATGGTCCATGTGATCATCCATCAGACAAGTTATGTGGTTACACCAAAACAAAATGGGGTTGTAGAGCATAAGAACAACAATTGTTAGAGGTTTCATGTTCCCTTATGTTTGAAATGCATTTTCCTGCCCCACATTGAAGTGGGGTAGTCCCTACATATGTTCCTTTATGTCTGAAATGCATTTTCCTGCCCATAAATAATACATTTACCTTATAAATAAGATTCCATCATGCAAGCTGGGGTTCAGATATCCTATGGAGGTACTTTGTAGTTCACGCAACTTTGTTGTTCCTCTTAAGGAGTTTGGCTCAGTCTGCTGTTCGGAATCATCATGTTCATGGGAAGCTCGAACTTGGGGTCTTAGGTGCATTTTTATAACACCTACTATTCAGAAGAGCTACATGTGTTATCACCCTCCTTCCAGGTGATTATTTGTTTCTATGGATGTGACCTTTTGTGAGACTAAGACATATTGCTCACCTCCTCAGGGGGAGTCTTCTAGAGGTGAAGAGGTTATCTTGATTCCTTCATTTGATTGTCCTTCACTCCTAATAGATGAGGCAGGAAATGATGATACTAGTGTTACTCTGACTCAAGAGCATGAGGGAGAAAATGACAATGGTGTGATTGGGAGTCAAGAGAATCCCATACAGGGGAGCCACTAGTTTAACAGAAGTTACAGGTGTTTCCTCGTAAAAAATAAAACTGACAGTTTCACTCACACTACTACTACTCCATAGCTGCCCTTTATTCCTGAATCTATTCTTCCAGTGTATCTTTTTCCCTTACTTTTGATCAATCTCTTGGTGTTCATTACCCGTAGAAAAGGAAGTAGGACTTGCACTTAAGACTTTATCTCAAATGTTGTGTCTTATAATTCTCTATCTCCCTCTTAACGTGCTTTTGTGCGTTCTGTCTTTTGTTTCCATTCCTTAGACTTAGCATGAGACAATTGTAAGCCTAGATAGAAGGATGCAATGAATAAGGAGATGAGGGCTCTTCACAAAAATGGTATGGGACTTAGTTATTTTCCCACTACAGAAGTGACCATTAGGCTACAAATATGTGTCTACAATTAAAAAAAAAATGTTGATAGTACTGTAGACAAGTACGAAGCAAGATGGGTTGTCAATGATTTCACTCAGACATATGAGATCGACTACCATGAGACTTTTATCTTTATTATTAAATTGAACATAGCCAAAGTTAATATCCCCTATGTAGTGAACCTTGGTTGGGAGCTATAACAAAAAGACGTCAATAATGCCTTTCTTCATGATGAATTGATAGAGAAAAGTGTATATGGATGTTCCAGCAGGATACTAGAGTCCGAAAACCCAACAAGGTGTGCAAACTGAAAAGAGCTCTATATGAATTGAAGCAATCTACTAGGGCGTAGTTTGGTCGGTTTCACAAGACCATGGAAGTGGTTGATTTCACTTAGGGTAACACTAATCACGCTCTGTTCACTATCTTTGCCTCCCATTTGCTCTGTTGGGTACTGCCTTTGTTGGTCATTGTGCATCAGTTGCTCCTCAGAACTGGATAATTGACTCTAGCACTACCAATCATATGATCGAGTTACCCAATTTTTTTTCTACATAATGTCCAATGCTCATGCAAACAAGGTTCAAGTTTTTTTTTTTTATTGCTCTTTATCTCCTATTGCTGGGATGGTTTCCATTAAGTGCTTACCCTTATTGTCCCTTTCCTCTATTTTATATGTTTCTCAGTTTTCTATAAATTTGTTGTCAATTGGTAGTATTACTAAGGATCTGAACTTTAAAGCCACCTTCCTTCCCACTCACTTGTGATGGGGGCAACGATTGGCAGTGGTAAAATGAGTGGTGGTCTTTATTACCTCAATAGTGGATCTGAACAAGCTCTTTATACAACTTTAGAGTTAGCCCTATTAGAGCTCCATAGTTGGCATTGTTGTTTAGGACACCCTCATAGGAAATGTTATCTAGACTATTTCCTACTTTAGTTAAACAATGTACTCAGAACCAGTTTACCTATGATGTATATGTTTTTTTATTAAACAAACTCGGAATGTTTATCCTAATTTTGATAAGATGTTTACGGCCTTGCCCATCTTGTATCTGTTTCTGAGTATAGATGTTTTGTTAAATTTATAGATTTCTATACTCATCTTACTTGGATCTATTTATTGTTTTGTAAGAGCAGGGTGTTTAAATGCTTCAAGGAATTCCACTGCATGGTTTGAACTCAATATGATGCTACTGTTAAGATCTTGAGGACTAAGAATGGCAGGGAGTACATAGAGGATTCCTTTCATTCATACATTATGGTCCATATGATCAACCATCAGACGATTTATGTGGTTACCATAAAACATAATGGGGTTGCAGAGCATAAGAACAACGCTTGTTGGAGATTTTCATGTTCCCTTAGATTTAAAATGCATTCTCTTGCCCCATATTGGAGAGAGGTAGTCCTTCCTCATCATTGCCTACCTTATAAATAGGATTTCATCATACATGCTGGGGTTCTGATGTCCTTTGGAGATATTTTGTGGTTGATGTAGGTTTTTTGTTCCTTCTAAGGTGTTTGGCTCAATCTACTTTGGTCAGAATCATTATGTTCATGGCAAGCTCGAACCTGGGGCTCTTAAGTGCATTTTTATAGGGCCTCCTACTCAGAAGGGCTACATGTTTTATCGCCCTCCTTCCAGGTGATTATTTGTTTCCAGGGATGTGATCTTCCACGAGACTAAGACATACTATTCACCTCTTCAGGGGGAGTCTTCTAGAAGTGAAGAGATTCCCTTAATTCCTTATTTTGATGGCCGTCCACTCCTTCTAATAGATGAGGGAGGAAATGATGACACTGGTGTGACTATGAATTAAGAGCATAAAGGAGAAAAGGACACTGGTGTGATTGGGACCCAAGAAAATCCCATACAAGGGAGCCATTGGTTTAAAAGAAGTTACAAGTGTTTTCTCGTAAGGAAGGAGAACTGACAATATCACTCACACTATTACTACTCCACAGATGCCCTCTGATCCTAAGTCTACTCTCCCAAGTATATCATGTTCCCTTACTTTTGATCAATCTCTTGATGTTCATTGCCTATAGAAAAGGAAGTAGGACTTGTATTCAACACCCAATCTCAAATGTTGTGTCCTACAATGCTCTATCTCCCTCTTATCATACTTTTGTGTCTTCTTTGTCTTCTGTTTCCATTCCTTAGACCTAACAGGAGACAATTGTAGACCTAAATGGAAGGATGCAATGAATGTGGAGATGTGAGCTCTTAACAAAAGTATGGGAGTTAGTTACTCTCCCAATACAGAAGCGACCATTAGGTTGCAAATGTGTGTCTATAGTTAAATAAATTCTTGATGGAACTGTAGGTAGATACAGAGTAAGGTTGGTTGGCAAGGGTTTCACTCAGACATATGGGATCTACTACTAGGAGATTTTTTCCTTTTTTGCTAAATTAAACGTAGTCAGAGTTTATCTCCTGTTCAGTGAACCTAGTTGGGAGCTACAACAACTGAACATTAAGAATACATTTCTTTATGATGAATTGATAGAGGAAGTGTATAGATGTTTCACCAGGATACTAGAGTCTGAAAATTAACTAGGTGTGGAAACTGAAAAGAGCTCTATACGGATTGAAGCAATCTCCTAGGGCATGGGTTGGTCAGTTCACTAGACCATGGTAGTAGTTGAATTCACTTAGGATAACACTGATCACACTCTATTCACTAAAAGGGTAGGTGACCCAGTCACTATCTTAATTGTTTATGTGAATGGCATTGTTGTTACTGGTAATAATACAGTTGAAATGTCTAAGCTCAAAGCCTATCTTGGTAAGGAATTTGAGATTAAAGACCCTAGGAAACTAAAGTGCTTTCTTAGGATTGAGATGGCACAGTTTACCAAGGTATTGTTCTTTTTCAATGGTAATATACCTTGTACCTTCTCTCTGAGATTGGCATGTTATTATACCTTTAGATACACCTCCTGAGGCAAACTCCCATCTCAAAAGCAAGGAAGGTGAACCAGTTGACAGGGTTCAATATTAGAGGCCAGTTGGAAGATCTATTTATCTCACACTCGACCAAACATAGCTCATGCAATTAGCCTTATAAGTTAGTATATGCATGATCCTTAATCCTCTCATATGGAAGTTATGTTTCGTATGCTTTGTTACTTTAAGTCGGCTTTAGGGATGTTATCTTATTCTCCCCTTCTGATCACATGAGGGTTGAGGCGTATACTAATGCCGATTGGGCAGGTTCTCCAGATGATTGTCGTTCCACTAGTGGCTACTGTACATTTATTGGCCATAATCTAATTATATGGCATAGTAAGAAGCAGATAGTTGTGGCCATGTCTAATGCAGAAGTTAAGTTCAAGGCAATAGGGCATAATATTTGTGAATTGCTTTGTCTTTAAGGTCTTCTTCAAGACCTAGATATGTCTATTCAATTATCGATGTTGTCATATTGTGCAGTAAGTCAGCCATAAACATTGTACATAACTCAGTCCAACATGATCGTACTAAACATATAAAGATTGACAGGCATTTTATCGAGAAGTTGGAGTAAAGACTCATTTGCATCACTTTGTGAGAAGTGAAAATCAATTAGCATATATTCTTACAAAGAGACTTAGTAGTAAAGTTTATCATTCTTGTGTAAGTTAGGCATATGTGATATCAATGCACCAACTTGAGGGGAAGTGTTGTAATAATGTGTTTTAGGGTATTTTATGGTTGTAACCAAACAGGCCTTTAAGGCTCTTTAGGGTTTTATTTCATTTTAAGTAAAGGGGTATAGTGTTAGTTGGATACATAAGTTGGTGCATAAAATTAGGAAACCAATCCTCTATGATGATGACCTCTAAAGTTAGGGAATCAACCGTAAGCTACCTATGAGAATCTTGTTGCTTAAACATCCGATAATATTCCATTTAAGTTTTTTTTAAGCGATTCAGACCAATGTACACATATTTACACTAACTTGTATCTTGGAATCATCATCCCAGATATAAGTGTGATGATCACATGAACGGAATGCCCAATTCAGCCTGTAGTCATGAATATTTCTAAGTGCAAACCTAAGGATAATCATAACTCATTAATGCTATATATAATAACATGGAAAAAAAGGAAGGGGGGGGGGGAAGAAAGAACATTGCCAGGCTGCGTATCGTATGCTAATGCCTCCTTATATCTAACACTCTCCTCCCTCATGTGAAATGATATATGATGAGCACATTTATGTGTGAAATCTAGGGTAGTAAAACATGCATTTTACATATTTAGAATGGTGATACCTTGAGTTTTACTCTCTTTTTGCAGGTTTTATATTTTCAAGGCCTTACGGACTATCGGGCGCTATATCTTCAATTTTACACGTAAAGAGGTCCTATTTCTTTTCATGGTTGCGAAAAGGATGAAATTCTGAGCAAGATGGACGTGTTCAATTAAAAGTACACATTCGTTTGGTCACCCGTACAAATGATTATTCTTTTTGGGCCAGAAAAAGAATAATGGATTAGAACTGAACTGAGATGCAGAACCAACCCATTTGCAGTTGTCCCAGAGATACAAGGAATATTTCAATTGCCAACAAGGATCGATGGACCACATCCTTAAGTGATTGAAGATTTATTTTTGGTAACGACAACTACCTAGCGTAGTTGGTGAGCTATGATATACAAAACTCCCTTGCTCACCAAGAGGTCTCAAGTTCGAATCTCATGGTTGTTTTTTTTAGAGAATTTTGTTGAAGATTTCTTGCTTTTCACTCACCTAAAGCACTAAGGGCATGGAGGGGATTTCCACATCAAATTAGAAGCAAGGAAAATCGTGGAAGGGTTCCTAAGAAGAAAAGAAAAAAAAAAGGGAGAAATAGAGATTGTCCAAATCTTCTCTCTCCTCCATATCATCACCAAAATATTGTCCAAATCACACAAAGCAAGAAGAAAATCCTCCCTTGGAGGGAGAAAAAAGAAGAGAAATAAATTAGAAAAAAAAAGGAAAGAAAATAAGCAAAAAAATTATAGGAAATTTCTCAAAGTTTATTTCTCTCTTCTCTCTCCTTCACCTTAGCACTTTTGGTCTCAAAAGATCTCACAATCAATTGTGGGTTTCTCCCTTTTAGGAAAAATAAATTTGTTACCCTACCTCCTCATTCCCTATAAATACAACTCATGTTAGAGGAGGAGAGAAAATTCATTATTCTTCTAATTTTTTTTAGTTGCTCTCTCTTTAGTTTTAGTTCTTCTTTATCTTTTCTTTAGTCACTTTTGTAATAGCTTTTTTTTTATTTTTTATTTCAATTAATGCAAGCACTATTTTATTTTTATTCAGCCCTTTCATGTTTATGATTTATGCAATTGAGTTGTAATTTTTTAAGTTATAGTTCTAGGCTTAGATCTAGGTGACAAGATCACGAGCCGTGGAGCAATTTTTTTTCAAGATTTGTTTTCTCTAGTACTAGAAATTTCAGATTTGGTTTATTTCAGATCTGATTTTTAATACTGGTAGTATCTCAAATCGATCAAGTGTTCAGTTCAAGGGTTGAAGTTCAAGTAAGTAGGCTCCTTCAGTAGTCTTCTCTCCCCCCTCTCATTCCCTCTTCTGACTACCCTTTCTTTCTTAATTTAGGATTTTAATTTCAGTCATTACATTATTGCTATCCCTTTCCCCCAAGGTTCATGGCTAGTGTATGTGTTGGCTTTGCCCCTCCTAGCCATAGAACCATCAATTTATTGCTTTTATTTTAATTGTCTCCCTTTCCCTAAAGCCAAGTAGAGTAACCCTTGTAAGAGTGACTCTCTGGTCAAGTAGGGAAGCTCATATTATGATGCATCCCTCGGGCTAAGTAGAGAAACCTACTTGTGAGTCTCTCTCTAGCTTTATCCCCTTTCTTTTACTTTATTTTTATTTCAGTATTTTTTTCCTTTATTATTTTTTTTTAATTGCGTGGGTTGTTTATTTTCAGTTATTTATTTATTTAATTTTAATTGCGTGGCTTGCGTCTTTAAATTCTTAGATGACGAATGGTTAGGACGTTATTTTAGATACATATGTTTAGGACGGTAATTAGAATTAGATCACAACCATTAATCGATTCACTTTCGCATTATTAAAAGAAATAAAAAAATAAAGTGGTTGTTCTCCCTGTGTTCGACCCGTAGCTACACTGATTCGTACGCTTGCGGTTACATTTTAAATCTCAAACAACATATCTAACCCCTATCGTATAAGGAGAGAGATAGACATACGAAGGTCCTAGCGTGCGCTACATAGTGGAACTGGGAACTCAATCCTATAATTTAATTACAAGAAAAAGATCCCTCCCAAGTTGCGTGGCACTATGCCAGACATAGAGGGGGTGAAATGATGATCCCGCCCTAGTGAAATGTGAAAATCTCACCCTTGTTGATCCCAGGTACATGCTCTCATCGGCCCCATCAACCAATATGGATTGGTTTCCCCAAATTAGGAAACTCCATATCAATTATCCTGTATTCCAAGGATACCGCCATACACTATATTTCACTCTCCATATACATAGCAAGTGTGGTGACAGTTATCCTATATTCCAAGGATACAACCATCTACCGTATTTCACTCTCCATGTACATGGCAAGTGTCGTGGCTGTAATCAAGGATACAACCATGCATATCATCACAATCCTTATACATGGCAAGTGTGGATATGCGCAATTATCTATCATATCTACACTCCATACAATATGACAAGTATGGATCTTCTACCATTGTAAATCATAGTATATGGTATTGTAATCTGTAGATGGTATGTGCATATTCTGTAATCCACCTAAGATAGTATCTTCTTGTATATAAATAGGACTCACATCAATGAAAGACTCAAGGCGTTACTTCACTATTCATTTGTTCTAGTATGGTATCAAGAGCCAAGCACGCCTGAACCAAGGACATATTTTTTTTTTTTTTTTTTTTTTGTTCTTTTTAGGCTCCAAGGAGCCATCATGAAAGGATCCCTCTTCTTGTTGTTGGTACTCTTCTCATTACATGAATCTCTTCACCAACCTACAATGGCAGCTATACTCGCCCCTCCCCAATCCCCAACTAATGAAAACCCTACTCTTCTCAATAATAATACAACCATACCCACCGCCCCTCTCCCCACTACTCCTGTTCCCACCAACATCATCGCCCTCTCCCACATGCCATCTCATCACTTTCTCTCCATTAAGCTTGAGCCCAAATCTTTTTTATTTTGGAAGATAGAAATAACACCCTTCCTTAAGGGATAAAACCTCTTTGGCTACCTAGGTGGAACCATTCAATTCCCATTCGATCCTATTGCTACCATTCAATGGTGTCGCCAGGATAACTCTCTCATGAGCTTATTTATTACATCACTAAGTGAAGAGGTATTTCCACTAATTGTTGGGAAGACTACTAGCCGTGAGATTTGAGAAACACTCACAACTACATTTGCTTCCCCCTTCATCACTAGAGTGCTCTCCCTACACCTTGCTTTACAAGATCTGGTTCATAAACCGGATGAATCCATTTCTACCTTTCTTCACTGTGCTAAGATGATTTCTGATAAACTTTCTGTTGTAGGAAAATCCCTCCCAATGGAGGATTTCAATATTTATATTTTTTGTACTCTCAGATCAGAGTATCGTGATATTATCCCCTCACTGTTATGCCATACAGAGCAACTGTCCTACACGGAACTTCATGCCATTTTTCTCAGCCATGAATTTCTTCATGGAACATCTCTAAATAAGTTAACTGAAGTTTCTTCAACTATGGACTCCTTTGCTGCTCACACTGTCCAACCCAAGCCTAGCCAAAATAACACTTATGACCCACCACGATCCTCCCCTAATCGTGGCTCCTTCCTTGGTTGTGGTGGAAGGGGGTGTGGTCGTGGGTGTGGTCGGAATGGACATCTCTATTATGTCATTTGCCAGTGCACCAAGCATACTGCTACAACTTGTTACTGCCACCAACAGCCACACCAAACATCATACCCCACTCCACCTCATGCCAACCATCATGTCCATCCTAACAACTACCCCCATTTTCCTATCACGTTGTCCCCTACCCACCCCCACCCCTACCCCTACAACCTACACATGGTTCCAGACACTGGAGCATCCCACCATGTGACACCAAATCTGCACTCCCTCTCCTCCTATAATCCATACTCTGGTCTGGATAACCTACATGTTGGTAATGGTAAGGGTGTCATCATCTCTAACACTGGTACATGTTGGTAATGGTAAGGGTGTCATCATCTCTAACACTGGTAAAGTAGTTCTCGCTTCTCCCTCTCGCTCCTTTCAATTCTTTAATGTGCTACATGTACCTACAATAACTAAGTCTTTACTTTCTGTCCAAAATTTTTGCACTGATAATGATGTATTCTTTGAATTTCACCTGTCTTTTTTGTTGTAAATGATCAGCAAACCAAACCTTCTCTTTATACCGGTCCGAGTAAAGATGGCCTTTACACGTTCTCTATAGCCACTGTTCCAAATACGTTTGCCAATATTGCTTAGAGGACATCCTATGATGGGTGGCACCATCGACTTGGCCATCCCAATGACCGTATTCTACATAAGATGATCAATCAAAATAATTACATTTTTTTTTTAAATAAATTAGGATCATTATGTTTGGCCTGCCAATTGGGCAAGGCCAGTAGACTTTCTTTACCTCCTCCCCTTCTTGTAGTGCATTTCCCTTGGATGTTCTTTTTAGTGATGTTTGGGGTCCCACACCTCTCCCTTCTCTAGTAGGACATCGTTATTTCTTACTTTTTCTTGATGATACAACTAAGCATATTTGGTATTACCCACTAGTTAAAAAATTGTATGTTTTTTCATTTTTTCAACAATTCCAGGCCTCCATTGAATGTTATTTTGAAAGAAAAATAAAATTTGTTCAAACGAACTAGGATTGAGAGTATCGCACTCTTCCCCAATTTTTTCCCACCTTAGCATTCAACATCGTCTGGCATGTCCCTGCACTCAAGAGAAACAAGGCTTTGTTGAGCTATACCATTACCATATAGTGAAAATTGGCCTCACCCTCATGGCTTATAGTAAAGTCCCTCAACATTATTGGCACTTTGCATTTGAAACAACGGTGTATCTTATCAATAGGATGCCATCTCCTGTCAGTAAAGGAGTCTCTCCATATCAGCTAGTTTTTTATAAAACACCAAATTACACTTTTCTTTGTATTTTTAGGTGTTTATGTTTCCCATTTTTGCGTCCATACAATCGGAAAAAATAGATTTTCGGTCCGGTCCATGTGTTTTCTTAGGATATATTCTCTCCCATAAGGTTTATCGTTGTATGGATATTTCAACCCATCGTTTTTACATTACCCGCTACTTTAGGCTTGATGAGACCAAATCAGGTGTGGGGTTCAGCCCCTGTGTCCATTTCCCCACCTTCCCCCATACTCACAACTCCCCAACATCTAATACGCCCACACCATCTCCCTCCTCAAACTCCTCCACTCTCTCCTCTAACCACCCCCTCACCCAACAGGCATCCCCATCCCCACCTGCCTCACCCTTGCCTCCTCCCTTCCCCCTCCTCAAGCTAAAACTCAACCTCTTTAAGACCTTAACAGCTAACCCTCCATCGGCCCCAACTCCCTACTTCCTTCACCCACACAATCCTTAACCTCCACCCACCCAATTGTTCTACATCCTTGACGTCCTCCCAAACCCATACCACCACTATGTTGCCACCATCCACTGAACCAACTTGTTTTTTGCAAGCTACCAATATCCCTGAATGGCGGTCTACTATGGAAAATGAGTTAAATGCGCTTCTACGCAATGACACTTGGTCGTTGGTTCCCTGACGTGATCATATGAACCTAGTAGGGTGCATATGGGCCTACAAGATCAAAAGAAAGGCTAATGGTTCCTTGGAACGATATAAGGCCCATCATCAAGGCCACTACCATTCTAACCATTCTTTCATTAGCCATATCTCAAGGTTGGTCCATTCTTCAATTGGACGTACACAATGCGTTTTTGCAAGGCGTTTTAGAAGAGGATGTTTATATGACCCAATCACAGGGTTTTGAGGATGCAAATCACTCCCATCATGTGTGCAAACTACATCAATCCTTATATGGGCTGAAACAAGCCCCTAGGGTATGGTTCCATCATCTATCCACTTTTTTGGTCCAACATGGGTTTAAAGCATCTCAAACGGATCCCTCTCTCTTTATTTATCATCAAGAAAACTTGACTACTTATGTTGATGATATTTTGGTCACCGGCAGTCAACAAAGTCATATCACCAAGCTCTTGATGTAACACCCTAATCTCACCTCTTTATATTAATTGTGAACAAGCACAGGTACCAGGTAGGAAAGGTCAAAATTAGCTTGGTTGGCAGCAATAGAATGCCAAGAAGGCAAGAATGATCCAACCTATACCAGTTCATTCTGCCAACAATGTTGGAACAGTCAGCAAGAAAAGTAGACCAACAAGTAGACATTTACCTTTAATAGAGGTTGGAGTTGATAAGGAATTAAGCGGATTCAAGGGAGAATAAGTCTAGCTCAACCGGCTAGAGAGTCCCGGACAGGACAGGTCGGCCTATCAGCTGGGAAGAATGGTCATTATGACTATTGTGGGTCCCACAGTCATAATTTATCATAGGGGCCTACCTTCTTTGGGTCTTTCATGATAAAATAAATAAAATAATATATATATATATATATATATATGTTACTTACATAATATCACATATAATACACACACACACACACATATATATATATATATATATTTAATTACATACTTAAACTTTAAATCATAAGTCTCATTTCACTAAGGGAGTGGGGTTATAAATAGACCACCATCGACCTTAGTGCTCATTTTTCTCACTTGGATAGCAAGAGAAAGAGAAGAGAAAGAAGAAGAAGAAGAAGAAGAAGAAGAAGAAGAAGAAGAAGAAGAAGAAGAAGAAGAGAGAAGAGGAGGAAATCAAGAGGGGACTCAATTATCTAAGGTAGCAATTGGAGGAATCAGCTAACAGGTAAGGGATCTAACTTGAATGAACCTAAAATGTGAGAAAAATTTCAGAAATTGGAAGATGGATTGGGCCGATTTGGCTGAAATAAGAGGATGAAGTAGAAATTTGAAAAATTCAGCAAGTATATGAATAAGCAGTGTTGGATTTATTGTTCTTTGATGAAATAAATTGAAAGGGGCCTTAAAAACTGAAATGGGTAACATGCATGAAGGCCGAATGGGACTGAAACTTAAGGATTCTCACTTAAAAATTTTAAAACAGAAAATCACTTGTAATTAAGGTGAAATCCCACTTTGAATTTACTGTTCTAAGGTCTGAGAGTTACATGCAAGGTGCAATTGAGGATGGATTATATGCATGTATCTCTAATTTGGGGTTTGATCATCAAATTAGAGGCTAGATATTGAAATTCCACCTTAATTCATGATCTTGCATGAGAATGTGGTTTGATTTGAGGAAATCTGAAAATTCTACTGTATTCCATGTATAAATTGAGAAGTTAAAAATGGAAATTGTGAATGAACTTGTAGAAGGCTTGAATCAAGAAATTATACTATTGTGATGTGAATGAAGTCCTTAAATAGAGGAGTATGGACAAAAATAGAGGTGAAATTCTGTAGAATATTGGCAGAATTGAAATTCTATAGAAAAGGACAACCGGTGGGAGACCACAAGCCGGCCAGTTGGTCCCAGAGTCTCCAATCAGTTAGGCTTCCAGAGACCAGTTTGCTCTCAGTATTTAACAGTGATTTGTAGGCTTAAAAAGGGACTTATAGGACCTATAGGGGAGATAATAAATGACCCTATTAGGGAAGAATGAATTCAAACTGATTTTAATACATGTATGTATAAATTTCTGATTTTAGGAAATCCAAATAGCACTATGGGAGCTTGTTCAGTACCAGAAAGGGAGTTAATTATTTCAGATTTTCAGTGTGTGTGGGTGCCCCCAACCTTCTTTCTTTTGGTGTGCTTTTTATTGTTGTTCATGCATTTATTGATTGTGGATGTGCATATATTTTGATTTTGATGAACTCTAGGTAGGATAGGTAAGATGGGACACGTGCAAGTGCCCATGATTATATGTGTGAAATAGGTGATTCATTGTGCATCATATAGTATGTTGGGCTAGGTATCACCATCCTAAGTGCTACACCCATTATATGTAGGGGGTTAGGTATAGACTAATCCTGACATATGTGGCTACCTGATCAGCAATGCACTTTTGTGGTGAGATGAACTATATCAGATATGGATGTGGATAGGATAAAACATACTGTATGCCTGGAGTTACTATTTAGGTGGTAGCCGGGGGACCGAGATTTTGACCAAGACCGATTGGCTCTTGCCTGCAACGAGCTTGTATTCTTGAGGCCCAATGTACAGGGTAAGGAATTCCACCTACGTTGCGTAACACTATATCCATAGGAGATGAGACTTAGTAATGGACTAAGGATCTGTATAGTTTAATAAATGACATCATGAGCATCATCTCTTTGTGTGGAGCAGACATTGCATATGTTTGCTTGTGTTTGTCTATCCCACCCCTCACTGAGCATTTTCAGTGCTCATCCCCCTTTAATTTAATCTATAGATGATGAGAGCAGTCACCTACCAATTACCAGTTCAGAGTATGAGGTTATGGCCATGGATCAGTTGACTTGTGTTCAGGAAAATGATTTCATTCATGGACCTAATTGCGAGTGTGATGATTGTGTTTATGGAGGACAATAATTCTGAGGATTGATATATCTGATTATTCTTTTGTGTACATATGATTATTTGTGGAAACGAATTTTTGATGATCTAGGTTTGAAGTTTAGATAGGTGGGAGACATTTTGTGTAAATATTTTGTCATAATGGGATGACTGTAATATATGGATTACTATACATGATGTTGTGAATCATTGTACATATGGTCTCAGGTATCACATAAAAGCACTGGGTGAATATAAAATATTACTTCACTTTATATTATCTACTGCAACTCTGATTATTAGATAATGTATGTTGTGTTGTGGACAATCTTAGAGTAGGATCTTGGGGAAAACAGGCTGACTGGGTGTGGTAAGGTATCCAGCATTGGCATACCTGTGCCATAATTAGGGCAATCTGTGATAGTTGGTGTGGTATCAAGGCAAACTCTAGGAATGTTGTCTGACAACCCACAAGACTTTAGGATCATCCAGTGCAATAGGAAGCAAAGAAATAAAGGCTTCAAGATGAAAGCCTAATTGCTGTGAATTTCATGTGTTTGTGATAGAATCATGATTAGGATATAGATGATTACTTCTGAATACATCTAAGAAATTTTGTATATGCTAAATTTGCTGCATTACTCATCCTTGTTGAAAATATATATGTGTTGAGCATTGGGAGTTGATATGCTATGATTCTCAGGAAAATTTCCAATATGCCTCCAAAATGTGCTCAACCCCAACAAGGACCACGACATCGGAAAATGGGTTGGCCGACTACTATAGCTGACCTTGTGTTGTCTGTGAGTGATGAGATGGAAAGTGAATTAGCATTGGGAACAAATGAGTTTGTTCTTACACTTACTCTTGCGACAGCAGCATTTGTGTCACCTTTTGTACCCCCAGTACTTGTAGCTCAGGATGTGACCACTGTGGTGACCAATATGGTCCAGGATATACAGCAAGGGCTATAACAAACTTTACAACAAAATATGTAGCAACAACAACAGTAACAAAACAGAGTAATCGAGGAATTGGCCACGACAATGTGTGTCAAGAGAATACCAGTTTCACCTACACAAGTGGCACCACTTCTTTCGGTTCCCACATTCTCTATACCTCAGGTTAACCCAGGAATTTCAGTAGGACCACAGACTATAGGTGAGCAAGCAACTCAGGCAGTGCCAGTTATAAGTACACAGGAAAGACAACAAGGTTTAGAGAATCCACCAACAGTGTAAGTATGAACAGACACAAATAAGCTGATGGAGAAATTTTAGAAATATAGGCCTCCATACTTTAATGGTGTGAGTTCTGACCCGTTAGCACCTTCAAAATGGGTGGAAGGAGTTAAAAAGGAATTGACAGTGTTAGGTTGCAGTGATGAGTAGAAGATTATGTGTGCTACTTATCAGTTGCAAAATAAAGCTTATGCCTGGTGGAAAGCTATCAGATCTATACTGTTAGACATGCATCCACATCCCACTTGGGGTCAGTTTGTAAAAGTGTTTTATGGGAATTATTTCCCTATTATTGTAAGAGACAGAAAAGAGTCAGAATTCATGGCTATGGTTTAGGGGCCTAAGTCAGTGTTGGAATATCAATAGCAATTCGAGGCTTTGTATTATTTTACGCCAGAACATATGAAGAATGATAATGCAAAGGCAAGAAAATTTGAGAGGGTTTGATTTTGGTATTGGAACTATGTTAGTATCATATCAGCCCTAGAACTATGCTGATGTGGTTCAGATTGCCAAATCTATTGAAGATAAGCAGAGGAAAGGTTATCAAATTTAAGCAGCAAGAAGAGCCAGGACAGGTAATATAGGGAGATCGTTTGGAAGGTTTGGAAGAAGAGCTTTATCTTCTGCTATAGTACCCAGATAGAGAGAGGTTAGTCAAGGTTCTACCCAGTCACAGTCAGCACAGTTTCAGCTTGCAGTTTCTACTGTTAAGCCTATTATTGTGAGATGCTATGTGTGCCAATAGCCAGGGCACTATGTAAGGTTTTGTCCTCATAGGAAATCAGGTGAACAGAGTGTGGCTTTTTCTTCTTTTGTACCTACTAAGAAGTCACTGGCATTTGGGAAAGTCTTTGTATTAATAGTTGAGGAAGCCGAGGTTGCACCTGTAGTAGTGACAGGTACAGTGCTTATTTCTAGTATAGCAACATATGTATTATTTGATTCCTGTGCATCTCAATCATTCGTATCTTTTAATTTTGCTTCAAGGCTGGGTATGAAACCTAAAAAGGTAGTTTATCAGTTGTTGATTAGTACACCTATTGGGTTTATTGTAGACTTAGAGGATGTGTATGAACCTTGTATTATTTGGATATGTGAGCGAGATATGATAGGCCATTTGATTTGTCTAGATATGAAGGACTTTGATGTTATATTAGGTATGGATTGGCTATCTGCATACCGGGCTTGTGTGTTCTACACTGAAAAGAGAATATTGTTTAGACCCAGGAATAGAGATGAATTTATATTTCAGGGACACAGAAAGGAAACTAGGAAGATATTGATTTATGTTATCCAATAACATAAATTATTAGTGGAAAGATGTGAAGAGTACTTAGCATGTGTCCAAGATACTACAAGGAAGACTACAACATTAGAAGAATTGGAAGTAGTAAAAGAATTTCTAGATGTATTTCCAGAGGATTTATGTAGTGTACCCCTAGATAAGGAGGCTGAATTCTGTATTGACTTAATACCTGGGGCAGCACCAGTGTCAATGGCACCCTATAGGATGGTTCCTGCTGAATTGAAGGAATTGAAAAAATAACTGCAAGATTTAGTAAAGAAGGGTTTTATTAGACCCAATGTATTACCTTGGGGAGCACCAGTCTTGTTTGTGAAGAAGAAAGATAGGAGTTTATGAATATGTATTGATTACCGAGAATTGAACAAGTTGACAATCAAAAACTAGTATCCACTCCCCCATATTGATGATTTGTTTGATCAATTACAAAGAGCTAGTACATTCTCTAAGATTGATTTGAGGTTAGGATATCATCAGTTGAAGATCAAGGAAAGTGAAATACAGAAGATAGCTTTCAGGACAAGGTATGGCCATTATGAATTTATGGTTATGCCATTTGGATTGACCAATGCACCAGCAACTTTTATGGGATTAATGAACAAAGTATTTTATGACATGCTAGATCAGTATGTGATAGTATTTATAGATGATATCTTGATCTATTCTAAAGTAGAGGGGATCGTGCAATTCACTTAAGGTCAGTATTACAGAAATTGAGAGAGAAATAGTGACTAGAAAAAGAGTCAAATTTGATTGGACGGAGGAATGTGAAAGTAGTTTTCAGGAACTGAAGATCCAACTGGTGACGGCTCCAGTTCTTACTATTCTAATTGGTACATCAGGTTTGGTGGTATATAGTGATGCATCTAAACAGGGTTTAGGATGTATGTTGATGCAGAAAGGTAGGATAATTGCATATGCTTCTAGGCAATTAGGAGATTATGAAAAGAATTATCCTACTCATGAATTAGAATTGATAGTAGTCATTTTTGCATTGAAAATTTGGCATCACTATTTATATGGTGAAAAGTATGAAATTTATAGTGACCACAAGAGCCTTAAGTATCTTTTCATTCAGAAAGAACTGAATATGAGGCAAAGAAGATGGTTGGAATTACTAAAAGACTATGACTGCACTATCCATTACCATCCAGGGAAAGCTAATGTGGTAATAGATACTTTTAGTAGGAAACACAAGGTTACTACACTTGCAACACTCACTACTAATTCTACATTGATTGAAGAGGCAAGACAGTTGGGTTTGGAAGTAATTGTGGAAGTGGAGACACCTGAAGATATAACACTTGCCACATTTACTATTGAACCATCTTTATTTGAGCAGATTAAAGAAGCCCAACCTAAAGATGATGTGTTGAGGAAAACCATAAATGCTATCAAAGATGGAACACAAAAAGATTTGAGGTTGACAGTGAAAGATGGAATTTTGTGGTTAAATGACAGATTTTGTGTTCTAAGGGAAGAGAAACCAATAGAGTTGATTTTGAATGAAGCTCATAGCACCCCTTACTCTATACATCTTGGAAGTACTAAAATATATAGAGATCTAGATAAAATATACTGGTGGCGTGGTATGAAGGCTAATGTAGCAGAGCATGTGGCAAAGTGTATGAATTGTCAGTTAGTGAAGGCATTGAGACAGAGGCCACATGGGTTATTACAACCTCTTCTAGTGCCAGAATGGAAATGGAAACACATCACTATAGACTTTGTGAGAGCAATACTCAGGACCTGAAATGATACTGTATGGGTGATTGTTGATAGATTGACCAAAGTAGCTAATTTCATACCTATGAAGATATCTTACTCTATGGAGAAGTTAACATAGTTGTATATTGATAACATAGTGAGATATCATGGTGTGCCGATCAATATTGTTTTTTATCGTGACTCTCGCTTCACTTCTAAATTCTGGGAAAGTGTACAAAAGGCAATGGGAACTAAACTGAAATTTAGCACAACATTTCATCCTTAGATAGACAGGCAAACAGAAAGAACAATCCAGATTTTAGAAGATATGTTGAGGGTCTGTGCTATAGATATGAGCTATAGTTGGGATGAACATATACCATTAGTTGAATTTGCATATAACAGTGGCTATCAATCAACTATTAGTATGGCACCATTTGAAGCTCTGTATGAAAATAAATGTAGAACCCCATTATATTGGGATGAAGTAGGAAAAAGAAGAATTTTAGGACCTGAGTTGGTACAGACTACCTGTGAAAAGGTAGATATGATCTAAAAAAGAATTAAGGCAGCTCAGTCTAGACAGAAAAGCTATGTAAACAACAGGAGAAAGCCTTTAGAGTTTGAAGTGGGTGAAAAAGTATTTCTGAAAATTTCACCAATCAAGGGCATTAAGATATTTGGAAAGAGAGGTAAATTAAGTCCATGATATATAGGACCCTTTGATATACTAGATCGGATTGGTAAGACAGCCTATAGATTGATATTACCTCCAGAGCTAGACAGATTTCATAATATTTTCCATGTCTCTATGTTGAAGAAATATATTCCATATCCTTCACATGTATTGCCTATTGTGGAACCTCTAAAGTTGGATAATGATTTGAGTTATGAAGAGCAGCCTGAAGGAATCTTTGATAGGAAAGAATACCAACTCCGGAATTGAACCATTCCATGTGTGAGGATCAAGTGGAAGAACCATCCGGAGCAAGAAACCTCTTGGGAGAGAGAAGACGAAGTAAAGGAGAAGTACCCAGAACTGTTTTGTTTACCAGGTAACTCCTACAATTTTTATAAGGAGGGGAGAATTGTAACACCCTAATCTCACCTCTTAATATTAATTGTGAACATACAAAGGTACCAGGCAGGAAAGGTTAACATTAGCTTGGTTGGCAGCAATAGAATGCCAAAAAGGAAAGAATGATCCAACCTGTACCTGTGCATACTACCAACAGTGCTGGAAGAGTCAACAAGAGAAGTGGACCAACAGGTAGACATAAACTTTTAACAGAAGTTGGAGATGATAAGGAATTAAGCGGACTCAAGGGAGAATAAGTCTAGCTCAACCAGCTAGAGAGTCTTGGACAAGGCAGGCTGGCCTATTAGCTGGGCAGAATGGTCATTCTGACTGTCACGGGTCCCATAGTCATAATTTATCATGGGGGCCTACCTTCTTTGGGTCTTTCATGATAAAATAAATAAAATAATATATATATATATATCATACTATTATACAAAAACACGAAGTGGCAAATCTTCACTTGACAATTTTGTCCTTTCTTCTTCATTATCTCTTCTTTCATTCTTTTTTTATTTTTATAAATTATTGGTACCCTTTATATTACTATATTTTATAATACTTAAAGACTATTTATCTCTCTCTCTATCTCCTACTATCACACTATTTTTCCCATTCTCCTATTTTCACATGATTGTTATTTTTTTTTTAAATACCATATATTAATTTCATCCACTTTCCTTTTTTATACTAAAACTCTTTCTAAAACTCTTCCTCTTTTTCCTTCTTTTTCCTAAAATTCTTTCTCTCCTTCCCACCCTCACACAATTTTATCCACTTTCCTTTTTTAATTATTTTCTTTCTTTCCTTTTCTTATTAAAACTCTTTTTCTCTTTCTTTTTTTTCCCCCTTAAAACTCTTTCTCTCCTCCCATTCTCACACGTTCCTCCCACTCTTTTTTTTTTTTTTACCCATTTCTTTTTACCCATCTCCCTCTCTCTCTCTCTCTTGTTATCCTCTTTCTTCCAACGTTACACTCTTCTGATTTTCAACTTCCAGCTTACTTCATGCAAAATTTTATTAAAAAAAAGGGTCTTCTCCCCCTTTTGAATATATTTACATCATATCTTGGTGACATAGAACTTTTGGAAAACCCTAGGTTTAGTGCATATGAGAACTTCTCTTTGTATTCAACTTGATTGTGATAGGTTTACACAGGAGGGTCAGAGCACGGAGGTTCAAGAAGTTATATGCTAACGAGGATGTCATTCTTGTCCTTGACATCATTTGGGATTATTCCAGTGCGAAAATATTGACAATGGAGTTGGTAGATGTTGTTGGAAAGAAGCAATTGCGAAACAAGGGTTGAAGGTCTAGGTAATCTTCTGGCAATGCTAGAGGGAAAGCTTGTTTTTTTTTATTTGGGATGATGAGAGTTTGGGAGAAGCAAGATTTGCTATTATTTTGGCTTTTATTCCTTGTATGACCAACCTACTCACTCTCTTAGCGTTGTGCTCATGGTTTTAAGTATCTCCGATACCGATACGATACCCTCCGATACGTATCTTAAATTTAACCGATCGATACGATATACACCGATACGATACATAAAATTTTTAAAATCCTTTCGCATCGATATATATCCAACAACACATACCGATATGCATGAATACACCACCAATACACATCGATACGATACGATATGCCTCGATACGACTCTATGGAAAATATAAAATTGAGGTAAAATGTACGTTTCGGTATATATTGGTACGTATCGGTGAGTATTGGTATGTATCGATCGGTACGTATCGGTATATATCGGCACGTATCGGTGAGTATCGATATATATATATCGATACGTATCGGTGAGTATCGGTATGTACCGATACAGTGCGCTACGGTCATATAATGGCCAAGATGGGTAATTTTTCAGAAAAAACACGATTTTTTGAAGGATTTTTGTTCCAAAGTTGCTATCAGCCATATTTCTTTCTAACTGAAGTGGAAATCAAGGTTGGGAACAAGGATTTTACATTTATGGAACAACTACAAACCTTGAATTCTTAGTACGATACCCTCAATTTAGTGTTTATGCATAATACATGTTATCAATAGCTTTTTTTAACAAATTCTTTATGCAAAAGTATTTAAAAAAATGTTTCCTATCCATTTATGTGTGTATCTTTAGCATATCTTAGTGTATCTCCGATACGATACGACACCCTCCGATACGTATCTTAATTTTGGCCGACCGATACGGCGACCGATACCGATACTTTAATCCTTGGTTGTGCTCTAGAATTCAAGTTTGCCTTCATAAGGTATTGCAAACTTACTCCCTAATTGTCACACCCCAGTTTCAGTAGACCCAACTTGCCATTAGGAAGACCGGTGGTGTGAGTAAGACACGTACCTTTCTTACAAACCAAGTAGGATCTCTAATAGCAGTACCTTAACATTTCACAATCTCACATCACAAACCAACCATAAGCAGCGGAATCAGAGTATAATAGCAAAATCATCAGAAATAAAGGGGGAAATTATCTAATGATAAACATAATATCAATAACCAAGTTATTCTATTTACAATCCTTCAAGACTTACATATATCAAGTTTAAAACATAATATTCACAGACCGGTATCAACATAATCAAAAATAAGCCGAACACCTCATGGCGCTGCATATGCACAAAAGTCACAAGCATAGTCCTGGCCATGTTCCTCCACGTCCAGCATCCACCAGTCGCTCACTCCGTACTTAGGTCTGGAGGAAAAAGAGTCACTAGCCACAAGCACGACTGTAATTGCATCATCATCTAAAAAGTGTATATATGTTGGGTGAGCTTTCCAACTTGCTCAGTGAGGGGTGGGGTTCAAGCACATCCAATAAGACATTCACAATAATAATTTATGAAGCATGATAGCGAAAATTAAACATATAGTCCATGATGATCGTGATGCAATTCATTTGTTTTATTATCCACCTAACAATACAAATAGAGTTTGGTAAAATGCTACTACGACGCATTAGGTTGTATCCTTTGTCTCAGAACCGCCATCGACTACGTAAGGATATAAATCTTAGCCATGAAGAGAAGCCTGCCGGTCCCCGTATGTGTCCATGGGTCACCCAGCAAATCCTTGATAACCCTCTCTTGGTTGTCATGGCACTGGTACCAATCATCAGCTACGCCTGGCAAGTTCCCGCCTCTAGTAACAATCACATCGTAACGCGGGTGTGGCATTCTGAAAAGACAAATAGAACATACCACAATGGGTTATCCAACAGCTCAACCCCTGTTGGCAAGGGTTCATAGCATAGGGAGTGATACCTAACCACATATACTCTATATGCCTTTATAATGATACAGTTAGTATGAATTACGCATACCGGCAAGACTTTGGCCACAATGTGCAATCCATCTCCAAATACAGTCATGGGTACACAATATCGGTAACATGTCGGCCACAAAGTGAAACCCGAGGCCGTTTACCTAATCTAGCATGCATATCAAAGTTGAGTATGGACTAAGCGACACCGGTACCAATCGTCAGCCACGAAGCCTATCCATTTCCAAATGTAGTCCTGTGGTACACAATACCAACAAGACCTCGGCCACAAAGTATAACCCGCGCTACAGCTAATTCTAATGTACATAATCAATGCATGAATGTAACAAACATATGGCAACCAAGGCATCGGTATCACGTCGGCCACATCGGATTTCATCTTACACATACAACCAAACACACGACGATCATGGTTCGAGCTCGACAACAGCACCAGGAGGGTAGAATACGCATTCCCCAACCTCAACATGATTTGTACACCAAGATTCAATCCAAACCTAGCTTAATCTAGGTCAAAATGAAGAGATAGAATTGTATAGGAGGCTGTACTTACCTCCGACAACGATTACAGTAACTAGCCGACAACCGGCACCAAGGTAAACCCTTTCCCCCTTCTTCTTCGTCTTCTTCTTCCTCTTTTCTTCCTTCCTCTCCTCTCTTACGTTTTGGGAAAAGAAGAAATGAGGAAATGAATTCCTCATTTCTAACTTATGAATTAAAATGGACCTTAGGGTCCGTTTGGTTGGACTCTATTCGGACCGATTGGGTTAATACGACTTTCGGAGCCCGAGAACCCAACTACTTAGGTCTGCGAATGCTCATGACACAAGGAAAGTGTGACGGATGATTTGGGATCATCCAAGATTGTCTACGATGCGAGTGGCGGGACCCACGGGCATCGAAACCTTGACAGAAGTCTGTTAGGCTCGTCGGAAATAGCCCACCGGATTCAGCCCCAATGGATCTGGTGGCTTATTTTCAGTGGTCAAGATAGCAAGCTATCTTAACTGCTTGCTGTCCTACAGTTGGTCTTGCACGGCTGGCTGCTTTCGACCGTGCTCAAGGTCTTTCAACAACTCCGATACGTGTCGGGATTTATATTTGAGGAGTCGGGTCACCTACCCTCTGGGATTGGAAGGTACGAATCCCCTCCAGTGAGACTGGCACGCGATGCACAAACACTTGGGGTCATCTCTCCCCTTTTGGCAATGGTTGGCCGCGAGCCAAAAACCCTACCGTGCTTCCAATCTTCAGTCCGAGACCTATCACAACAGTTCAAATTAGACCGAGTCAGGGCATGCGTGTAACACTAATTCTGATTTTTTTGGTACAATGTTCTGGAATTATAGTAAGATTAGTATGTTTGTAGCAGATGAAGTCCAAACCTTCAATATTCTTGTCCCCAAGGAAATGAAAGATGAGTTCCGTACAATAAGTCACTGTAAATTTTTTCTTTTAATATAACGATTTATCTGAGTAAGTGAAGAACCTAGCCGCCTGCTTGAAGTAAAGCATGAAAGAGTTAATTTACTCCTGAATAGGCCTCTTGGAATGATACTACTTATTTTGTATACATTATTTGTAACCATGGTAGTTTCTTTTGTTTATGCTCTCAAACTCTTATTGCATGGTGAGTTGCTACTCATGATATATCTCTGGATAATAGTTTTGGAAACATCCTTGCTACCTTGATAAGTCTAGGAGAAAAAAATCTGTTGGCTCCTACTGCTACCTTGATGATTAACCTAATTTCCGTTACCACCAAAAGGAAACATATTTTTAGCATTGGTAAAAGAGCCTAAACTTCTTATTTTGTAACCATGGTTCGTCCTTTTAACTCTGCTCTAAAAAGGGAAGCCCTTTTTTGTTCTTTGATTTCGGCAACCTGTTTCTAACAACCTGCAAGCTGGCATCCTGAGTTTATTATTTTATTTATTTATCTTCAAAGTTTCTAATGTCGATCTTTCTGAAGTTTGTAGCCTTAATTTATATTTTGTTGTTCATATACTTGGCTCTAGATTCTGTAAAAGCTCTTTGCTAAGTTTCTATTTTGTGTTTTACTTACTCTGAAATTAGTTTCTAATTTCAGAAATTTGATAGTTAGTGATTTTTTTTAACACAGCCTAAGGTTGAAATTCCAATCTACGAAACAAGGTTGATGTAAGCTGTGAAGACAAAATTTCTTTTTATTAATGTGAAAGCTAGGTACTATTTCCTGCAAAGCCCTGTGGATTAATGGTGTTTTGTGGTGGATTCCACAAGTTTCTAGGGTGGATCCTTTTTATGTCTTCAGTCTGTTTTCATATCAGGTGAATTTTCTCTTATCAGCAGATACCTGCAACATCCTTGTTTTCAAGCCATTGATCAACTAGCTTGTTATGTTCTTATCTCACTAAATAGTGATCAGCCAACAGCACTACCATCCACAACCGTTCCTCCACAAACATATGAACTCAGTAGGAGGTCTTGAGTTCGATCTCTTGGCTGTCATCTTTCCTCCCCCTTCCATAGTGTACCCATCTAAAAACAATATATGTTAAGCTGGTTATTCAATTTTGAAACATGAGAGTTCAGGGAGCGTGTGTGGCTGTAATATGCAATTTTCAATTCCAAAGCATTTGTATTACCTCCCACCACTCCCCTTCCAAACAAAACCCCCTTTAACTTTGCTTCTCTATGGATGCTGCAGTGAAAGAGATTATCAGGCTATGCCTACTATTGATAAAAAAGTACAAGCTTCCAAGCTTTGATTCAGTTGATGGCAACTTGTAAAAGGCAGACTTTGAGGGGTACGCTCAAAAAAGGTGGCGATGTGGATGTCGAAGCCACAAGAAGAATAATTCTGCATTTCTAGAATGAGGGTATGCCAAACATAATTGGCTTTTAAAATGATTTATATTTGGAATTAAAAAGTGGATAGGTGAATAGAAAATTTTTGACATCTCAAATATAGGAATTGTTCGAAGTGGGGTACTTCTAACAGCCATGTGTACAAGACAAGTAAATCCATTTAACAAATATAGTGATACTTGGCCAGTTTTGAAGTATTGTGGAGCTATTATTATATTGGATCAGCTAAACTTAAGTTTAAACATTTGCAATTCCTGTGTAAAATTCACTCTTTAAGGGATTTGGGGTAGTTAAGATTTTCCCTTACCCTTGTCTAAAAATCCCTTTTCCTGTGGATGTGAATGACTTAGGTGGATAAAGTTTTAACAATTCATACTTAGAACTTAGAGGGAAGTGGGATCTTCCAGAAATGGAAGTCGTTGCCCTAAAATTAGAGAAGGAAGAGGGAATATTAGAGGAAGTTCAGCAGCAAATTAAGTGTGGTGGTGACTTATATGCACCTAGCCAAATTAGTTCCAATTTGTATATGGATACATTCCATATTGTGAGATCAAAAGTTTATCTGAACCCTAAAACTATTGTTTGGGATCATTGACAAGATATAGACTATTCAGACAACAAGAGAAAATTTATGAAAATTTATGTTGAACACTCTTATCCTTCTTGTGTAATCAGCTCTATGCTTTTTTTTGGGTACACAAGAAATCTAATATGTTTTTTTACTAAAAAAATAAAAAAATCTATTCCCAAAAATGTATGATTTTCCTCTCCGGAATTCGAGAATTGCATCTCTTTTCTCACCCCCCTCCCCTTTTAGATTTTTATGTTGCAGCCAACAATTGTCTTTTTCTCTACTTAACTGAATCTTGAATCCCATTTCTTTTCTATTTTTGGCACGGTGCAAGAGCATGTATACTCTGAGGGTTGCAAGTAGTAGTTGAAAATGGAAACATGTCTTCACTATCCTCTCCTTCATATTGACTTGGCTTCGTACCCATCAAAGAACTTATGGACCACAAGCTATGCCTGATAAGGATCAATGTAGTGAAAACACTCTTTCAAAAAATTTTCAGGACTAAGAAGAAACTGCTTATTATCTGTAACCTACATAGCACAATTTCATATAACATCTATAATGCACCTGTAATATGATCTAGAGCGACTCAAGATTACCTACAATCATGCCTTATACATATATTCCTAGAACCTGAAATGATACCGATTTCTTTAAATACTCAGGGTTGAGATGAGTTATTTGCCTAAAACATGATTTGTAAGCCTGAACACATTATATATCATATTCTTACACATCTTATATGATAATTGATATCCATACAATTTTTTAAATGATTATTAGAGCTAATATACAATAACGGATGGAGAATCTTTCATTTCATGGTATTGTTGAACGAAGATTAAAAAAAGAAAGAAAAAGACACTGAGCATGTCTTTTGGCCTTTTATTTATTTATTTATTTATTTATTTATTTATTTTTGTTTGGATAGGTGGCCTTCTATGGTTAGTAATAGCTGCCCTTATAATTGTATGGAATTATCTCTTAAATTGAAAGGGGCCTTAAATCTGAAATGGGTTACATGCATGAAGGCCGAATGGGACTGAAATGTAAGGATTCTCACTTAAAAATTTTAAAACAGAAAATCACTTGTAATTAAGGTGAAATCCCACTTTGAATTTACTATTCTAAGGTCTAAAAGTTACATGTAAGGTGAAATTGAGGATGTATTATATGCATGCATGTCTAATTTGGGGTTTGATCACCAAATTAGAGGTTGGATATTGAAATTCCACCTTAATTCATGATCTTGCATGAGAATATGGTTTGATTTGAGGAAATCTGGAAATTCCGCTGTATTCCATGTATAAATTGAGAAGTTAAAAATGAAAATTGTGAATGAACTTGTAGAAGGCTTGAATCAAGAAATTATATTGTTGTGATGTAAATAAAGTCCTTAAATAGAGGAGTATGGACCAAAAATAGAGGTGAAATTCTGCAAAATACTGGCAGAACCAAAATTCTGCAGAAAAAAGACAAACTGTGGGAGACCACAAGCCAGCCGGTTGGTCCCAAAATCACCAGCCGGTTAGGCTTCCAGAGTCCAATTTGCTCTCAGAATTTAATAGAGATCTATTGTCTTAAAAAGGGACTTGTAGGACCTATAGGGGAGGTAATAAATGACCCTATTAGGGAAGAATGAATTCAAACTGATTTTAATACATGTATATATAAATTTCCGAATTTAAGAAATCCAAAAAGCAGTGTGGGAGCCTGTTCGGCACCAAAAAGGGAGTTAATTATTTCAGATTTCTAGTGTGAGTGGGTGCCCCTAACCTTCTTTCTTTTGGTGCGTTTTTTATGGTTGTTCATGCTTTTTTTCATTGTAGATGTGTATATATTTTGATTTTGATTAACTCTATATTGATGAAGTTGATGATTATAAAATGTGAAAGGTAAAACAGGTAAGATGGGACACATGTAGGTGCCCATGATTGTATGTGTGAAATGGGTCATTCGTTGTGCATCATATAGTATTTTGGGCTAGGTATCACCACCCTAAGTGCTACAACCCTTGTCTATAGGGGGTTAGGTATGGACTAATCCCGACATATGTGGCTGCTTGATCAGTAGTGCACTTTTGTGGTTAGATGTATTGTATCAGATATGGATGTGGATAAGATACGATGTACTATATACCTGGTGGATATGTATATTATACAGGATTACTATTTAGGGGTTAGCCGATGGACCGAGACTCTAACCGAGACTGACTGGCTCCTGCCTGCAACGAGCTTTTATTCTTGAGGCCTAACGTATAGGGTAGGGAATTGCACCTACGTTGCGTAGCACTATACTCAAAAGAGATGAGACTTAGTAATGGACTAGGGATCCGCATAATTTAATAAATTGAATCATGGGCATCATCTCTCTATGTGGAGCATGCATTGCATATGTTTGCATGTTTATCTATCCCACCCCTCACTGAGCATTTCCAGTGCCCACTTCCCTTTACTTTAATCTATAGATGATAAGAGCAGTCACCAGCTGATTACCAGTTTAGAGTATGAGGTTATGACCATGGATCAGTTGACTTGTGTTCATGATGATGATTTCATTCATGGACCTGAATGCGAGTGTGATGATTGTGTTTATGGAGGACATCAATTCTGAGGATTGATATATCTGATTATTCTTTTGTGTACATTTGGTTATTTGTGGAAACCAGTTTTTGATGATCTAGGTTTGAAGTTTAGACAGGTGGGAGATATTTTGTGTAAATATTTTGTCATAATGGGATGACTGTAATATATGGATTACTATACATGATGTTGTGAATCATTGTACATATGGTATCAGGTATCAGGTTTAACTTGACTTTATATTATCTGTTGCAACTATGATTATTAGATAATGTATTTGGTGTTGTGGGCAATCCTAGAGTAGGATCCTAAGGAAAACAGGCTGACTAAGTGAGGTAAGGTATCCAGTGCCGGCATACCTGTGCCATAATTAGGGCAAGTTGTGATACTTGACTCAACTAGATGAGGAATTTTCTATCAAGGATCTCAGACCCCTGAGTTTCTTTCTTGGGATTGAAGCCGTTCCATACTCAAAGGGTCTTCTATTGTTTCAACAACGGTACATTGGGGATCTTCTACATAAAGCAGGCATGGATGACTATAAGCCAGTCACCACTCCCATTGCCACCAATATGAAACTCTCAACTATAGGGGTTGTGCCCCTAAAAGATGGTACCCAATATCAATCGGTTGTTGGAGCCCTACAATATATTACTCTCACACGTCCGGATGTGGCGTTCGCTATGAATAGGGCATGTTAGTTTATGCACTCTCCAACTATGGAACACTGGACTATGGTCAAACGGATACTCCATTATCTGAAGCACACTTGGTCTCATGGTCTTCTCTTTTTTAGATCCCCCAATCTTCAATTGTAGGCGTTCACTGACCCTGATTGGGAAAGAAACTCTGATGATCAAAAATCTACTAGCGGCTATGCCATCTTTCTTGGCCCAAATCTTATCTCCTGGACCTCAAGGAAACAAAAAATGGTGGCCCATTCCTCCACTGAATCGGAGTACAAAGCCTTAGCCGATGCATCCGCAAAAATTACGTGGCTTCAATCACTTTTTCAAGAGCTCGGGATCCAAAATTCACAAACTCCTATCCTATGGTGTGATAATATTGGTGCCACATATCTTTCGCCAAACTCAATGTTTCACGCGCGTACGAAACACATTGAGATTAATTTTTACTTTGTTCGTGATGAGGTGGCTAAGAAGGAGCTCACTGTCCAATCTATTTCAATCAATGATCATCTGGCTGATATCATGACCATAGGTCTATCCACAACTCAGTTCTAGTTCCTATGCGACAAGCTAAAAATTCGATCCATCAAATCATCAACTTGAGGGGGTATATCAACCAATATGAATCGATTCCCCCAAATTAAGAAATTCCATATCAGTTATCCTGTGTTCCAAGGATACAGCCATCTACCATATTTCAATCTCCATATACATGGCAAGTGTGGTGGCAGTTATCTTATATTCTAAGGATACAGTCATCTATCATATTTCACTCTCCATATACATGGCAAGTGTGGTGGTTGTAATCAAGGATACAGCCATGCTTATCATCTCTCCATATACATGGCAAGTGTGGATATGCACAATGATCTACCATATCCACACTCCATACAATATGGCAAGTATGAATCTTCTACCATTGTGAACATAACTATATGGTAATCTTGTAATCTGTAAATGGCATGTGCATATTTTGTAATCCACCTAAAATAATATCTTCTTTTATAGAAATAGAACTCACATCAATGAAAGACTCAAAGCATTACTTCACTGTTCATTGTTCTAGTACCATATTGATGCTAGGGCCGCACAACCTATCAGCGATGGTGTGGCATCTCGTCATAGCTTTAAGGAGCTTCTTCTTCTTTGGAAATTCTTCACAGCCAAATCTTACCAAACATCTTCCCATCCCGATCTATCTTGATCTATCTTACTCATCTTAATAATTCTCTATCCAAAATAAGGATCATTTACTATTTTGAGAGAGAGAGAGAGAGAGAGAGATTTCATGTTTGAAGAAGAAATCTAGGATAAAGCAGGAGTGATCAGATTTCCCAATTGAAGAAGAAATCCAGGATAAAGCAGGAGTGATCCTACGAATGGAGTATTACGTTCATGCTCAGGGCAACAAAGGTCTATGCCTCTATGGTCTCTTCGTCCAAATTCAACTCCCTTCAATTGCATTTATTATTGCTTAGTTGGAGCATTTAATGCTTACTGTCTTGTAATACCTTTTTTTCAATGGCTTCGACTGCTTTTTTTTTTTTTTCCAATGGCTCTTTCCCCTCTCATATATGTATATATCTTTTGGTTTGGAGAAGGTAGAGTAGATAAATTGTAATTTTTGCATCTTGTAAGTCTGCTATGGTGAGTCTTATTGCTAGTTTGAGATCTGGTGAGTGAGCTCCTAAGAACTGAAAAGTTAAATAGGAATTTTCAACCCTTGTTATTTTGTATTATTCTTTATATTATATTGTAGATGTCCATTATATATGTATAGTGTTCTCCCTCTGATGCTTTGAAACCTTCCATGATAAATTTTGGACAATGGTTACTACCTTCAAATTCTATGCATTCTTCATCTTCCCTTCCACCATTTTAATCTCATTCTTCTGCATAACCACCAATACGGTCGCTGTGAACCCTAGATCTCTCCGTTTCAACGTAGAGCTCATCCACCTTGACTCTCCCCTCTCCCCATTCCAAAACCCTAATACCATTCTTTCGAAGAAAGCACTGAAAGCACAGGAATCCTCAATTGCACGCTATACCTTTTTAACTTCCCAAACTACTTCATACATTGATGTTATTCCCTATGGTAGCCTTGATTACCTCGCGAAAATCCCCCTCGGAGGTCCTGCTTCTGATATATTCATTACCATAGACACAAGTAGTGGGATCTTGTGGATTCAATGCAAAACTTGTCTCCAATGCTTTGACCACACCAAGTCATCAACCTACACTAACATGTCCTGCAAGTCTTCATCACATTGCAAATTTGCTCCCAATGGGCATTGCAGAGAGAGCTCTAATGGGTGCACTTACCACATTCAATATGGTGATCAAGATGAGAACTTTGGCTACCTTGCTTCAGATTCCTTGGCCTTCATAAACTCTGATGGAGGTGTTGAAGTCACAATCATGAACCTAGTTTTTGTTTGTGGAATCAAAAATAACAAGTTTATGCTTCAAGATCAATCAACTGGAGTGCTAGGCCTTGCTGCAATGAACTTGTCAATAGTCTCTCAATTAAGTTCGATTTCACAATCAAAATTCTCCTATTGCTTTGGCAACCTAAGTGATCCGTCGTCGAGAGGTAATTTGATCTTCGGTGATGCGCATATTAGTGGATTCACAACTCCTTTCGTATTTGATCACTTCTACTATCTTAGTCTGATCGACATTAGCGTTGGTTCGCAAAAGCTTAATATTCCATCAGGAACATTCGATAGGAAAGACTCAGACTCAAGCTTGGGCTCTGGTGGGGTTATCATTGATAGTGGCACACCACTAACCATTCTAGCAAAAGAAGGATATAATGAGCTTATAGACGAATTATCTGTGTATCTGTTGAGGTTCAAGTGCTACTCAGTTCCATTTGCAAAATCAAACAGGTTTTGCTCCTATGGAAGTTTTATTAGGGACTTGAATGGATTTCCAACTGTGACTTTCCATTTTAAGGATAATGCCAACCTGGTTTTGGGGAAATGGAGTTTGTTTACCCAAGTAGAGGAAGATGTGTTTTGTTTGAATTTCCTCCCTAGTGATTCAACCGATGTATCTGTCATTGGAAATATGGCTCAACAGTTCTACAACTTTGGGTTTGACCTTGTTAAAAATGAGCTTTCTTTTATTCAAACCAAATGCATTATATGAGAAACAATGGGCCTTCTGGGCTTGGTAGTTGAGGATCTTATCTGGAACATTATTCTGGTCTGGCTTCCTTTCATTAATTTTTTTTCTTCTCGTTTTATATTTATTTTCTAATGAAGAATCTTGGGGTGATTTTTTTTTTTTTTTTTGTTAGAGGAGGGCCTAAAGTCTTATATATAGATAGAGTCATTTTCAATTGGTCACTGGGGCCATATAATTAGGAAATAAATATTTCCTACACTTGAATCTTTAAGAAGTTCTTGCACCTCCCCCATCCCTATTGTTCCTGACCTTGCCTAATTAAACCTTTCCTTTGGTGGATTTGTGCCAATGTCTTTGCCTTAGTTGAAGGTCTCAAAATTTGTCAAGTTCCTGTTGGTCCATCTTGTCAGTGTTGCAAAGCTTCTAAAGAAACCGCTGAACATATCTTCCTTCATTGTCCCTATGCAAGAGACATTTGGTTTGGTTGTTCTTTGTCACATAGTGTCCCAAAGAATGATACTCTCCTCATCCACGATTGGATCCAATATTGGTGTGGCTTTAAGCAATCAAGATAGGGTGGGTATAATAATGACAATGACTCTGGTCATAATGTCTTTGGAAACTTGACGTGCCCCATCCGGACCTTAGAAGCATTATGCAGAAGGGTAATTACATCAAAAGTGCCCCGTACTATCTTCACTCCCGCGACTGGGCAACTTAACTCATCCATAGCATTTATTTCAGGTTTAAATTCTTGCTCTTTTCCATTTTTCATTTGTAATGCAGGGTCTGTTCCGCTTGCTTTATAGGGGCTGCTCTCTCTTCCCTAGGCCTGTCTAATAAGGAAAATAGTTGTCTTCTCTTGTTTACTCTTTCTTCTTTATAATATAACTTTTCTTGCCTAAAAAACATTATAGGGTGGCCACAAGGAAATTACTTCAGCCTGCCTATGTCCATTTATTTGCTGCTCGATTTGGCTTTCTAGAAATGAGATGATATTCAAGAAAGGTAACAGATCCACTGTTGAAGTTATTCATAAAGCTGAAGCTTTATTTCAAGAATTCTCTCAAGACCAAGTATCAACATTTAATTCCCCCTAGCCCTTAGTCTCTTCAGTTCAGCATCATTTGTCTCCTCAAACACATTTTTGTCAAAATCAATTCAGATGCCTCCTTCAACAAAGAAAACTCATCTAGGGGAATTCGTTTTATCATTAGAGACTATTCATGTCACTACTTATTGGCTAACTCTGATCTAGGGAATTTCTCTTCTAGCCTCTGTGGGAAGCTGAGGCTATTAAAGCTGGAATTTTGGAAGTCATCGCTACTTGGTATTTTCATTTCAATGTGGAGTCTGATAACACAGAGGTGACCATTAATATTCTTTCATATCCTAACAGAAAATTGCCTCTAAGAATCCTTACTGTCCTTGAAGATATCTGCTTCATTTGTGCTAATCTTATTGAATGTAATTTCTCCTATCTTCCAAGGGATGCTAACGACATTACCAACTCCCTTGTTTTGGAGAGGCCTATGTCAGGAAGAAGTACCCGACATATGAATTATAAGACTAGTATGTGTTAAGTTGGTAACACCATGAATTGGAGCTGCAATTGCTTGATTTTATTGAGTATCTATGAATGAATATATACACACACAAAAGTTTAGCTTGATTTACTCCCTAACCTATGCTGGAATTGAAGCATAACACTCAGACTTTACATATATGAATTCAATGGATAAGTATGAAGGAGGTAGCATGTGCTGGCATGATAAGTCATGTGTTGGCATGATAAGACTCCTCCTCAAGTTGGTGCGTGATAAAAACTGAAATTGGTCCTGTCCAAGCACCTTGGTGAATAGATTAGCAAACTGTAGACCTGGCGCAATCTTTGTAGGGTGGATCAGGCCAGCTTGAAGTTTCTCATGAACAAGGTGGCAATCGATTTCGATAGGCTTCGTTAGTTCGTGGAAAGCTGGATTAACTGCAAGGTGAAGGGCCACTTGGTTCTCACAATGTTGTGGAATGGAAAAGGAACATAAAAAGAAAATGTCACAAAATAAGGAAGTAAGCCATGTGATTTCACAAGTAGCATTGGCCATTGCACGATACTCGGCCTCGGCCGAAGAACGAGAGACAATGTACAAGACACCACCCTAGAACCTAGAAGAACACAATACCCTATGGTGGAACTATGTGTCATAGGGCAACTAGCCCAATCTGAATCACAGTAAGCACGTGGTTGTAGATTTGAATCAGCTGGAAAATATAGGCCTTGACCTAGAGTAGTCTTCAAGTACCGTAGTAAACGGTGAGCAGCATCAAGGTGAGGGTTGACATGGCTGATGCATAAATCGGCTAAGAATATTCATTGCTTGGACAATGACAGGGCGAGTTACAGTTAGATAAATTAAACAGCCTATGAAGTGGCGATAACGGAAGGGTCCGATAATGTATCACCAATTTTGTCAGTGAGTTTAAGCTTTTGTTCCATAGTAGTGCACATAGGACGAGCGCCAGTATAACCATTGTCCTATAGGATATCAAGGACATATTTCCTTTGACATAAGTAGAGACCCTTAGAGGATTGGGAAACCTCAATGCCCAAAAAAATATTATAGTGGGCCAAGGTCCTTAATGTGGAAATTTTCTTGTAGTATGCCTTGTACTTGGTGGATAAATGAAGAATCGGAACCGGTGATCACAGTATCATCAACATACAAGAAGACAAAAATGGTTTTGCCAACCCGTATTAATATAAATAAGGAGTGATCAGTTGTAGAGTGAGTAAACCCATAAGCACATAAGGCCTCTGAAAACTTAGAAAACCATTGTCACGATGCCTGCTTCAGGCTATATAAAGGTTTATGGAGACGACAAATCATACTTTCCCCCTTTCGCGATAATCGGGTGGAGGCATCATGTACACCTCTTCATCAAGATCACCATGTAGGAAGGCAAGTCCATTTGATGAGGCCACCCTCAGTGGCCATGGCAAGCAAAACAAGTGCTCAATAGTACCATTCGACTTCCTTTTAATTTTATAGAGCCATTTTGAACCAATCGGTTTCTTGCCGAGGAGAAGATGAACAAGAGACCAAGTGTTATTAGCGGTCAAAGTCGTAATTTGGCCTGCATGGCTACAAGCCACTCTGCATATTTCATAGCTGTTGCAAAACTATAGGGCTCAACATGAGGTAACAGAGGTGATGTAGGCCAAATGTGAATCCTTGAAACAATCATATGTAAGAAAAGTACTAAGGGGATGGGGTGTAACTGAACCTGTAACCGAGGAAGACGATGGCGATGTGATAAGAGAACATTTGTAATCTTGTAAATAATGCGGGGGCTGCTGATTAAGTTGTGGCTGTGGCAAAGGAATTGGGGCTGGAGGAGGTGGTGCGGGATTGTGTGTTTCAGATTGGATAGGAAGAATGGGTGGAGATGTGGCCAAGGGGGTATCACAATCGGTAGGGGTAGGTGGAGAGGGAAGGTGATCAAGTGGGTGGGTATCAAATTGATCAGGTTGGGGAAGGGGTAGGACGGATGTGCAAGGGGTTATCTGGTTGGGTAACAAAACATAGGGAAAGATGGTTTCATGCAAAACAACATCATGGCTAACGTCAATCTTCTTTGATATGAGATTTAGTACACGGTATCCCTTTTGTTAGATCAAATACCAAGAAACACGAATAAAGAGACAATAGATCCGTACGACAGATATTTAATGAGGTTCACACACTAGGGTGGTGTGCTACGTCCTCGGGCGAAGAAGAAGATGATTCACTATGCAGAAGAGAGATTACACCCTAGCAGCGACGAGGAAAAAACTCGCCCTGAAACGCTAGCTACGTAAAAACCCTAGAATACAATGCCTTTCTCAACAAGCAACAGTACATTATATATACTCCAAAATCGTGGGTCGACCCATCGGGTAGCAGTCGATCCGGTCGAACCATACCCCGGGGGCGTAGCCCCCGCACCCCCATACGAGATCAGTGATGGGCTCCGGGCATGGGCCGATATCACAGATCTCAGAAAATTTCCCATTCAGGTCGCCACCAAAATATGTCGGATCGGGTCAATCTTCAAAACGGGTCAAGAATTCGAGACAAACTTAACAAATCTCCACCTTGGCTTGAATTCTCCTCCAACAGATAAACAAATAACTAATATCTTCATCTTCTCCAATAGCCCTCCGAAGGGCTGAACTCAAACACAACAAACACCAAGTAAGTTCAAGCAATGCTCGAACTTACCAACACATAAAGGCTTAGTCAACATATCAGCTGGATTGTCTTCAGTACCAATCTTCAACACTTGAATATTACCTTGAGCAATTATCTCTTTTATGAAATGATACCAAACATCAATGTGCTTTGTCCTCTCATGATACATTAAATCTTTAGTCAAGTGAATAGCACTCTGGCTATCACAATGGACAACAGTCACCCCATGATCCATGCTGAGTTCTCTCAACAAACCTGTAAACTAAATAGTTTCTTTAATAGCCTGTCACTGCCATATACTCTGCTTCAGTGGTAGATAATGCAATTGTAGCTTGTAAAGTAGCTTTCCAACTAACCGTACTTCCTCCAAGAGTAAATACATAGCCTTTGAGTGACCTTCTCTTGTCAAGATCACCTGCATAATCTGAATCAACATAACCAGATAAACTATCACCATTCCTCCCAAACTCCAAACAAACACCAGAGGTCCCTTTCAAGTACCTAAGTATCCACTTCACTACTTCCCAATGAGCTTTGCTTGGACATGACAAATATCTGCTCACCACACTGACAGCTTGTGAAATGTCAGGACGAGTGCAAACCATAGCATAGATAACGGAGCCAACTGCACTAGAGTATGGAACACGTGACATGTACTCCACCTCTTCATCTGTCTTAGGTGATAGAGCAGTTGAAAGTCTAAAATGAGATGCAAGAGGAGTAGTTACAGGTTTGGCATCTTTCATGCCAAAACGATTCAATACCTTCTCAGTGTACTTTTGTTGAGATAGCCACAGCTTTCTTACTTTTCTATCCCTCTTGATCTCCATACCAAGGATCTTCCTTGCTGCCCCCAAGTCTTTCATCTCAAATTCAGAACTTAATTGTTTCTTCAACCTATTGACCTCATTCCTATCTTTTTCTGTAATCAACATATCATCAACATAAAGCAACAAATATATGAATGACCCATCAGAGAGCTTTCTAAAATAAACACAACAGTCATATTGACACCTGGAGTATCCAAAACTAGCCATAACTGAATCAAACCTTTTATACCACTATCTGGGAGACTGTTTTAAACCATATAGGGACTTCTTCAACAAGCATACATGGTCCTCCTTACCTTCAATAACAAACCCTTTAGGTTGATGCATATAAATCTGTTCTTCTAGTTCACCATACAAGAATGTTGTTTTCACATCAAGTTGCTCCAACTCCAAATCATGCATAGCAACTAAAGCAAGTAGGACACGAATAGAACTATGCTTAACAACAGGTGAGAAAACATTATTAAAATCAATTCCTTGTACCTGACTGTAGCCCTTTGTAACCAAACGTGCCTTGTATCTAGCATCTTCAACAACGGAGGCAGATTCCTTCTTCTTGAAGACCCATTTGCAACCAATAATTTTCTTCCCTGTTCTCGGCTTCACAAGCTCCCAATTCTGATTTTTATGAAGAGATTTCATCTCCTCATTCATGGCAATCAACCATTTTGTAGAATCAATTGAAGCAACAGCTTCAGAATATGTTGCAGGCTCACTATTTTCAATTGTATCTGCAACAGACAATGCATAAGCAACAAATTTAGCATGCCCATACTTTTGTGGTTATCTAATATTCCTCCTTGGTCTATCCTTGGCAATGTTGTACCGCTCTTCTTCTTATTTCTCTTGAGCATCATCTCCTTCAGTAAAAATAGGCAACTGGACTAAAGTAGATTGTGCTTTGTTTGAAGATGAACCACCAATTTCAAACTCCACCTTCTCTCTAGATTTTTCTTGACCTTCATCACAATGAATATGAGCTTCTTTCCTAGGATGCAACATAGCAGATTCATCAAAAGTAACATCTTTACTAATAAGAAATTTTGGAGACTTTGGATCAGAACTCATTAAAGTCACCTTCACAAAACTCTAGGCCATTATCGGTTTTCAACCTTTTAATTTGTTTCCCGGTCTGCTTCTCAAGCAAATTCTTCCACTGTTTGAAAGTGACAAATACTTTATTTTTGTGCTTCAAGAAATAGACCCATACATTCCTAGAGAAATCATCAATGAAAGTAAGCAAGCATCTTGCACCAGCCCCCTTTGAAGCAACCCTGGAGGGCCCCCATAGGTCTGAATGAATGTAGTCCAAAGTTCTCTTGGTCCTGTGAATAGCAGTACTGAAACTAACTCTTTTTTGCTTCCCAACACACAATGCTCATAGAACTCCATTGCTCCTATTCTCTGACCACACAACAAGCCCCTTTTACTTAATGATGTCATCCCTCTTTCACTCATATGACCTAACCTCATGTGCCATAAATTTGTGACATCTGATTCAGACATAGATGATGAAGCTGCTACAACAGACCCAGTGACTATAGTACCCTGCAACACATACAAACTGCCAACCTTGATTCCTTTCATCAATAAGAGAACACCCTTGCTGATCTTCATGACTCCACCTTCAGCTGTATACTTGCACCCATTTGAATCAAGAGTGCCTAAACTGATGAGATTCTTCTTCAAATCAGGGACATGTCTGACATTGGACAAGGTTCTGACAATGCCATCATACATCTTGATATTGATCGTTCTCATTCCAATAGTCTTACAAGAAGCATTATTTCTCATTGACACAAATCCACCTTGAACTGATTGGTATGTGGAGAACCATTCACGATTGGGACACATATGGTAGGAACAACCAGAGTCAATAATCCATTCATCCTGTGATCTAACTTTATCATCAGTCACCAAAAGCATATCAGACTCACTCTCATCTTCAGCAATACTAGCTTCTACAGAATCATCTCTTTTCTGTTGATTTTGAGCACCACCACCTACCTTCTGCTTATTTAAAAGCTTATAGCATTCAGATTTAATATGCCCCTTTTTCTTACAATAATTGCAGGTTAAATTCTTGTGCTTAGATTTTGATCTAGCCTTCTTTCTGTCACCATCTGAACCCCTTTCATTCGTTCTCCCTCTAGCTATCAAACCAACACCATCAGATTTATTGGTAGTTGTCAACTCATCATCAATCTTCTACTTGCTTTGCAGATTCATTTTGACATCCTTAATATAGATTGTCTCTCTACCATAAATCATGGTATCCTTAAAATGCTTATAAGATAGAGGCAGAGAACATAACAATAATAGGGCCAAATCTTCATCGTCTATTTAACATCTATCATTTTCAAATCAGTAACAATAGAATTGAACTCAGATATATGGGATTTAATAGAAGTACTGTAATACCCTACTTCTTAAACCCGGTCTGATTACACGGTTGATCCAGTTTAACTATGCAGGACCCGAACCGGAGAGAGTTAGAGCAGACTCCTTATGGACTATGATGGCAAGGGTGACCTTAAACACCGGCTAACCCGACAAGTCCGAGCTAGTGCCAGAAGAGACGGGAGTATCCAAGCCGTATATATGCACCTATCATAAGGCCATGTATGGATAAAACAAGTATTGTAGCCATATATTAAGGTGTATACGTATATTACATCGTATGCCAGGGGTGGGGTTCGCACCGAGGCCCGAACTCTGTCAAAATCCCAAGTTTTGGCCCTCAGGTGGGCGAATAGGTGGGCACACCCACCCACCTGAGTGACCCATCCATGTGAACTGTTTAGTTATTTAAGAAGTATATATATAGCATTTATGATTTTCTTTTCTTTTTCATTTATGACACTCGTACGTTGGTGAGGATAGTAAAGAGGAGAGAGAAAAGAAAGGGAAGAAGAAGGGAAGAGAAGGAAGAGCAAGAAGAGAAGGATTTCAGCGACGTCAAAGCTTGATCTTCCCATTTCGGTGCCGGAAGAGTGATCTTCAACACTAGATCTACATTTAAAGGTAAGCAAAGTTGGGTTCCTTAAACATTCACCATACCCAAGTAAAACCCTTGATTCGAGTAGGGTTTCTTGAGATCTTGTAAATCCTCTTTAAGATGATGAATCTACGGTTTAATAGATGATTTATG
Organism: Macadamia integrifolia; assembly: GCF_013358625.1. Lineage (NCBI taxonomy): Eukaryota > Viridiplantae > Streptophyta > Magnoliopsida > Proteales > Proteaceae > Macadamia > Macadamia integrifolia. Next base: position 7,886,564 of record NC_056570.1, read on the forward strand.
TGTTGATCTTGAAGGATTTGAAGAAGTATTTACAAGGTTGGAGAAGCATTGTGGATTTGAAGTGATTTTGAGGGTTTGAAGGTGTTCTTGAGCAAAGAAGGTAAGATGACTTCCCATCCCTTGAATCTAACCTAGATCTAGGTTAGAACCATCCTATAGGACATTGAAAGTATGAAGAATGGGTTGGGAAAAGCCCCCATTTGAATCCCCAAAGAATGGAGGAAGTTGGGAAGAAACAGTAGGTTTCCCGCCAAGACTGGTGGGCCAAATCGGTGGGCCATCTGGCCCACCTGTGGGCATGCGCCTGTGGGCACCCGCCTGAGAGGGCAGGGCCTTCGGGCGCAACCGGTGGGTCAGACCGGCGGGCTAACTGGCGGGCCACCCTGCCCACCGGTCTTAGCAGACCCCCCTGGCCCAACCGGTGGGCCAGCCTACTCGTCGGTCCAGACTGGTGGGCCAGACAGGTGAGTTGTCTGACCCACCTGAGAGGCCCCGAATGTGATTCTTGCGTCCGATTGGACCCAAATCGGATGTGCGACCTTCTTTTAATGTTCTAAACATGATTTTGTCATCAGATCTCGTTAACTTTGATCCAAAATGGTGAATTACTAACCCCACTCAATTATGTTAGGTTCACCAAATCCTACACGTTTCGCACCGGATCTCACCCATACCGAACGGGAATCCTTGTACACTACAGGTAAGTGGGGAGAGGGCGTTTGGCCTTATTTCAAGGCATTGTTTGGCATTCATTTAATTATATCTAGTCTAATCATGCCATCATAAATATGCTATGTAGATTAGTCATCCTCACATTGTTATGCATGCGTGTTATGTACTTTCTAAATGCCAAATAATGAGATGCTTATGTGATGAATGTTGACATCATTGTGCATAATGATTAATAGACTAGATGTCGTAGTCAGCTTGGACACGAGTGCATTGGTGGCCCTTGGTATGGGACGCGGTGGTACTATGCAATCGTACTATTGTCATATAGGAGCATGCGGTTTAGGATTTTCACCGTCCCGTGCTACGACCCTTCCCAACAGGGGTTAAGGTATTGGGTTACCATTTGGGGGGAAGCAGTGGTCGCGGTTATCGGGTCACTGTGGCGGTTAGACATAACGCCCGGTGGGTCATTAGGACAGTCGGCAACCCCGGTTGTATATTCAAGAGGACCAATCGTACTGCTTTTAAATTGTTGGATTCAACACCTTTAATTTCAGTCATTTACATTTCTGTTGAGAGCCGGTGGTCGGCACGTTTTTACTTTTTCGAGTACTCACGGTGGGCCTTCTCTGACAGCCCTATGGGCGTATCGCGGGATGGAGTTTGCAACTTGTACCCGGAGTATACGCGCACTGTGACTGTAGTAGCACTAAACCAAAGACTTAGTAATGTTGCTTAGGTGGATGTGATTTAAAAGATATTACATGGCATGTAGTGCATATGATTGTGTTTTGATGTGTGGACTGCTGTGTGGTCCATCTTACCACTTACTGAGCTAATGAGCTCATCCCATGGGTAGCCCCCTTTTTAGATGATTTTACAGGTCATACATCTGAAGAGCACGGGGTGGGTCCCACAGTCGAGTTCCATGAAGAGGACTGGTGGGCCCCTGAGGAGTTAGAGCACAGCACTGATTGCTCGTGTGAGAGTTGTGCTGCGGGACCGCAGTTTTGATGCCGAGCTGAGCTCCACTTTTGAGGCCGAGATGAGCTCTACCATGTGATGCCGAGCTGGGCTTAACCCTTGATGCTGAGCTGAGCTCTAGCCTTTGATACCGAGCCGAGCTGTGTACTCTGATTATTTTGATGGTTTCCTTTATGTACTGATATGTGAATTGTACTTTTATTTTGTAAATATCATGCCTTCGGGCCCACATGTATATAACTATTGTATCACAATTCGGGTATCAAGTATTATGGGAACATTCACAGGTAAACCTAGTCTTCTACTGATCTGATGAGCTTATATTAGTTGTGTGTATGCTGTGGTGGAATACAATATCAGATGATCTTGGCAGGTTTGGGTTAACTGGTGTTAACCCAGTCACTGGCCCGGTTCTGTGCGAATGGGGTGTGAGAAGTACCTTCACCCATATGAAGGGTATACAGTTGTTGGTTCAATCTCAACCTATTGGTGAGGGATTTAGTGAGGTAGAGGTTCTCTAACTTCACCCATAACTCTGTAGTCATTTTCTCTCAGAGAACTTCCTGTAGAACATCATTCGAAAGACACAACTGAATAGCTGAAAGGGCTTTATCATCCAAATCGCTCCAATCATCATCGGACATAGTTGCAGGTTTCTTTGCCTTCCCAAATAGGGTTTTCTTCAAACCCTGTTGCGTGAGAATAGCCATCATTCGAACCTGCCATAAACTAAAACTGATGTTATCGTTAAACCTATCAATATCGTATTTCATTGAAGCCATGGATCGAAGTAACCCAGAGCTCTGATACTACTTTGTTAGATCAAACACCAAGAAACACGAATAATAAAGAGACAATAGATCCGTACGACATAGAGATTTAACGAGGTTCACACACCAGGGTGGTGTGCTACGTCCTCGGGCGAAGAATAAGATGATTCACTAGGCAGAAGAGAGATTACACCCTAGCAGTGGCGAGGAAAAACTCGCCCTGAAACCCTAGCTGCGTGAAAACCCTAGAATACAATGACTTTCTCAACAAGCAACAGTACATTATATATACTCCAAAATCGTGGGTCGACCCATCAGGCGCGATCGATCCGATCGAACCATACTTCCATCACAGATCTCAGAAAAATTTCCATTCGGGTTGTCACCAATATATGTCAGATCGGGTAAATCTTCAAAACGGGTCAAGAATTCGAGACAAACTTAACGAGAGGGAAAATAACATAAGAGGGGGAAGAGGATCCACACCATGTATAAATTCACTAATTCTGAAATTAAATTCACTCTAAAACTGAAACATTGAGTTTATGCAGGTATTTAAAATAAAATAATGAAACTCCTACTTAGAATCTAACATTAAAACTAACTCCTACGTCATACGTATCCTACCCGAAACAAACTTGAAAAAAATAAAAGACTTAGAAAATAAAAGACTTAATATTAAACTAAACTACTTCCAACACTTATTGGACCAAAAACCTGATTTGGACCTTTTCTTCTTTGTCCTTGGCTTCCATAGCTGGTCATGCTGGTCCAACCTAGTAAATGCAGGTGTATCTACATAAGCTCTCCTCTTCTGAAAAGAACTTGACTCTGTCGAGTTTGGATAAGGTCTAAGAATTCCATAAGAATTGATGCACTTGATAAGAAAAGTACGAATTGTCTTCTTGAGCTTGAGAATGGGAAGATCCTTTTCTAGTAGGAACTTCATCTCAAATCCATTATGCTGAAAAGTGTATGTATTCTCATATCCACAGTGCTTAACTTTCTTGTTGAACAACCATGGGTGCCCCAAAAGGATGTGACAGGCTTTTAGAGGGGGAACATCATACTAAATTTGATCAATTAGTCCACCAATGAAATACGTGATCAAACACCTTTCATGAATTTTCAAATTCTTGTTGTTCACCCACCCAACCTTGTAGGGGTTCGAATGAGGCTCAGTTTTTAGACCCAACTTACGAACAACATCTTCAGCAAAAACGTTGGTGCAACTGCCGGGGTCAATCACCATATTACACAAACTGTCATTACATCTCACCCTGGTTTGAAAGATACAATTACGATGACAATCATCCTCCTTAGGAATCTTCTGTGTAGTCAAAAGAGGACAGATCACATAGAACTGTTGAGGCTCACCATCACTGTCACCATCGTTGATCTCATTAGGCTCACGATCACATTCGGCCTTCATATTTAATGTTTCCATTTTTTATTGCTCTTCTGGTGCATAGGGTATAAATTGTCCTTGTCGATGTAGACCAACAACAGGTTAGGACATTGATTAGCTCTATGACCGTACCCCTTGCATGAGAAACATTGAATAGCTTCCTTTGAAAATATTAAGTTCCTATCATAACCATGCTGAGGTAAGGAGTATGGATGATTAGGCATGAAGATGACATGTCTGAATCACGACGAGGTGGAGAATACGGTCGGCTGGGTCTTGAAGATGCTATAGATGAAGCACTAGCCTGTGGTCTACTGATTGACTTTTCTTGTGGAGATGACTATGGCTGAATAGAACTAGGAACTTTAGAAAAAGCATATGTAAACGGTTTCCAATTATATGGGCGTTTCAAACTTTTCTCATCCTGATATGCTACCTGTACGGCATCTTCCATTGTAAGCAGTCGACTAGATGCAAAGGAAGAACTAAGTTGAAGGTGCAAACCATTGTAGAATTGTGCTACCAATACTTCTTCATCCCACTCAAAATCAGAATGAGTGGCCAAATAATAAAATCTAGCAGCAGACTATTTAACAGTTGAATTCTCTTGTTTCAACAATGTAAACCTGAGATGCATGCGTTGCTTATAATCAGAAGGTAAGAATCTCCGATTCATGATTTCATACATTTCAGCCCAAGTAGTGATCAAACCAATGCCTCGGGTTTGGCTCTGTTGCTATTGCTTGATCCACCAGATTTGGGTTATGCCTTTTAGTTTGACCTCTGTAAATAGGATATTTTGGGCCTCAGTCAACCCATACCATCTAAAGAATGTCTCTAAGCTATGAATCCAGTCAAGGTACAGTTTTGGATTGTTATCTCCAGAAAAATCAAGGATGTCCAATCTTGCTGCTCTTTCTGCTCTATCATCATATCTACCAATTCTATAGAGTGGTGGAGGTGGTGGTGGTGGTGTATGATATGGTGGCTATGGTAGTAGTGGTGGTAATGGATCCTGTGGAGTGGTGTTGGAAGAATCCCCATATTGAATGGGATTTTTTTCTCGATCTACTGCCACCAAATAATCGATAGAAGCTTGCATAGATCTCATAGAAGCCTGCATGAAAACTTGCATAGATTCCATCATTGTCTTAAGGGAAGTGACATCGGTAGTGAGAGTTTCAAATTTTGCATCAGTTTCTTCCTTATAGGAGTTCAACTGTTGTACAACTTCACTATTGGATACCATGGTGGAGATGGGTAATATTACACTCAAATATGATGATAAAATAGTAAATAAAAGTGGTTTAAAGGCAGTGGTAGAATGTTAAATAATTCTCTTTTTATTCTCTTCTCTTTTTTTCTTTTTCTTTTTTCATTTTATTTTTCAGGGATGGTAGAAGGGTAATTATAGGAAGTTCAATTTATGTCATAAATGGATGTGTCACGTGTGGGGTTAGGTTCTAATTGGAAATAAAGAAAAATATGAAGTAAAAGAAAATAAAGGATAATGGGAGTGGTAGTTCAGGAAATAAAAGATCATAAAAGAAAGTTGGGGTAAAAGAAGAGTCATGGGTGTGTCTTACCGACAAAGGTGGAGTTTCTCCTTGTTGGAGATGGAAAACCAATGATGGAAAGAGAGTCTTCGACCAAGGAAGGTGACTCGTGATGGGCCTTGCAGGTATGCCTCTTTCTTCTCGTCTTCTTCTTTCTTCTCCTAGTTATGTTCTTTCCCCTTATTGTCTTCTCCTTCTTCTTCTCTGAAATTCTACTCTTTTGGTTCTATCACCTCTTGTGCTGCCTTTTTTCTTTTTCTAGGTCCCTAGAAACCTGAAGAGGGGTTCGACTGAGAGGAGTTCTGGTTCTGGTTATGGCTCGGCTTCTCTCTCCTCTCGACTTGTCTTCTTCTGTTCTTCCTTCTCTTTTTCTGCCTTCTCTGAATTCTTGCTCTTTTTTTTTTTTTTTTT
>NC_056570.1:7892379-7958266 GCF_013358625.1 Macadamia integrifolia
TTCTCTTTTTTTTTGCTGATGGAAAGGGAAAGAGGAGGCAGTGGGGTCGATTGCAGTGGTAAAGGGAAGGAGACAGAGAAAAAGAGATGAAGGGAAAGGGATTGGAGGCTATGATGGGTTTCTCTGGTTTTTTTTTTTCTTTCTTTCTTTTTTTCTTTATGGGAACAGAACAGAGAATGGGAATGGAGAAGAGCAAGATGGGAGGAAGAAAGGGAATGGAACCTTCGGCTCTGATACCAAATTGATGGAGTAGCCTTAGGAAGAAGAGGAAAAATCGCACAAGAGAGGGAAGGGGATCCACACCACGCACAAATTCATTAATTCTAAAATTAAATTCACTCTAAAACAGAAACATTGAGTTTATGTAGGTATTTAAAAGAACATAATGAAACTCCTACGTAGACTCTAACACTAAAACTGACTCCTACTTAATACGTATCCTACCCAAAAAAAACTTGAGAAAAATAAAAGACTTAATATTAAACTAAACTACTTCCAACCCTTTTTGGACCAATTCTTCTTAGCCCTTGGCTTCCATAGTCGGTCATGCTGGTCCAACCAAGTAAATGCAGGTGTATCTACATCATAAACTTCGTGTTTGTGGATATATGGTTTGTTAGATTTGCTCCTATGTTTGTAAATTAGTGTTATATTTCTTCTTAATTTGTATTGTTTAGTCTCTCCCCATCTCTTTGAAATCAATGAAGAAATATTGTTGTTTAGCTTCATGTAATCAATATATAGGCACTGTGTTTGTTACCTCTCTCTCTCTCTCTGAAATTGATGAACAACTTCATGTACTGTTGTGTTTGTTTGTTTTATTTTTTTCTTTTTTTTTTTCTCTTTTTTGGATCAAAATTGCCCAAACCCAACAGCTTTTCAGGGAAGAGCATTAACCATAATGTTGTTAGTAGTCTTTCTATTACTGTTGTGATTGATTTTTGTGACTGCTTATTTGTAATTAGATGCCATAAAATGTTGTCTTTTTTCCCCATTGAGCTAAACATGTAATGGGTTAAATTGCAAGTTCATGTACTGCAGGGTTTTGGGTTGCATTGGCCTGGGCAGTCAATGATATGTGATAGTGGTTAAACTTTTTCACTACAGTCATCATTGTTTACTAATGCTATTAAAATTTTTTTAATACCATTTATCATATATAGTAGATGTTGTATAGAACTTTCTATCTATTAAATCGACTACTGGTTTGCAACAGACATGGATGCACCATAACCGCGGATGTGTTGTGGTGAAGGGATGATGATCATTAGGTGATAAACATCCCAACTCTTTTATTTGGTTGGATCCAACATCGAGGAAATACATAGACACAGGGTCATGTCATTCAAATGAAAATGTTAATAGGAACACACAAGACATATCAGCTTTGCCACAAACACCCTATAGTCCATAAGTGCACAACTAAATACTAGTGGACTAGTTGTTGCTCAACCATTATTATGGGGTAACCATCTTTCTTTGTATTTGGGTCTTATTTCTTTCGTGCTGGGTTCTGTTTTCGGATTAATGGAGTCTACCACTGGTTTCATTATGGAACCATACAAAGTTTAAAGAACTATTTTTTTCCTATAGTTAAAGTTAGAAATTTGGTTCAAAAAAGTGAGGAGCTGGTTTTAACATGTGATACTGGGATGAATTAATAGTTTTTTTTTTTTTTTTTTACTTTTGCTTGAGCCAGCAAAAGTATGCATTAATTACTGTGTTATTCCTAGTTTTACTTTATTATATTTGTTCTCAATCAATATAAAAGTCTCTGTTTGAATTTTAAAAATAACCACAAGCATATGGATCAGTGTAGCTAACGAGTCAAACACAAGGAGAGTAGCCACTTTATTTTTAGCTTATTTTAATAATGCGAAAGTGTAATGATTGATTATGGTGATCTAATTCTATCTACCAACTTAAAACAAATGCATCTAATATAATGTCATAACCAACGCATCTAGGAAAATTGGAATTACAATTAAATGACCTAACCATTCACATCTAATCCTAACCATTCGTTATCTAGGAACTTAAATACTCAAACCATGCAATTAAAAAGAAAATAACTGAAATTAAAAGTGCTGAAAAGTAAATAAATAAAATAAAATGGGAAAAAAGCTAGAGAGAGGCACACAAGTAGGTATCTCTACTTAGTCCGAGGGATGCACCATAAATAATATGAGCTTTCCTACTTGACCAGAGATTACTCATACAAGGGCTTTTCTACTTAGCTTTAGGGGAAGGGATACAACATAAATAATCAAAATAAAAGAATGGTTCCATAGCTAGAGAGGGGCAAAGCCAACACATGCATCTAGCCAAGGACCTTGGGGGAAGGGGAAAGCATCAAAGTAAAAATTTAAATTTAAATTCTAAATTAAGAATGAAAGGGTAACAAGAAGAGGGAATAAGAGGGGGGGGGGGATGAGAAGACTACTGTAGAAGCCTATTTACTTGAACTTCAATACTTGAACTTGAAAATTTGATTGAGATTTGAAATTCTACCAATAATTAAAACGAGATCTGGAATAAACCAAATCTGAAATCGCTAGTACTAGAGAAGACAAATTTGAAGAGAAAAATTGAATTTGAAAGACATGCTCCATAGCTTGTTCTTGTCGCCTAGAACTAACCCTAGAATTAGAAATTAAAATTATTACTCTTTTGAATAACTTGAATAACATGAACCATAAAAATAAAAATAAAACATTGCATTCATTAAATAAAAATCAATTACAGAAGTATTTAAAATAAGAAAAACTAAAAAGAACTAGAACTAGAAGGAAAGCACAACTAAAAATTAGAGAAAAATTTCAAGAGAGGGATGCCCCTTCAGGGTTTGGTGAACTCCCTTTTATAAGGAATAGGGGAGAGAGGAGGACGTCCAAGGGGATCCACCCTTTGACTCTCTCTTTTTTTTCTTTTTTTTTTCTCTCTCGATTGTGATGAGTAGGAGAGAGAAAATCTTCTAAAAAGAACTCAAAAAAAATGGCAACCCAGAGGTTCAAACTTGAGACCTTCTAATGAGGAGGGGATTTTGCACACCACAACTCACCAACTATGTTAGGTAGTTGTTGTTACCAAAAATGAATCTTCAATCATTTAAGGGTATGGTCCATCAATCCTTGTTGGCATTTAGAATATTCTTTGTATCCCTAGGACAACTACAAACGGGATGGTTTTGCATCTCGGTTTAGTTTTGATCCATTATTCTTTTTCTGACCCGAAAAGAATAATCACTTGTATGGGTGACCAAACGGATGTGTACTTTTAATTAAACAAGTTCATCTTCCTCAGAATTTTGTCCTCTTCATAACCATGAAAAGAAACATGATCTCTTTAGGTGTAAAATTGGAGATATAACGTCTGATAGTCCTTAAGGCCTTGAAAATATAAAACCTACAAAAAGAGAGTAAAACCAAAGATAGTTCCATTCTAAATATGTAGAATACATGTTTTACTACCCTAGATTTCATACATAAATGTGCTCATTAGAATTCTCCCACACTTAGACTTTGCTAGTCCTCAAGAAAAAAAAAGAATAAAAATAAAAAACCTAACTCACTTTTGTAGGAATCATGGTTGCACTTAGCATGTGCAACAAGCTTTTAAACCACTAGGTCATCCCTAAAGGATGAGTTGTGTCTTGTGGGTGTTTGCAGTGAATATACACCCAAAATTCAGGAAAAAAAAAATCCCAACCTTGGCTAAAGGTAAGGGTCATACCGATCTAAAGCAAAGATAATTCATCTTACACTTGATCTAGGGACCCCACACTTGAATTTTTATTATCCCATATCAATTTCAGGCACAAGCATATTTCTTAATTTGAAATTCACCTTGTCTTTTTCAAAGACCACTTGTGAAGTAATAGGGAACCAAGGACTAAGGCATTGGAGTGTTTTTGAACAAACATATTACCAAGTCATTGATGACATGTACACATACTTTCCTGCTGTGTGGTGGTTTTTTTTTTCATAATAAACTCTATCTTACTCCACTACTGTTGGATTGAATGATATGGTGGAGCAAATACTAGACACCGAAGTTACTATATAGCTTCACTTTTTGCATATGCCCATATAGACAGTGATGCTAGAGTTCTTTCAGAAGTTTCCTCCCTAAGAATTTTGATCAAGATACCATACTTCCTGAGGCACAAATGCCCTGTCTAGTTCTAAGGAAATCAACTCTAATATTTCATTTGTATCACTTTTCACACTTCATTTAAAATTGTGTATTTGTCAATTCATGTCAATCAATAAAAAATGTCTTAACTCCAAATCAAAAGTACAAGGAACCCATAGACTTACATATAGGCCAACATTGTAAAACAAAAGTTTCTTATTTTTCAAAAGAGACTTTCATCTCAAGACATAGACTTGTTTCCTTTTTCTCAATAGGGTTTTTATGTGTTCAAGATGGGTACCTTAATGAAAAATTCTTACATTCATATATTAAGCAACCGAATGGGATGATCATTAACTAAAAGCCAAAGTAAGATTTCATCCTTAGCAAGCTCAAAAACAAAAGAAAAACAAACAAAGGAAAAAAAAAAACAAAAAACAAAAAGAAACTGAACCCCTCCCCCACACTTAAGTCATGCAATATTCTCAATGCATGGAAAGAATTGAAAGCAAAGGCAATGCAAGGGGGTCATACCTGGTTAAAAGTTAGTCATTAGTGTAAAGAGGTTCATGGGGATCCATGACCTCTTCACTAGCAGCAGTAGGAAACTCAAAGAATGGTTTTAGACGCTGATCATTGACCTTAAAAATCGCACCTGTGCTAAGGTTCAAAACCTCAATAGCACCATGAGAAAAAATAGTCTGCACAATATAAGGATCATCCCAACGAGATCTCAACTTGCCTGAAAAATATATAGTCAAGAGTTGTACAATAAGACCTTATCACCAATTACAAAAGATTTGCACAGAATGTGCTTATCATGGAAGGTTTTGGTCTTTTCCTTGTAAATCCTAGAATTTTCACAGGCATCATCCTTAAGTTCCTCCAACTCAGATAGTTGGAGCCTATGATGAATACCTGTATCAGACAAATCAAAGTTGAGCTTCTTGATTGTCCAAAAGGCCTTATGCTCTAACTCAACCGGTTAGTGACATGCTTTCCGATAAACCAAATAGTAATGAGACTGACCAAGATCGATCTTGAATGTGTTTGATGGGCCCACAAGGCATCCACCAATCGATTAGACCAATCCTTGCAATTAGGGTTGACAGTCTTTTCTAGAATTTGCTAAATTTGGCTATTAGATACCTCAACCTGACCACTAATTTGAAGATGATAGGGTGTAGCTAGCTTATGGGTGATCCCATATTTCTTCATCAAGGCCTCGAAAGGCTTATTGCAAAAATGTGCACTCCTATCACTAATAACAGCATGTGGTGTATCAAAGCGGGAAAAAATATGCTCTTTTATAAACTTGATTACCTCTTTATGATAATTAGATTTATAGGTAATGGCTTCAATCCATTTGAAAACATAATCTAAAACCAATAAGATGTATAAATTCCCAAAAGAATTAGGGAATGATCCCATAAAATCAATACCCCACATATCAAAAATCTCAAAAACTAGAATTGGGTTGAGGGGCATCATATTTCTCTTTTGTCACACGTCCTAAAAATTGATAGGCTTTGCAAGACTTACAATACAAAAAAGCATCATTGAAGAGACTAAGCCAATAAAATCCACACTGTAAAACTTTGGCCGTTGTCTTCTTCCCACTAAAGTGGACTCCAAATGCCTGACCATGACAAAAAGAGAGAATGGAATGCTGCTCATGATCAGGAACACATCGTCGGATAATCTGATCTGGATATATCTTAAACAAATAAGGATCATCCCAGAAAAAATAATTAACTTGGGAATGAAGCCTATACTTATATTGAGTGGACCAATGATCTGGAGTCACACTCGAGACTAAGAAGTTGACAATGTCAGCAAACCATGGTTCACTGGACACTGCAAGTAACTGTTCATCTGAAAAGTTCTCATTAACTAGAGAATTGACAGTCAAGGAATTGGGAAGCTGGGATAAATGGTCTGCAAATAGATTTTCAACGCCTTTCTTATCCCTAATTTCCAAATCAAACTCTTGCAGAAATAAAATCCACCTAATGAGACGGGTTTTGGCATCCTTCTTCTGAACTAGGTATCTAAGAGTGGAATGATCAGTGCACACCACCACATGTGACCCAACTAAGTAAGACTAGAACTTTTCTAACACAAACACAATAGCTAAAAATTCTTTTTTAGTGGTTGTATAGTTGAGTTGTGCATCATTTAGGTTTCTACTAGCATAATAAATGGCAATGGGCAACTTATTAATCATTTGACCTAAAATCGCTCTTATGAAAAAATCTGAAGCATCACACATCAGTTGAAAATGTTCAGTCCAAACAGGTGTTTGAACAATGTGTGCATTGGTCAACTCATTCTTATGTTGCTTTAAGGATTCTAGGCACTTTTTAAAAAACTAAAAAGTTTGATCTTTGACAAATAGTGAAGTGAGAGGTTAGGCTAACTAACTAAAGTTTTTAATAAATCTTTTGTATAAGCAGCATGTCCTAAAAAAGATTGGACATCCTTAACAGATTGAGGAGGTGATAAATTATCAATTAAATCTAATTTAGTTCTATCTACCTTAATATCCTCCTCGGATATTACATGGCCTAAAATAATATCAGATTTAACCATAAAATGACATTTCTCCCAATTCAAAACCAAATTCTTATATATGCATATTTTCAAAACTAGGGAAAGATGGTGAAGACACTCAGAATAAGAATTCCCCTGAATTGAAAAGTCATCTATAAATACTTCTAAGAATTTTTTGACCATGTCAGAAAAGATGCTCATCATGCATTGCTGAAACGTAGTAGGGGCATTGCAAAGCCTAAAGGGCATACGCCTGTAAGCAAATGTTCCATATGGGTATGTAAAAGTGATCTTATGTTGGTCTTCTAAAGCAATTGATATTTGGTTATAGCCAAAATATCCATCAAGAAAACAATATTAATCATGTCCAGCTAATCTCTTTAACATCTGGTCAATGAATGGCAGTGGGAAGTGGTCCTTCTAGGTTGCCGCGTAAAGTTTTCTACAGTATATGCACACTCTCCACCCTGATTAAACATAGGTTGGAATTAGTTCGTTATTGGTATTGAGAATGATAGTAACACCAAACTTCTTGGGCACTACATGAACTAGGCTTACCCATTTGTTATCAGAAATAGGATAAATTATTCAATGATCCAAGCACTTTAGGATCTCTTTCTTAATGGCTTCTATCATCACTGGGTTAGCTCTTCTTTAGGGTTCCGTGGATGGTTTGGAATCCTCCATAAGATGTATATGATGTTGCATAATAGAAGGGCTTATACCCTTGATGTTAGCCATGGTCCAACCTAGGGCTTCCTTATTGTCTTTTAACACTTTGAGTAATTCCTCTTCCTGGCTAAAAGTCAAATCTGAAGAAATTATTACTGAAAGAGTCCGGTCAGGCCCTAGGAAAGCATATCTCAAATTAGATGGTAACTTTTTAAGATCTAACTTAGGGGGCTCAACTATAGAAAGTTTGAGAATGAAATTGGAAATAGGTCCTAAGGGCTCCACAGGTGTGTGAAGACTCAAGATTTCAGAAAAGAAAGTTTCACTATGATCTTCCAACTCATCCATACACTCTTGGAATTTTGAATCAAAACCAATATCAAAGTTGTAATTAAATTATCAGAAAAATCCAAAAAACCTCAAGCATATTGATCTCTTCTTCCATATGTGGTTACTTGCCTATCCTAAACATGTTAAACTTAACAGTTTGGTTGCTAAAAGATAACTTTAAGAAACTATTCCGGTAATTGATTAATGCATTATTGGTAGCCACGAATGGTCTTCCTAGAATTATGGGGATCTCATCCTTTGTTGAGAAGGGCTTGGTATCTAACACAATGAAATTAACAGGAAAAATAAATTCTCCCACCTTCAATAAGACATCCTCAACCATCCCTTTAAGAATCTTAATAGACCTATCTACCAACTGAAGAGTAGTTCCAGTGGCTTTCAATTCTCCCAATCCTAGTTTTTTATACACATGGTAAGGTAAAAGATTCACACTTACATCAAGGTCAAGTAAGGCATGCTCAATGATTAGGGTTAGGCTCTGGTTGACTAGGCAAAGTTTCTTTCTCATTCTCATACAAAATTGAGACAACTTAGGAGAGTTTCTTGTAAGATTTTGATGGCTTGTCATAGAGAGGGCCATATTCTTTTTCAAATCACTTACTCTACTTGCCTCTCCAGTGTTGGTAAACCCAAGGGGTTGCTAATAAGATAATGGGAGATGGGGCCTAGGGAAACTAGCCTGAGGTCCTACATTTTCCCTAGGAAAAGTATTTGGGGCAAAAGCTTATTGTGCAAAGGGAGGTCTTTGAGGTCTAGATTAACCTTAATTATGGAAATTGGAAGGCCCTACTTGATTGCTCTGGTTCCAAGAGAAATTTGGGTGATTTCTCTATCCTGGATTGTAAATATTACTATATGGATTATTCTGATATAAAGCCTTTACACTTTCATTGGAAGTGCCCCTAGAGGTGTTGGGGCATTCTTCTATGACATGTCCAGGGGACTGGCACCAAACACACATCTTAACCAGATTGATTGATGATCTTTAGGAACAATAGCCTCAATCATTTTAATAAGGCTATTTAAGTGGGCTTCCTTGGCTACTAACCCATCAACAAAATATCCTTTCCCTCCTATAGTTCTTTCACTCTCTTGGGTTGATTTCCATTCACGGGTTTTGTCAGCTAAGTCAAGTAAGAATTCTCATGCCTTTCCATCATTTGTAAATGATGTGAATCTCTCAAGGCACATAGACTCTATCATTTGTTTAATTGGGTAATCAATATCCATATAAATTATTTGACATAAATGCCATAAGTCTAGGCCATGGTGAAGGCATTCTTGGAGTAGATCCTTGAATCTCTCTGTATGTGTAGAAAAAGACTCATTAGTGTTTTGCCTAAACTGAAGGATATTACTTCTAAGCTTATTGATCTTATGAGTTGGGAAAAAACTTCTCGAGGAAGGCAACTATGAATTTCTCCCATGTGGTTATGGAATTTGTGGATAACCCATACAACCACTTCTTAGCTTGGTCTTTCAATGCAAATATAATGAACCTAAGCATAACAACAACATTAAAAAACGGTAGGATATTAATTAGAATACATACCTCTTCAAATTCCCTTAGAAATAGGTATGCATCCTCAGAGGTAAGCCAAATGGAAGTGGGGCAACATAGTGATGTACTGACATTTGAGCTCAGAATTATTACTCTGGGCTTGTGGTAGAACTAAGCAGGAAGGTCGAGCTGCTCTAGCAAGGTAGAACCTATCTTTCAGAGTTTTAGGTGGAGGATTTTGCTGTGTGTCTCCCATATTGAAAGGTACTAAAGAGAGTTAACGTTAAGTGTCACTACTTGTTAGATCTCTTCTTTCTAACTTATTCGCACTATTACATACCCACTTAGCAGTCATGCAACAGAACACTATCCACAACTAGAATAAGACAAACCACAAACACAAAAGAATAAATTTTTTTTTTTGAAAATTTTTCTCTGATTTTTTTTTGTGAGCTTACTGGCAGGGATCCAGGGTTGCTTAGGTCAATTCCTGAGGTACTGCTATAGGGCGAAACCTGTCTTTATCATACTGTAAGGCTTGGCGACCTCCACCGATACAACTATTATTGCAAATTGTTCTTCTCAGGAATTCAATAAAAGAAAAATAAAAACAAAATAAAGCAAACAAAGCACTTCGATTTAAATCAGAAATGGCACCAAAAACTTGTTTGAATTTTAAAAGTAATTGCAAGTGTATGGATCAGTGTAGCTAATGGGTCTAACACAAGGAGAGCAGCCACTTTTTTTGGCTAAAAATCAGAAATTTTATTGAAGAAAGAGAAAATAATACATCTCAAAAAGACAATTTATAATCCCCCACCTTCGGCATGGCCATCAGCAGAGGAGAACAAATTGAAAAAAATAGACATTAAATAAACAGAAACCTGGGTCTCGATTTTGCATCATGAACAATCTCTGACTGAATATGCGATAGGAAAGAGATATTAATGTCCGAAGAACTTGTTTTTGCTGCCTCCTTTGCAAGAAAATCTACTACGCAATTAGCTTTTCAAAAACAATGCGTTATCTTCCAATTTATAGAGTGTAGATAATCCTTCACAGACATCCAATCCTGAAAAACAAACCAAGGAATAGATTGGGATTGAATAGCTACCACCACTGCTGCTGAATCCGATTCAATCTAAAAAGCATCAATATGTAACTCTTTGGCTTTAAGAATTCCCTCCATAAGAGCAGTGAACTCAACATAGTAATTTGAGTGAACTCTTAAAAACTTCTTAAAGGAACCCACCACCAAGCCCCTATGATTTCGAAAAACTCCTCCTGCTCCTGATCTAATTCTAGCTTTATTTTTAGCTTCTTTTAGTAATGCAAAAGTGTAACGATTGATTATGGTGATCTCATGCTATCTATCGACCTAAAACAAATGCATCTAATATAACATCCTAACCAACGCATCTAGGGAAATTGGAATTGCAATTGAACGGCCTAACCATTCACATCTAACCCTAACCATTCATCATCTAGAAATTTAAATACTCAAACCATGCAATTAAAAAGCAAATAACTGAAAGTAAAAGTGCTAAAAAGTAAATAAATAAAATAAAAATGGAAAAAACCTAGAGAGAGGCACACAAGTAGGTATCTCTACTTAGGCCGAAGAATGCACCATAAATAATATGAGCTTTCCTACTTGATCAGAGAGTACTCTTACAAGGATTTTTTTACTTGGCTTTAGGGGAAATGATGCAATATAAATAATCAAAATAAAAAGATGGTTCTATAGCTAGAGAGGGGCAAAGCCAACACATGGATCTAGCCAAGGACCTTGAGGGAAAAGGAAAGCATTAGAGTAAAAACTGAAATTTAAAATTCTAAATTAAGAATGAAAGGGTAGCAAGAAGAGAGAATGAGAAGGGGGTGAAAAGACTACTGTAGAAGCCTACTTACTTGAATTTCAATACTTGAACTTGAAAACTGATTGAGATTTGAAAACTACCAGTACTAAAAATCAAATCTGGAATAGACCAAATCTGAAATTGCTAGTATTAGAGAAGACAAATCTGAAGAAAAAAACTGAACTTGAAAGACATGCTCCATAGCTTGTTCTTGTTCTTGTCACCTAGAACTAGAAATTAAAATTATTACACCTTTGAATAACTTGAATAACATGAACCATAAAAAAAAATAAAAATAAAAAATTGCATTCATAAAATAAAAACCAATTATAAAATTGTTTAAAGTAAGAAAAACTAAGAAGAACTAGAACTAGAACTAGAACTAGAATAAGAAGGAAAGCACAACTAAAAATTAAAGAAAAAGAAAGAAAGAGAGGGAAGCCCCTTTAGGGTTTGGTGGACTCCCTTTTATAGGGAATAGGGAGAGCGAAGGACATTCATGGGGATCCACCCTTGGATGATTTTGATGAGGTGGAGGGGGGATTGGGGAATAAAATAGGAAGTAGCGGATTTTTTCTTATTTTTTATCTTTTTTTCCTATATATTTTTTTTCCTTCTCTTTTGTGCGCAATCTCTTGGCTGAATTTGTGTGATGAGGTGGAGGAGAGAGAAGAGAGAGAGAGAGAAGAGAGAGAGAGAGAATCATCGGAGAGGAGATCTCCCACGATTTTGATTTCCTTTTTTCTTTCCTATTTTTTCCCTATTTTTTCCTTCTTTTTCTCTCTCTTCAAACTTGCACACAGTAAAACTCTAAAAAAATGTCAACCTAGAGGTTCGAACTTGAGATCTCCTAATGAGGAAGGGATTTTGCACACCACAACTCACCAACTACACTAGATAGTTGTTACCAAAAATGAATCTTCAATCACTTAAGGGTATTGTTCATCAATCCTTGTTGGCATTTAGAATATTCTTTGTATCTCTGGGACAATTGCAAACGAGTTGGCTTTACATCTCGGTTCAGTTCTGATCTATTATTCTTTTTCTGACTCGAAAAGAATAATCACTTGTACGGGTGACCAAACGGATGTGTATTTTTAATTGAACATGTCCATGTTGCTCAGAATTTCGTCCTCTTCGCAACCGTGAAAAGAAACAGGACCTCTGTATGTGTAAAATTAGAGATATAGTGCCCAATAGTCCTTAAGGCCTTGAAAATATAAAACCTAGGACAAGAGAGTAAAACCCAAGGTACTTTATTATAAATATGTAAAATGCATTACCCTAGATTTCACACATAAATGTGCTCATCAGTCCCAAATTGAAATACATGGGAGAACCATTGTAATATAAAGTCTGATCATTGCTGCCATTTTGTACCATGCATCTACTTACATATTTTTTTACTTTCATATGTTTCACATTGAAACAAATTGAATCAGAGAGAGAAAGAATTGATCAAAAGAAGTAACCTTTCCATAGAACAAAGAATTTGTTTCATTCTCTGTTATCCATTCTGGATACTCATGGCTTTAGGTTCTTTAATGTCACCAAAGCTAATATCACCAAGATCGCCCAAATAAGGAACTGGCTGCAACACACTAGTAAACTTTGGACCAGCCACTATCTGTTGAGAGCCTTGCAGCATGAGCAACCCACAGAGTAGTGTAAACTTCAGCCATCTATGAAATAATGTATTGGAGTATGAGGAAATAAGTGTAATCCTTTTTTGGCATAAGATCTCAAATTGCAAGTTCAATCTTGAACCAAAGAATTTTATGTATAGAAATCCTTTTGCGTCCCAAACGAAGAAGATATTGAAACACTACAGATGCAACAACTTTGGACATATTGTATGAGATTATAGAACTAAATTTCTCACACAAAGACAACAAAATAGAGGTGATCAAAGATTTATTAAAAATATAGAAGATATGGTGAACAGCTGGATTTCAAGAAAAAAGAAAGCATTGAAATCTCAGTTAGTTAAGAAAGTCTGGGTTGAGAGAGAGAGAGAGAGAGAGAGAGAGAGAGAGAGAGAGAGAGAGAGAGAGAGAGAGTGGAAGACGAAGAAAATAAAGCTTTTTGTTTTTCAGAGAGCTTTCAAAGCTTAAGGAAACTCTACTCTATGGATACTAAACAGTGGATACTCAAGTCATATGATTAAAGATAATGGAAGATTTGAGACAATACTAGACATTGAAGGTGGATCTGTAAAATTTGGCATTAACAATGGTACCGGATTACATGAAAGTTTTGTATTAGTCTCAATCATGGAAAAATAAAATCCAAAGATGTCTTTTATGTTGAAGGCCTCAAACACAACTTACTCAGCATCAACAAGATCTGTGACAAAGGACATGAAGTTACTTTCAACACCCAAGGGCATAAGAAGATCAAGTATTAGAAAGGTGGTAGCTATAGGACAAAGGACTTCATGGAATTTGTATAGCTTAATAAAGACAATGAATGACTCTTGCATGGCTAACATGGTCGAGGAGATATAGCTATGGCACAAAACACTTGGGCATATTGATTTAAAAAACCTTTCCAAGATTTCTTCAAACAAGGTAGTGAGAGATATTCTAATATTGAAGAAGCTTTCCAAACTTATCTGAGCATCTTGTTGGGAAGGAAAGAAAACAAGAGTCTAATTCAAGTCTGATGTAATCTCTCTCATCCCAAATGTCAAGGACTTCAGGGGCTTCTTGAATGTGAGATTGTAGTCCATTCAAGTACTTGTCCACAAGTACATCTTCCGGATCCATAATGTTGTTACGAATCACCAACTCATTGAACTCATTGGTGTATTGGTCTATTATTCAACTAACTTGTCTCAAGTTTTGGTACCACTGGTAGAGCTCTCTCTTATATCCTATGGGAAAGAAGTACTACACTTACACAGTCCGAATCTGAAAATAATTGCTTAAAAAATTCAACTCTTCTGGGTTAGATCTTTGAAAGGATGTGACTTCAACTCTTCAAGGTTAAAGGCTCAACTCTTCTAGGCTAATTGAAAGCCCCAATCTCTTCAAGGATGGGTGAAACGCAACTTGATTTCATAAGAACAACTCTTCAAGATTTATAAAAAGCTTGGAGCAACTTTGAAGTTTTTTTTGATTCAATTGTGTCTTTACAACTCAAGATTTGTCCTCTTTATATAAGACTACAACCTTTAATCTAGGAAACTATAACCATCTTTTAGAATTTCAAGTTGTGACATGGACCAATCACAAAATACATTGAAAAATAAAACTAAATAGAAATCTTAAAAATAGAAAAAGTAGTTGAGGTCTTCCATTTGTTGAAGTCTCTCATGCCTTGATTCAGAGTTGAGGTCTTCCAATGCCTTGATGCAAGACTCAATACTTTGATTCTTGTTTCAAGATGTGTAGTGACTTTCAAGTAGGCGTTCGGTGTAGCTTTCAAAGGAAGAGAAGCTTCTTGACTTAGGGAAGAACAAGAGGTACTTAAAGAAAGCTCTTAGGGACTTCCAATGGTGGATTTGGCCAAGAATGTTTGGACCAACTTCTTTGATGCTTTTTTATGGTTTGGTCCACAATGTTGTTGGAGCTTGGTCATAGCTTGGTCCAGGGCCAAATATGCTTTCTGGGCTTGGACCTTGAAGTGGGTAGATCTCCGCAAAGGCTTAGTTGTTGAGATTGGATGCAATTGGGCTGCATCAAAGTCAAAGGAATATTATTCTAACAAAATATTAGAGTTAATTCACACAGATCTATGTGATCCTATGAAGACACCAAACACCTCAGGAGAGAGATATATCATGTTATTTGTTAACGATCTCTTTAGAATGATATGTGAGATGTTTGTGAAACACAAGTTAGAGGTTTTAAAAAGATTTAAGATTTTTAAAAAGTAAGTTGAAAATCAAAGATAAAATGTCTAAGATGTGACAGAGGAAGTGACTACAATTTGGATGACTTTAAAGAATACTGCTATGAGCATGATATTAAGAAGCAAATCTCATCTCCAATAATACTCCAAAAATATTATACAGAGAAAGAACAGAACTGAACAGTTCCAGATATGGCTAGTTATGCTAGTAGAGAATGGCATGGCAAAAAAGTTTTGGAAGGAGGCAGTTCTAATTGTAATGTACATACATAATATGTGCATGTTGAGACCACATGAAAGCAAAACACTTTATAAAATTTGATTTGATAGAAGAGCTATAACAAGATACTTCAAAGTCTTTGGTAGAAAATGTTATATAAAGAACACAAACTAAGACATGGGAAAGTTTGATGTTCGGACTGATGAAGGCATCTATTTGAAAAAAATTGTGGAGAGTGTAGGTGTCACTGTTGATGGGAAAAGGGATGTATCCTTTAGCTAAGGTAATAAACTTCCAGATTTTGAAGATCTTGATGATAAGAATGACATAATTAACAATGGACCAAAAAGCAAAGATGAGTGTGAAGATAAGCAGGGTTAGATAAGCAGAGAAGGAACAATAGAACTGATCAACAAGGGACATATGACTTTATTATTGGTGACTCCACTACAGGTGTTTGGAGCAGAAGGATAAAGACCAATACCTACTCTCTCTTTCACTATATGAGCAAAAAATTGTTGATGAAGCAAGTAAGGATGAGAATTGGATGAAGGCCATAAATGGAGAGTTTGACCAAATAGAGAGAAAATTATACTTGAGATTTAGTCCCTAAGTCAGTTTACAAAATTGTAATTGGCACCAAACGGGTTTACAGAAACAAACTTAATGAAGATGGTCAAGTTGTAAGGAACAAAGTACAACTTGTATGCAAGTGATACTCTAAAGTGAAAGATAATGACTTTAAGGTAACCTAATTCCCTTTGTGAAAAGACTTGAGGCTATCAGAATGTTTTTGGCTTTGACAGTGTACAAGGGTTTCAAAGTCTACAGATGGATATACAATCATCTTTTCTCAATGGAAACTTGGAAGAGGAGGTTTACATAGACCACACTGATAGGTTTTAGTTAAGTGAGGACCCCACTTATATATGTAGGTTGACGAAGGCTTTGTATAATTGAGTGAGGACCCCACTCATAGTGTAAATTGGGATTAAAAAAGGGGTTAGTGGATAGCAATCTCTTCATCAAAACTGAAGAAAGTAGTCATCTTATGATAGTTGTGTATGCTGATGACATCATCTTTGGGGCCATAAAGATGAGTTGTGTTAGGGGTGTCAATCGGTAGGTCTGGCTCGGTTTCGGTCCGGGTTGAGTCGATTTCGGTGTGGGAAAGCTGAAATCGAAACCGAACCAATAAGAAAATTCTGGTTTCAGTTTGGTTTCGGTTTCGATGCGGTTTGATTTTGGTTTGTCTTCGGTTTCTTAAATTGATTTGTTACCGGGTTGGTTTTGATTTTTGGTCCAGTTTGGATTCGACTTTCCATACAAATGTATACAAAACTAGGCAAATTTTGATTTTTTTAATGAATTTTGGAGTGTTTCAGTTTCTTACCGGTTTGGTTTCAGTTTTGGTCCGGGTTTTGAGCCAGTTTCGGTTTGGTTTCGGGTTCATCCGGTTTTCGGTGTGGTTCGGTTTGGTTTTGGGGTTGCAATACTCCAAACTGAATTGAACCAATAAGGCTTCGGTTCGGTTCGGTCCGTGTTGTTATCGATTTGGTCTGGCCGGTTTCACCGGTTCGGTTTAGGAATTGACACCCCTAAGTTGTGTGAAAGATTTTACAATAAGGATGCAAGATGAGTTCGAAATGTCCATGTTGGGTGAACTCTCATATTTCTTGGATTTACAGATAACTCATATGAAAGAAGGCATTCTATCTTTTAGACTAAGTATGTGAGAGAGATTTTGAAGAGATTCACCATTGAGGATTACACGCATGTCAGTACACCTATGATGATTGGGTGTAACTTGAGCAAAAAAATTGGCTCTCCATTAGTTGATCACACTTCATATAGGTCAATGATTGGCAGCTTATTGTATTTGACAGCCAGTAGGCTTGGCATCTTATAAAAAGTATGTATGGTGGCAAGATTCTAAACAGGGCCAAAAGAGACACATGTGGTAGCAGTGAAGAGGATTTTTAGATATTTAAAGGGGACCAATGACTATGGATTATGGTTACCAAGACCAAGAGCTTTACTTTGTCAGCCTTTTTCAATGCAGATTAGGCAGGGTGTGTTGATTATAGGAAGAACACTAGTTGTGGTGCATTATATTTGGAGAATCGATGGTAGCTTGGCATTGTAAGAAAAAGAAAATTCAGTTTCTCTTTCAACGACAAAAACAGAGTAGATTTTAGCTACATCTTGCTGTACACAAGTGTTGTAGATGAAGCAATATTGAGAAATCTGAGCATTCGGGTGGAGAAGGTAGAGCCACTATATTGTGATAACACTAAGGCAATTAACATTTTCAAAAACCCGATTATGCATTAAAAAACAAAGCATATTGTGATTAGGTATCACTTCCTAAAAGATAAGATCACAAAAAGGTGAGGTTAGATTGGAGTTTGTTTCCAAAGTAGGGTAGGTAGTCAATATCTTCACCAAATTGCTTTCCAAAGAGCAGTTTGAGTTCCTTAGACATAAGCTGGGAGTGGTCATTATTCCCAAGCACTAGGTACACAGGGAAAGGGGGAGCATACTATTTGTTGATGCTTCCCCATATGGGACTCAGAGGGAGTCTAGTTGCCTCCATTTGGATTTGTTTACAAAGGGGGAGAGAGATTCCTCATCACTGCACAAAAGGATTAGAGCGTGTTCTATCTATTTTTATTAGTTTTGTGAAGAGAAGGTTGCCAACAACTCCAAAGCGGGAAATTATTGTTTTCTGGTTGTTCTTGTTAGCAATCTCGACCATATGATAATGATGATGAGGCCAACAATGATGACATGGCAGAGTATGATCTCTCAAATAAGCTGGCAGTGCTGTGTCGAGTGAGGGATAATGTTGGAGATTCTGATGCAAACATGGTGTGTGGTGTGGATTTTTGGGTCCAATATAGACAATTTTGACCTAATTTCACTCATGGGAATTTTCTTCATTGAAGATAAATTTTCTGGGTGTTGACTCTTGCATGTGAGTTGAATAATATAAAATAGTTTTCAATGCACCTAGATTTGTCCGGATTTTGTATCGGATGAAGAAGTTATGACTTTTGCAAATTTCAGGGGCATTTTGGCTTTTTTACATGGATGAGAATGTTGATTGGTTGTTCTAGAAGGTTGTAGAGCTTCAAGTCATAAACAAACCTATTTTGTTTCGACTTAGAAATCGTATGATGGAGTTATGGAGATTTCTGTGGAACCAGATTGAAAAATCAGAAATCTAACTTGGAAAATGTTCTAGGTAACCCTAAGGATTTTTGGCATTTTACTTTTGGATTGGATGGCCTTTCTAAAATGATTGAAAATCTGCCCAGTTGAGTTAATGGAGATTTTTTGCATATATTCTTTACATCGAAGGGGATTTGAAGTAATAAGGAGATGTATAAATGATTCTAGATCCACGGATCTGAGAAGACCACGCAGCTCCGATTCTCATCCAAGCATGCGCACGAATAAGACTAACAATAACTGCTAAAGATGCTCTTGTGAACCCTCTTATTGGTCAGGGGCTTCACAATAAATTGTTCCATGCTACACCTGATCCGGGGTTGCTTGTGTGAAATGAGTGCATGTTGTCCATATTGAGTTCTCTCACTCGTCGTGCCTAGTCAATCCTCATCCAAAGGCCTTCTCTGACACATTTGATGGCCCATATGAGATCTATGAATTGCAGCCAGTAAAAGTCGATACGTTGCTTCTGGCAGTGTTATTCTTGCACTCAAAGTCAGCCTTACGTCAACTCCTTGATTCGAATCTTGCGGTCAAGATTCGTTGTCCGTTATAAGCATCCAATGGCTAACTCTTCACGTGCCTTTGGAGGTGTGATCCAACAATTATGATTTGATCAGTTCTTTAATGTAGCGCGAATGGACCAAAAGACCTCTAGGAAATTCCAAATGAATTATTCTGATTGGCGCTCATTGCTTTGATGATATCTCCTCTTCCAGAGGCCCTTTTGGCTCATTCAAATTGTAAAAATCTCAAACTTTTCAATGCTATCCTCTATGATAGGAGGACTTTTTGAGAGAGAAATAGGTGTGGATTTCTTAGAGAAACTTTCCCCATTGCTTGTAAGTGTATTTTGTGTCCATCCATGCCTCTAGTAAGTTAAAAACACTCCATTAATGGTGTTGTTAAAGGTTAGTTGATGTACTATTGCAAGGTACTAAATGTGAGTCAAGGAAAAATGGAAAGGAGAGAGAAGTGTGTTAGGGTTTGAGCCCTTTTGTGCATTAGAAGACAAAGAAGCGGTTTTTTTGGTGTCCAACTTGATTGGTGTGCTCACTTGAAGATTTAAGGTTTCTACTCTAAAGGAGGGTTGAAGATTCAAGTTTGCTTTGAGACAACTTTATGAACACTAGACAAGAGTTTTTAGATTTTCTATCCTCATATTTACTTTGCCATTACTGTTTGTGATGACATATGGTTGCTAGTTGTAGGAGAATGTATTGTAAAAGAATGCTAGCTTAAATTTAGTTATAGGACAATCTCTATATGTCCAATCTTGTTGCTTTAACTCTATAGGGTTGTTTAGTGGGTGTTAGACACCTAGGGTGGGTGCTCCTTTATAGTGGATTCTGCTAACTGTAATGGCACCATGTACTTTCTCGATTTTATGCTGGGGAAACTTGGGAGTGCATGCTCGAAGTGTAGATGTTACATTAGTTGAGTATTGAGTAGATATGGAGCCTTTACAGGCACTACTTCGGGGACATAAGCATCTTGCTGAACCTCATAAAATCTTGGTGTTGTGCGTGTGGATTTATTTTGTATTGTACTGCTTAGAAGTGCGCGTAATATAAATGAGTGTACACGCTTGGAAGTGCTTATGAGAGGTTGAGTGTGCATACGACTGTATTTGCAGCTACAGGGTTTACACAAATTGCCACATCAGTTCATTCGCTTAATGAAAAAGAAAAATTGTTTACACTCATTCAACCCTTTCTCATTGTCTGTTGGGACTCAACAATGGTAAGATTTTCTCCCCAATTAAGTAGTTTGCAGAAAGTAGTTGAGTTAATAAAACAAGAGTCGTTGCAATCGAATGTGTCCTTAATTTTCTCTAATTTTTCTTTTAGAAGCTCATGCTATGCCTTGGATTCCTCTTAGCATTATGGATGCAAATGATTCTTGGCCATGGAGTCCGTCTACGATGTAAACTTTTTTGACGAATCTTCTTATCACTTGGCTCTTTCAAGACCCCATAATTCTTGATTACAGACCTATTTTGGTCCAAAATGTGGAACTAACTCTATATATGGTAAATAATGTTTAAATGCTAGACATATTTCACAGGGCCTTTTATGTCCACTTTGTCATAATTGAAGAATTTGTTATCCATGCTTTGTTTCACTGTAATTTTACTAATTGTTGTTGGATCACTTCTCCTTTTAGAATCAATAGAAGGGAAATCCAAGGTACTAATGTGAAAGATTTAATTCTATCTTTCTTGAATTCCTCCTCTACTAATCAGATGCCTCATTGGGCTTCTCAATGATTGGAGAGGATCTTTCTTGAATTCCGCCTCTACTAAATTGATGACCCAAAGGTTACAATTTAGGCAGCTGACAATATACTCAGATTCTAAAGCATAAAAGTATTTTTTTTCCCCTTCTCAAATCATCCTTCATTCTCAATAGATTTGGTTCTCATGTTATAGGAGAGGATACTCTTTTACTTTGACAGTTCTTTTTTTTTTTTTAATTCATTTCTGCTTATTCCTCGCTTGATCGATGGTAATGATGATGCCATGTCTTGGCTAATGGTGTTTCCATTTTACAACTGTCTAAAGTGGGGTACTTACAACCACCTACACATCTACCATGTCAATCCTGACCTCTCGGGCAGGAAATTCTCATCTTATCTATTTTAATAATAGTTCTCTTTTTTATAAAAATAAAAAAAGGTTGAAAAGATATTCTATCTTGTTTGGTTAATTTACTACTGAATATTGACTAGAAGATTGCACTAAAAGAGAAAATCAGAATATCTCTCTTTAGTCCTATAGTAATTATTGGCGGTAAGACCCAGGAAAAAACCCAAGTTCTTTCTGGGACTCCAGAGAAACCCTAGTAGACATTGGAGAAACAACCAAAACATAGCCCAAATCAGCCCTTATGAGTATGTAGAGCAGAGATTGACCAAATAAGTTAAAGAAGGCTAAGAATTAGCTACCACTTGGATGTGATCTCATGCCATGTTGCAAGCTTATTAGATAAGCAAAGCATTCTCAAGATAAAAGAATTAAAAAGGGAGAGATAAATAAGAGGGCAAAAGTTGCGGTTCCATTTGTTCGCAAGCAAAATCAGAGGAAGGGAAATGGAATCAAATAAATAATAAAATGAAATTTTTTGTAATCATTATCTAGCAAAAGTTGTTTAATTCATACCTGCTAGGTAGAAATACAAATTATAGTATTCATATTTAAGAAATGTAAATTTTTATCAAAAAATAAATTTTTTGTGATAATTACCCGTATGATGCAGTTAATTCTAAAACAAATCATATTTGATTATTAAATATCACTTTACTCTGTAATTGAATTTTTTTGATTTCTTAAAAAAAAAATCTTTAGATTTAAAAATTAAAATAAATTTTGTATTAAAAGTTATATTTAGCAAATGTAGTAAAAGTTTGGTTAGATTATACAATCATGATAACGGAACTTTTTTCTTTCCTTTTCAAAAGTGATTTAACTTCCTTTCCCTTTCCTTGCAAACAAACAAAACTACAATGTATCATCATATAGACTAGAAGTTTTCACCCAAAAAAAAAATTAGAGGTAAGCCTATTAATTGTCAATAATTTAGTCAATTTTTTTTCCTTTCCAACACTGTTTTGATATTGGAATTTTTATGTCGCAGATCAAGGTCATTAAATGAAGGGTCTTTGGTTGATGGTGCTGCAAAGGAAATCCATGATCCGGAAAAATAAACCACCTAAATGAAATAAAACTCATATCCTATCCCATATGTATTAAATGCCTGAAATACTCTTAGACTCTGATTTTATCTCCAAAATACCAAACCCTTATCCTAGTTACAGAGATCAACAATCCCTCACCCAGTGCTCATCTCTCTTTTATCCCAATCTTTGTATTTATTGAGTTATATATATATATATATATTCTTTTAATAAAATATTTAAAACGCATTTAGGGCATTTTGTACTATGAGAAGAAGAATGATTCCATCTACCTTATCTATTGTTTCACACCACAGATTCCCTTAACTGCACCATGGATTAGAAAATTTTCTTTAAATATTTATATTATATATTTCTATAATAAGGTTTCCAATGGCCCTTCGGATCCTCTAAGATCACAAAGTATCTTAACATTGTATTAAATTAACGTAATAATGGCTGTTGCCGTTTGGAAATCGCTTTCTCTTCATCACCTTCGTTGTCCCAGTATGCCTCAGAGTCTCTTTGTCTCTAATTAAATTTTATTACTTGATACTCGGACCGGGACATTTAAGGTCACTGTCCGGCCCTACTCAACCACCCGGCCGGTTCCTATTATAATTAATACCGATTTTTATTACTCATTAACCAACTCAAACACGTAACATCCACCTTTAATTTTTGGTCTCACCAAACTCATTTTGGGTTGCATACATGCATCATCATAGAGTACATCTCTCTCTCTCTCTCTCTCTTAGTGAAAATTTTTATTTATATCTTCCATGGCGTTTGGGTATAAAGGAACAAAATGGGGACAGTGAATTCTGTCCAAGTGTTACCTTTGAGAAGCAGACAGAAAGGGGACCTTCCCAGCCCTTAAGCCTTTATTAGTGTTACACTTCTCCAGAAGTCAGAACCACAAAAACCCATCGCCTCCTTTTGTCTTCCTCCCTCTCTATTTCTCTTATTACTCTTGAGTTGGGCTTTAATTATCACTTTTAAGCAATTATTATTTGGGTAAGCATTGAAGGAAGAGGCAGCTTTAGAAGAAGGGGTCAGGGGGCAGAAGAGTTGCATGTAAAAAGGACAAGGCTTTTGCAGGATTTGGTGTCCCTTCCCATTGTTAAGCGTGAATTAATGAAGCAGAAGTACTACCTGAAGAAAGAGAGAAGATATTAAAGCCTATAATCCCAAAAAAAAGAAGAGGAGATTGTTGTGAAAGATGAGGCCCAAGATCATTCTTTTTGGAGACTCCATTACTGAAGAGTCTTTTGGAAAGGGAGGTTGGGGAGCAGCTCTTGCTCACCATTTCTCTCGCAAGGTACGTTCTCACCTTTCTTCTACTTTATATTGAAGATAACTTCTCTATTTCACTATTTTCTTCTCTGTTACATGAACGGCATCGAGGGTTATTAATTATTATGTTTTTCTTTTGAATTGGTTATTAAATTTTGTTTTTTTTTTTTTTTAAATCTTAAAGTGAATGATTTTGATTGATGGTAAGGTGGACTTGGTGCTTCGAGGATATAGTGGGTATAACACACGATGGGCCCTGCATGTGATGGAGAAGGTTTTTCCGGCGGAATCGGAGGGTGGTGGTGGTGGTGGTGGTGGAGCGCCGCTGGCGATCACCGTTTTCTTCGGCGCCAACGACGCTTGCCTTCCCGATAGATACGGTGCCTTCCAGCACGTTCCTCTCCTCGAGTACAAGCAGAATCTCCATTCCATCGTCTCCTTTATCAAGGTCTCTCTCTCTCTCTCTCTCTCTCGCACACACCGACACAGACACACTCTCGAGAGGGTCGACCAAAAGGGTCTGTTATGTCTATATTCATTGCACAAGTAGTGAATGAGTGAGAAGAAATAATTAGGTAAGAGGCGAAAGCGACGCATCTGCTCATCTGGGTGCCGCCTTGGCCGAAGGTGGCTTAAATATAAGCATGTTTCAGGGTCAGTTTCTAAGAGCGATAGACAGATAGTCAAGGCGCATTGATTGGGCTTGGGCCTATATGTTTAGGCCCAATATCGATTGTCCGTTGGTGATAAAGTGAGCTGGAATCACTGAAAATAGCTCAAGTGCATATCAGCATCACAAAAACAGTTACCATGAGAGTAAAGACGGCGTGTGGGCATGGGAGTGAGAGGCCTTCAACCCCACTTGTCCTGTCAGTTAACCCCTCCCTCTCACATAGTCACATGTAACCTTTGAGCCCCACTTGTTCCGCATGGGGCTTCTCTATGGCGTGGTACTTTGTGTAGCACATATCTGATGGTTGAGAGCATCTTGCAGTGTGTGCCTAATTGCTCTTGGCTGTCGGATGTGTGCTGCACTCTGCATAGAGTGCGGGTCATAGAGGGGCCGGATACACTTGTTCCTACCACTGTCATTGACCGTTTGGCTGAATGGGGCGATTGTAGACATGGAAAGACATGATTTTTCCATGAGTTGATTAGTGTGAAAATCGTCTACCATCGTTGCATCGGTGCAGTGAGTGTGGGTAGCTGGGAGTCTCTTGGAGCACGTGTCCAGATGATTCAATCGTTCGATGCTCCCCACACCTCATTGCTCCTGCAAAGGATGTGTAGATATTAAGAGAAAGTTTTCCTCCACACGAGATGGTTCATCGTATCATCTTAAGATTCACAAATCCCTATAGTTTTCAGTATGTTTTCCAAAATACTCTTTGATACCTTCTTAGGTACATCTGATGTTCCCGAGGTCAATGGATTTCTCTTTCATGTGTCTTATACATACAGTTTTTGCCCTATTATCATTCGAGTCGACTAGTTGTGAGTTCAAGTCAGCACACCCCATTATCACTCTTTGGTCTTGCGGAAGTACTGCTTTCGTATGGGAGTTTTAGCATGGGTCATGATCAGTGATACTATCATGGTGCACCCTTTTTTACTTTGAAAAAAAAAGTTTTAGTTATTGATTCGTTTTCAGACCTATGGGATCGGATAGGCCCATCCGATCGTCCAATATCAATACTTTGGCTGACTCATCGATACGGTATGGACATGGCATGGATCATGGTTACCATTGTCCAAATTTGGTTAGGTATTGATATATTTGAGGACAAAATCCGATAGAATTGACTGGTACCAGTACCTAAAACCATGGTCTCATACAACCGATGTGAGACTACTGACTCAATAATTCTCAATAGATCCAGAGCTGAAGCCAACTAGACAAACTTACTAATGAGTAAATGGTAGGTGGGTTGCCCAACTCGATTACCCAAGCCCTGGTCAAGTGGAATAGGGGTTGGTTGCTTGAACGCCGCTGGTCTGGCTGGACCCTTTTGGCTCAACCGGCATGGTTGGCCTGCCATTACATGAGAGGAGAGGCCTCCTCTTGTCTCCTTTCCTCCTGGAATGATGAATGGAATCAATTCTTCTGGATTCTCTTTTTTTCCATTTCCATTTTTATTCCTTTCCGAAACTATAAGACGAGCCTCCGTCTAATCCATCGCGTCACATGCACATTATGCGTTCACAGACTTCTCTTCGGAACTTGGAGAGCCCTTCTTTAATCAAAATTGCCTGTGGGGAGAGAGAGAGAGAGTACTCATTCAAATTAGTGCTCAACAACGTCACCTTTTTAAAAGAAGTGGCTCCTGCTGCTTTCGTATAGACATGCAACAAAGAGGGACCCACAAATATGAACTATGTTCTATCAATCAATGTACGATTGGATTTTCTTTTGGTTTGGATTATGGAATTTTTTTTTTTGGTGAGAGGATTATGGATCTTATCATAGAAATGGATTTCCCTTTCCTATTTTGAGTCTTGACTATACAATTTGATTGGAGCGGGTGCTGGGCTGCACTTTACCAAATTAGTTTATTGGATTAAGGGTGGTCCCAGGACTAGAGAGTTCTGTTTTTCTTTTGGTTTTTTCCTTCTTTGGAGGGATGAAATGGTGGACTAGGGAATTTTTGGGCTCCAAAGTCCAAACTGACAAATGGGCGTTGAGGGAAGAGGGGTCTAGTGTTGACCTCCAATCAAGTTCTAAAATGTGGTCCATTACCTTGCTTTGGTGCGGCCCATTAAGCCCTACTAACCCATATTTTTGTGGGCCGTGGGAAAAGTGGTCAAACAAATGGGCCCACTTGAATCCGATGGTTTTTTTCTACCCAAAAAAAAAAAATCCGATGGCTTTTTTTGTGCCAGGGCGTGGGCCTTAGCAAAAAGGTAGTCAAACAAATGGGCCCACTTGAATCCAATGGTATTTTTTGCGGGGCGTTGGCCTTGGCATGAAAGTAGTCAAGCAAATGGGCCCCCTTGAACCCAATGGTTTTTTTTTGGTTGCAACGGCCCATTGGAGTCATATAAGGCACCCACAGATGAGTCATGAAGAGGATCCACAGAGGGGTCAGATTGAAGTCCAAGAGGGCCTCGGCCTTCTTGGAAAGCAGGAAAGATACTAAACTGTTGCAGGTATTATTATCTCATGCGGCTACCTGTTTGATTGCAGAAGCGATGGCCTACCACGTTGGTGCTGCTTATCACTCCTCCTCCCATCGACGAAGACGGCCGCATACAGTAAAGTTTCCACCACTCCTTTTTCATTCATTAGTGTTAAAAGTTCTACTACTATATATACCAGAGTTTTAAAAATTGAAAGAAAAACAAAGAAAAAAAAGGCTGCCTGATTGTGTGGTTCTTATGCACCTAGATAAAGGAGCACACAAAATTACTGTCCAGTCTTCATAAAATTCAAAAAGTCCATCCATATTAATGCCCTTGTGTGCCCCCTCAATCCGCACTGGTGCAGGGTCCACTTGATCAGGTAGCGATCCCTATGCAAAATCTGAAGTGTTCTTGCTTAATAAAATGTTGCAGGCATCCTTTTGTGGAGAACCCATCTGGTCTCCCCGAGAGAACGAATGAGACTGCTGGGACTTATGCAAAGGTCTGCATCGAGGTTGCCGGAGAATGTGGGGTCCCTGTAGTTGATCTCTGGTCCAAAATGCAGCAGTTTCCTGGATGGCAGAAAGATCATCTTAGGTATATCATGAGCCTTCCTCTGTCTCTTTAGTTTCTAATGAAAGGTATTTTACAAACTACTGTGGAGGTCAACCTAAAAACTTTAGCTATTTGGTAGAGAAACCTAACTGGTATACCAAGGTATCTAAAGCTTTTCTGATGTGAGATTATTCCCAACAACATTTTATTTTTATTTTTTATTTATTTATTTTTCACTAGAAATTCATAACTTGAATTAAAATAGAAGAAAAATGTACATCAAGATAAAAATTGAGCGAGAAGAAAAGGCCCCACCTTCGGCATTGCCATTAGCAGGAAACCTTCTCACTCGTAAAAAAGATATCTAACCCTGGTTCACTCCACTTCACCTTCGGCATTGCCATTAAAAAAAAAAAAAAAAAAAAAAAAAAAGAGAATCCACTAACTGAATCTGTTAGTCCTTAATGTACTGTTTATCTTTATTGGAATCGCAGGGATGGCTTGCACCTCACTCCAACCGGGAACCGTATTGTTTTTGATGAAGTGGTGGAGAAGTTCAGAAAGGAAGATTTGAGGCTTGAAACCTTACCTGCCGATCTCCCACTCCTGGCAGAGATGGATCCTTCAGATCCACTCAAGTCTTTCAAGGATTGAATTTGGCGTATGTGAAAGGGATATGAAGATGACTCTTCATTGTTCTGTGTTCTTCTACATATCTTATTTTTATTATATAAGAGTTAATCTATAGATAGTATATATGTTATCTAGTAGATATATATCATGCTCTACCCATATGGCTGAAGGTCATGACATGAAGTTTAACTACTGAAACCTGTATCACATTACTCATCACCAGGTTCATCAGACCTTTGGGTGGGGTGGGGGCTACTAGTTTCCCTTGTCCCGTCTCCTAAAATTCCTGAATTTGCTTATTGTATGCGAAACAAATCTAAGGTAATTGAAGGTTTCTTTATAAGTGATTTAGTTGAGGAAATCCAAGGGGTAGCGCAGTTGGTGAGCAACGAACTTGGTATGAGCCGTAAATTCAGGCATCTTAAGTTCAACTCTTACTACGCACACCTTGGGCCACTCACACGGGGGTGTTTAGTGTTCTTCTCTGTTTTTAGTGAAAATTGAATAATTCTCATTCAACCTACGCATGACCCGGTCCATGCAATTGTGGGGTTAGTTTGGACCCGTGGGATTAGTCATGCCAAAGGCCTGAATACCCGTCGTTAGCCAAAAAAAGAAAAAAATTAGTTGAAGAAAGGTTTGAGATGGTTTCAACATGTAAAACGCCACAAATGTGCCAATAAGTAGCACTGATACGCCATTGGATGGATTGAAAGTGACATGGGAGAGATTAGCTAGTGAGAAAGATTGATGGGTTTGGATTAACTTCAAACATGACTTTAGACATAATTGAATAGATTACACAATTCTTTAGTTGAACATATATTGGAATATGGCTGAGTTGAGCTTGAGTTTCATATAGGTTCTATGAGAGTGTAATATAGTATGTAGTAGTGAACAAGTGCATGGGGTGCATGGAAGCCTGTAGCTATCCGGAGGTCTTGGGTTCCAGATATCTGCCCCTAAAAAAAAAAACCTCATTTTGGATGTGCTTGGAAATCACAATTGACTATGCAATGGCATAATCTCTCTTTGCTAATCTCTTGGACACCAGACCTGCCTTGGTTCAATTTGTAGCACTTTGTTTTACCATCATTGAATCAAGACTCTTAAAGGCACAAATGTCATAACCTAATGAATCAGTAAAAAGAAATATAAAACAAAGAGAACTCAAGAGACAAAGAAGTGAATAGCCGCTTGGTCGGTTGGTTGGTGGCTTGCCTGTTGAGTGCTAGCCCCCAGGAGGCAATTAGCTCTTAAAACTCATCCATCAAAGAATCAATTTTTCGAAATGTGAAAGATTAGCTTCTCATGAAGGGTAATCTCTTACATTACCATGCTTTAGAAAACTATGGGCTCTGATAATATCAAATGGTCCAACATTTTCACATCCTGAAAGATCAAATAAGTGTCAGTTTAAGATCTGTTTAAGGGTTTATTGGCACATTAGTCCATTTAAGGTCTAATTACCATTCGATTAAGAGAACCCTGGTTAAAGCTCGAAAAATTGGACCGAACCTGACATGAGATTGACAAAAACCGACTCATTCCTTGAATAGGCAAGTCACGGTGCAAGGGTAAAAGTCGACTAGGCCTGACCATATA
Source organism: Macadamia integrifolia (assembly GCF_013358625.1). Lineage (NCBI taxonomy): Eukaryota > Viridiplantae > Streptophyta > Magnoliopsida > Proteales > Proteaceae > Macadamia > Macadamia integrifolia. Next base: position 7,921,643 of record NC_056570.1, read on the forward strand.
CACCCCTATTCTCGACATAGCCTTCTTAAGATAACCACAATTTCTTCTTATTTCTCTCTTTCACCTTATCTACATTTCCACAATTTTCTTCTATTTTCTCTCTCTCCTTACCTACATGCCAAGAATTTTCTGTTTTGTCTCATCTAAGTCTTTCATATCAAAAGCTTTGGATAAATTTTTCTTAAGATCCTTAAATTCTTTGCATCTTTAAACCTGCAACAAGCATATAAACCGACTCATTCCTTTCAAACCATTTTCTCCTTACCCTTGACTTCAAACCCTTCAGGTTGATGCATGTAGATCTCTTCGTCCAAATAACCATGGAGAAATACAGTTTTAACTTCTAACTGCTTAAGATGTAAATCTTCTACAGTTATTATTATCGTCTACATAATACGAATTGAAGTCATCTTAACAACAGGGGAGATTTTTTTTATTTATTTATTTTTGGCAGATCAGTACCTTTCTTCTGTGAAAAACCTTTTACTACAAGTCTACAAGCTTGCTTTGTACCTTTTTGTTCCCCTAACTTCATCTTTTACTTTGTATACCCATTTGTTGTACAATTCTCTCTTTCCAGCTTTACCAAACCTCAAGTTTTGTTTTGCCTCAGTGAAGCCATCTCCCATGCATTGCTTGATTAAAACATTCCTGCTCACCCAGAATCAGTATACAAAACATAATGTAAAGAAGGAGAATATAAGGAGGTCTTATAGTCTTTTCAGATCTTCTTGTAACATGAGTTACTGGTTCCTTACCTTGAAGATTCTCACCATAATTGATTGTGGACTCACCATTTGAATTTCTAGATTCATCATGCAAAATTTCTGAAACTCCTTGCACACTAGGTATGACCCCTTTGTTTTATCTTGCCCACTTTTTGTTACCTATTTTTGTACATGAAATTCTTATTGAATATAACATCTCTGTTCCTGATGATTTATCAGACGCTTTTAAAGCCATTTTTCCATTTCTCGATAGAGAAAAACATAGGAACACGTTTCTAGGAACGTTATCAAATGGTGCCTGAGTGTCCGGCTCCCTCTCATCACTCTAGGGGTTGAGCATTCCCTCTCTTCTTCTCGAGGGGTATTGTCTTCCTCTCTTCCCTTCTATAGCCCCTCACCACTTCGAGTGATGATGTCTTTAACTCTTCCTAATAACTATGAAAAACATGATTTTTGCAGGAACTATCTAGGTTCGAAGGCCTAACATGTTGTTGGGGAGCCCAAGTCCGATTAAGGAATCGAGCTCGGATGTGACATCATACATGGTATTTTTTTAGAGGTATGAGTTCATGTTAGGTTATGACAGTGGGAAGGTGTTAGGCACTCACCCTATTAAAAATTCCTGTCTTTAACCAGATGCTCAAATTTTAAATATTCTCTCCTAAATTTAACACTCCTAGACCAATATATGTTGTTATATTGATTGATTATACTAGCACACTTAATGTAGAAGTAAAATAAAAGTATTATAGTATCTAATACCAACACATATATGATTTATATATTATGCCGACTAAGGTTAGAGAGTTACTTGTGTTTGGTCTCTGATAGTAGTTGATAAGAGGAAGACAGCCATTTGCTTCAAGTAAACTTATAATGAATTCTCCTACTCGAGGGCAAGGGCTTCGCCTTCTTCTTCCTTTCTCGGATTTTCGATGCTATGGTAGACTTTTTGAATTTCTTAATTTATAATTTTTGGGAATGTTGCCAAGGTTTGGAACTTTCTAGCTTCTCAGGGGATTCCTATAGAAATTATTAGGTTGCTAGGGTTTCTAGAATTCTTGGCATTTTTTGGGTATTTGCATGATTTTAGCAAAATTCTGACAAAATTTTAAAATTCCGTCATACTTTCAAGGATTCCCACAAAACTTCATGGCTTTCTGGAATTTCTAAGAAAAAGGGATTTTTCCTTTTTTTATTTATTTTTTTTTTTTCCTATCTCTTTTCTAGGACGTCAACCCTATTTAGATTTCAATGTAGGGACATAAAGGTATTAAGAAAATAGGACAAATTTGGAAGTATACGCATCCAGCTCTGGGTGGATCATTTTTCCAAAAAACATGTGTTTTTTGATGAGTCAGCATAGGACTATGGGATTTTTCACTTCCGGGAGGTTTGGGACTTTTGGAAGGCACTATGGGCTATTCGAATGTCCAAATTTTAACATGTAATATATCGATGGAATTGTTTTGTTGAGTACTTCCAATAATATCAGGGTTGGACTCATTCTTCGCTTGATCATTGAAAAAAAAAAAAAAAAAGAAGAAGAAGAAAAGACCTTCTTGATCATTACCATATCATTGACTAATACTTAGCTTGCAGATGCCATGTAATTGGCGCATCAACATAGAACTTCATGGATTCAAGGGTTTGTGTAGGGTAAAAGGTATTAGGGATTTTCCGAAAATTGGATCTTCCTCAAGTGAGTACTAGCTTCCTCCTTACCTTTTGGGGAGGGACAAATTTAAATGGCTACAAAATTATATATTATTTCTAAGAAATAATCTAAGTTCCAAGAAAGACTAGTTGTTGGATTTTATTAACATTATTTAAGATGCCTAGAGTTCCTCAGAGTTTGTTGTAGTCCAAGTGATGCATTTAGTGATCAGTAAATGAGTCAATCATTGCTTAGTGCGGATCAGTAAATTATTCAATCATAGAAGAGCGCGTATTTCCATAGATATTTGCAAGATAGGGGACTCAAAGCCCACTGCTTCTATTTTGACGGAAGCACCCATGGAAAACCAACCATGAGTTCATCAGTTTTACTTAAAATTATTGCAATGAAGCACGACCGACCGCATCCAATCATAGAAAATGGCGAACAACATGGTCAATTTTTTTTTACATCAAACCTCCTAGGTTTGTAAGTTTAACCATTTAGATCCAATTATGAATTTTATAGGCATTTCAATCTTGCAAACATCTTGACTTATACACAACCTTTTCCCATAATATAATTATAATTAAGGTCAATAATATTGATCTTCATGAGAGACTTTATCATTGATTTTATCATTAGAGCTCTTGAGTCTCTTATAGAACGAACCGCCGTTAACAACAACTCTTCATCATCATCCATCATGCCATCTTTCTTAGCTTGGGTTCCACTTTAGTGACTTAGGTTCTACATTTCTTTAAGCACATAAACAAACATGTTAAAACATCCAATCACATATATTAACATGGTTATTATATCCAAAACACATAATAAATATAGAACCTTTTGGATTCAACACTCGTCAATCGGTCACAACGTGGCAATGTATTGCTAATTCTTTTCCCTCCAAATACCAACTCATTAAGAGATCTATCCCCATGTTTCCCCTTCTACTGCTTTTGCTGGCTAGAGTTGTAAGTATGGATCATTTTTAAAATTTTTTTTCAATGCTCTTTTACCTGCAAAGTGTGGGAAGTTATTTGTCTGTTTTGCTCTCCCCCCCCCCACAAGTGCGGAAGGGGGCCTTCTAGTATCCTTGTGAGTGTGAGGGGAATTAGGTTGCAAGAACATTTAGTAGGGACTGTATTTGTAATATCGCGAAGCTTTCCTTTTGTGGAACAATTTTTCCTATTTGGATGAAGAAGAATTTAAAATTATTCCACAATCAAGGATATTCTATTCGATGTTGTGTCATGCTTCTCCTACCAAAGATCCCAAGTCCCCTTGAAACTTATTTTTGACATCCTCTTGGAGAGGTTTTTTTTTTTTTTGGCTAGAAAATCATGTATATTAATTATAAAAAAGGAACAAGAACAAATATAAAACATCCAAGAGGGGAGAAAAACAAAACTCCCCTCACTACAGGAAGAGAAGAGGAAGCCCAGATTCCACCTTCGGCATTGCCATCAGTAGAAACAGGGTGACCATACTTCCCAACCAAATCAAACAAATTGAGAAAACACCCTAGCAAATTCTAGATCTTGGACGACAAGAGGCATTCATGTCTAAATCCAGCTGGACCAATGGAGACCAAGCTGTAACCGGAGTTGATACTTCAAGGCGAGCCCTTGATTTCGTTAAGAAATCAGCTATTAAATTTGCTTCCCAATAATAGTGGGTTATTTTCCACTCCACATCCTCCAAGAAAGACATACAATTACTCCATCTTTGGCATGCTATCCATGGAGGCTTCTTCTTCAGAAAAAGAACAACAATTGCCACTGAATCATACTCAATCCATAACCGTTGGACACCCATTTGCTTTGCCACCTCAACCTCAATCATAAGCGCTTCAAAGTTTGATCGAATCCTGTAAGGGAAATGGATTCTTTTTAGTTAGGATTAGGGGGAGAGAGTGAGGGATTAACCGTATCCCCTTGTCTCCTTCATTCCATTTTAGGTATTTTCTGTGGAATATTTCTTGTTGTCTATTTTCTTTTTCCCGTTTATTTCTTCTCACCTATTTGCCTTGTAGGGTGATGTCTCCAAACATGTTTGGCGACTATGGGGGATGGGGAAAGCATGATTTTTGGAGTCACCATCTAGGATTCAGAGCCTAAAACCCTATTATGGAGCCTAATTCCGATCGAGAGATCGAGCTTAAGTAGAGGGTTGAATTCTTGTGAAAGGATGGAACCCCCGAATTTGACTTCATATTTTGGTTTGTTTCAGAGATAGGGGTCCGTGTCAGGTTACGAGTGTAGGAAGATGTTAGGCACCCACCTCGCTTGAAATTTCTAGTCTTTCTACCAAATGCTTGGATTTCAAATACTCCCCCCCGAGAATTTTACCAGCCTAAGCTGACATGGAACCTTTATCACATGAGATAATATAACACGTGTATAATTGCATGAAATGATTACAAAAAACTATTAAAACATTATATGGAATAATACATAATCTATATTAAAATCACATAAAATGATAAGTTACATAAAATGACAGAAAATGTAACTAACTTATCTATATAAATGTGCGATGCCTCTTGAAATGATGATTATGATTGTTATTTTATGTGAGGAACAAATATAATAACACATGAGATGCTGAAGTAGACTATCATATAATGTACAAATGCATAAATTAATACATGAAGTGATAAATAAAGTCATTATTTTATGTGGTGAACACAGAAAATAATGAATGTGGAGATGAGGTATGTATCATGCACACAAATAAAATCACGATCTAATGTTTACATGAAACAACCGATAACAATAGCGAAATTTCTGGTAATTCTCCCCGACTCAGGCCCAAAAATTTTACTTTCTTCTCACTTTCTTGGAGAAATAAAAACTTTTGGCACTTGGGCAAGAAATCTGAAAGGATTACCATGATACGGTGTAGAAATGGATTTTGGCTTTGGGAATTTGGGCAGCACATCCGTGCTATATTCCTAGAATAGGAATCAACTGTGGGAACACGAGTAAGGCTTCCGCTCTATATTCCTAGAACAGGAATCAGTAGTGGGAATACGGGCAGCGCTTCCACGCTATATTCCTAAAATGGGAATTAGTTGTGGGAATTTGGGTAGCGCTTCCGCTCGACGTTCCTAGAACAGGAATTAGCTACAGGAAGATGGGCAGGCGCGCTTCCTAGAAAGGAATTAGCTACAGGAAGATGGGCAGGGCTTCTGCGCTATGTTCCTAGAACAAGAATTAGCTACAGGAAGATGGGCAGGGCTTCCGCGTTATAATAAAAATATCGAAATCAACTACAAAAATTTAAGCAGGGGTTTCGTTCTAACTTGAAATGGATGACACGGGCTTCCGAAACTAGAACAAGGCTTCTGTGTTGGGGCGTCAACTTCAGCGAGCTTTAGACAATCGGCTCTGAAATCCCCCAGACTCTTGCATGTTTCATCGTTGCCCATAATTCATCATTGCCAAGGAGGGGAAAAAATTTGGTGTCTACAAATCCCCAGGATGCTTTTGAAATTTTATACCACCTCATCTTTTTTATTCTTGAAAACACCCCCTGCTCCAGATTTCCCAGGATTACAAATAGAGCAACCATCTGTATTAAGCTTCACCCAACTAGCCTGAGGAGGACACCAGAAAATTTCAAAATTTTCCCGGGGTTTACTTTGCACCCCTGAGAAACCCAATCTTCTAGCTCTTAAAAGTTCCAAAATACAAAGCACTGGCCCTGTGTGAATCAAAGTTTGGGAACTTTTTCACTTCTCACCAAACAAAAGCAGTGCTTTATTGATTTTCTAATTCCGTCATACTTCCTTCCATTCCTTTACAGCCAAATAAGGAATCAATACAAATCCTTTCATCTACACTCCCTTAAAAGTTGCCTTCTTTGCCTGAGCCTTCCACCTCGCTGTCAAGCTTTCAACCCCATCAAAAACCGGCGAAGTCACCCCAAAACAACCACAGAATTTCTACCACAGGGATCTGCAAAAGAACATTCATAGAAGGAATGATTTCTGGACTCCTCTGTGCAACCACATAACACACATTGCGGCAACAATGAAACTCCCCATTTTTTAACATTATCATCAGTGGGTAATTTATTTTGTATCATTCTCCAACCAAAAAGAGCTTGCTTAGGCTGAAGCTGTGATTTCCAAACCAATGAAAACCAACCCACCTTAGGCGATTCCCTTCTCACTTTCTCCCAAGCCGACTTTGTAGAGAAAATTCCAGAAGAACTTAATTCCCAATGACACTTATCTTCCAAGACTAAGATTACTATATTTTTTGCTTGAGAAAAAAATATTTTCAAGAAACTCAGATTCAACTGAGGGAAGATGCCACTCTCCTTGACAAATAAAATCTGAGATCCTTGCTTGCATAGAATTAAAGAAACCCACCAGCAGATCAGCCATTTTTTCAATAGACTTACCTCCCAACCAGTTGTCTGTCCAAAAATTTATCTTCTGACCATTCCCAATAGTCACTGCTCATGAGATTCCACCCACTGCCACATCCTCTTTAAATTTGGCCATATCGAAGAAGAAATATGACCGGATTTCAGCGAACCATCAACCTTCAGAAAACGAGCACGAAGAAAGGAACTCATTAAATATTTCTCGTGTTTATTCCTGAGTGGATCATGATAAGTTAGATTGGTTTTGTGAGGGAGCCATATTTTGCCTTGATTTGTTCATTGGGTGGTTGTGTGGCTGGTCCTCGTTCCCTCAGGCTGGCTTAATTGGGTTGGCTGTATCTGGGATTTGGACTTTTGGCCTTGCTTGGAATTGGGAGGAGTTCTTCTCTCTTGCGGTTGTCCTTGAGATGGTTGTAGAGCTTGCCTCTATTGTTTGTATATATTTTTCGAAGAAGTAGTTTTCATTGTTTTATTCTCATTGTAATTGGAGAGAGTTGTTCTCAAAGGTTTGTGTTTGCAACGTTTGATAGTAACTGGGAAAGCAATTCCAAGTTGGGGAAATTGAAAGACAAAAATTGTCTTTGATAATAGTGGCCATGAGGTTTGGGTCAAAGTACTTTAAGTCTTTGAATCTTTTCTTTTTTGTTTCAAACACTCTTAACTTTCTTTCCTTCAAAAGAAATTTCACATTTTATTCTCAAATGCGAGGCTAATGTAGGTATTATAGACATTTCCGGGAGGTGTCAAAATTAGATGTCTACAACTAGTTGATTTATTGTGGATGTATTTGATAGAAACACAACTAAAGTTGGGCATGGGTGGTCTCTTAAAAAAAAAGAAAAAAGAAGAAAAAAAAAGGTCAAGATTACAAAATCCTCCCCCTATGCACGGCTAGTAACACAACATCTCATGTATTAAATGCTTTTTCAATCCACATAAGTGGGAACCAACAACAAGACAGGATCCCATTCCTAAGAGGGAAAAAAAACAAAAAAGGAAAGAGAGAGACTTTCTTATTTATTTTTTTCGTAGGTCTTTCTTTTGGTAAATTAGACTATCATTAAAAATTATAATAAAAAAATTTCAAATCACAAACATGGTCCACCAACCATGGAGAATGGAGGAAAGGTTATCGTGCTCTCCCATAAATGTACGGTAGAGTGGCTAATTTTTATAAAACCTAGGATAGCCGCAACAAGGTATATATGAGTTCGGCGCACTAGCTACACTTTGTAGCACAATCTTTTCACGAGTGCATTCTAAGGGCCGGCATGGGACCATGGTTTACTGGCTACGCTATAAGTCCTCAGAGGTCAAAAGCAGCTAGGGTTTCCATAACGTTTAAAAAGAAAATTCCAATTTGCAAAAGGACAGTGATCGTCTTCACTCACCACAAATTCCCTTCGGTTTTATTGAAGGAAGATCCCATTTTTAATGCGATTCCCTCTTGTGGAAACCCTGTCTTATCCACTACATATCGGATCCGAAATGATTCTTGAGGCTCCACCAAGATCATTGTCAAATGTATGATACCCTTTAGTAGGATTTTAGCTTCCAAGAGTCAATTAAAGAATCTTTATCCACTGATACAGTTAATATATTATAAGAGTTTATTAATAGATACTCACCCTTCACCATTGGACTGATTTGGAATACCTATACGGTCAAACTTTACAGAAGAAGAAGGTCCTCACAGATTATCAGCAAACATTAGAAAGAATCATGCTAAAATGGAATATAACGGTGCCCTGCCAAATGGGTCAGTGAGTTTCTTTGTACTTGAAGAGAATGTTTTGCTAAGATCAAAATGTCCCTTGAGATGAGGAATGTATAAACCAAGAGTTCTTTATTTATGCATGAATGAACCTTATTCTTCCTTTCCACCATCTAGGGTAACCTCATAACCTTATCCTAGTGATTATGAGCCATCTCCCAATGGGTATCCATGGTGGTTTCATGCTATAAGTCAGGAAGTCATTATTTCAAGAGATTTACCCTCCAATGTATTAAATAATTTGTAATTTTATTATTTAATATTCTTATTTTAGTATAATATATAATTTTTTTAAGTGAATGTAAATATTATCATTTCACACGTATGTACTCGAGAAATGTGTATGATAATGGCATCTTTCGATAATTATATAATTATATGTCACTTTCAAACTATTATTAAAATCCTTTTGTACTCTTAACCTAAAAATTACTTTTGAGAATATAAAAGATACCACAACTCATTTTTAAGGGTGGTAAAGTTTGGAAAGAAAAGAATTAAAGCATGCAGACAGGAAATACTGAGCAAATAGGTAAACAAACAAAATTCCTTCCATAAAATTGATTACACTCAATGCATAAAGCCACAAGTTAACAAGAGAAAGCTTTCGGCCTTGGGACATGTTTGATTGCAGATAAGTAAGTATTCAAGCAATTGGTAAAAAAAGGTACAAAAAGGGCAAATGGGACCACAAAAACAAACATGTTTTGAGGAGAACAAGTCTCTCCGTTCTTGGGATGGAAAACACGCAAAAGAAATGAGAAATAACTCTTTATCCTGAGATTTAATCTTTCAATCCAGGACCCCAGCTATGCCTGCAACCAAACATCCTTTTGACACTTGACAGTGGAGTGGCATCATCGTTTAGAACAATGCTGGAGGGCTTGAGTTTTAGTTGTGGCGACCGTTTGGTCCTCCGGGAGATGCTCTGTCGTCCTTAACATCGTCCAACGCCCTTCGTTGGCTATAGTTGATATTTGTTTTCCAGATATCAACACCTAGCCCACGTAAAACTACTTGCCCATCCATCTCCTTCTCTATATGTGGAAGAGTCCGTGCTTCACTTGTCATTGTTGACGTGAGAGCCCATAAGGTGACTAAGGAGAATATGAACAACTTTCTTGTTGATCCAACTGATGAAATAGCCATTCTTAGATCAATAATAGAAGCTTGAATCAGTCACTAACTGTACTTAGATAGGGCAACCAAGCAAGTAGAGTGAAAGTAGAAAGCTTACAAGGTAATGAAGTAGAAAGCTAGCTTAGTATGCAATGAGAAACCATATGAATACGTTCATATTTATAGGGACCGTTCTCTTCACTAGGGGAATAGGAGTAGAAGAGTGACAAAGCATTAGTGGGAAGAACGTGAACCGTTTTTTGTTGTATAGAAGCTATTTTAAACCTATCATCCCATAATGGAATGTCCTATAAGCAGACAATTCAACGCGGCGTGTTGTCCTCTCCCTATTTTATTTGCTTTTTAAGCTTCTTCCCCAAATCCCTCCTTCTCTCTCTCTCTCTCTCTCTCTCTCTCTCTCTCTCTCTCTCCAGTGTTTATAATTTAAGCATATAAAGAGAAAACCGGCGGTGTTTAAACTTAAATTAAGCTTAGAATTCAAGTCACGACAAAATATACAAAAAGATAAAACACTTTAATCTAATTAAAACACTCTTAAGTGATTAATTAAGTACATGGCAATGGAGCCAAACGATCTTCTCTTACGAAAAGGAACTAAAGATTAGGAATATTTATAATCTGCCAAGAGTTAATAATTCCCTTTATAAAGTTGTCAGCAGTTCAGATCCACCAAATCTGGGAATTAATCGTTTCCCGTCCTTAAAAATAAAAGAGATGCAGAAGTAGTTAATCAGATGAATGTTCTGTTCTGATTTCATGTGTACTTTAAACTATTATTCCTTGATTCATGAGCGTGCAGGTATCACTGTGTGAAATGTTAATATGGTCAAGTCAACCATGTTGGTCCCATGCAAAAGCAAACAATTCCACATCGAATGTGTTTAGTTTGAGAGAGAGAGAGAGAGAGAGAGAGAGAGAGAGAGAGAGAGTTTGATGTGAAGGCATGTATGGTTTAAGTGGCTAGTTTTAAAGATGAGTTCTATCTATGACCCAACAAGCATGATTTGAGGAATCCAATTAGATCGATCCGATTGCCCGTGTCAGATCAATATTGGATCAATCTCGATTCTTAGTTGATATCATATCGGTGAATCACTAGAAAAAAAAAAGAGGTTTATTATTATTATTATTATTATTATTATTATTATTATTATTATATTGTCTGATTTGAGGCAATCCAGATCAGGAACAGGTTGGCTTAGGCCTTGAGTAATCCCAGCCTAGATTTCATCTTCTCAAACCTTGCCAACAAGTGATATTTGAGTTGTGGTTGCATCTCCCAGTGAAAAGTAATCCCACATTAACATCACAAATTACAGCCCCCATCATTGTTCTTTTATTCCCCTATAACTTAACAAAGAATATAGGGTAATTTATAGCGCGACACCCTAGAGAATGTCACTATTAGAGAGACACTCTTTAGTCGCTGTTAAGTGAGGAGTTGAAATGATTGTTGTACCCTTTGACGAAAACACATGATCAATTCATATTTTACCCAAGTACCTCATTACCCCTAACCTCCACTCATCTTTACCATGGAGTTCAAGGAAGTTTTCCTACGCACAGGCGAGCGTACTTCAACATGGCGCACTCTCCAGCACTGCAGGGGGTGTGCTGGAGAGTGCGATTCAAAGTTCGAGAGATAATCCAGTCTTCTTTCTGCAAGTCAAAGCAAAATCCTCTCAAGAAACACTACGAATCTTATTGATACAAAACAAATTCCCATATATTGAGAGGACTACCTCCTACTACTGCTGCAACTTAGTTCCAACTCTATCAATACACACATGTCTATTTCTTCCCTTGACATCCTTCACAATCACACAACTCTTCCCAGTTGCAGCAATTTCCTCCTCCACCATGTCTCTTCTCGTACTTCCTATTTTGGTGTCGTGTCCATTGCAACTCCACAAAACCCTAATAGTTATAGGAAGCAGCCATCCCCACAAGAACCTCCTCAGAGCAAAGGACAGTGTCATGGAATTATCATCTCTATCTCCTCTTCTCTCTGGAAATCAACCTGTTCTCATGCCGAACTAGGCCATCGGAATGGTTGCCATTGCCTAGGCCGATTTCATAAGAGTCATTGTCAAATCAGCTGGTCCGACTCTGGAAAACCCTAGCGAACCTAAGGAACCAGCTGTTGGAGTTGAATTGCTATACATGGTTAGGGTTCTTTTGAAGAAGATCAAGAGGAGGGAGTTATTAGAGGGTATATTAGATACTCACGTTTTGCAAGGGTATTTTGGTATTTAAAAAATATATATATATATTAGCTAATATCAGCATATAAGGTATATTTCGTAACAACGATTGACGACAGGGTTGTGAATATAATTTGGTATTATACAGGGGGTGTCTCTCTAATAATGGCATTTTCTAAGGGTTGGTGCTTTTTTTCACTGGAAGGGCGAATTTATTAAAATGAGGAAAAAAAGAAATGAAAGGATTACAATAGGAACCAAATAATGAATCGGAAGAGAGCCTCCACCTTCGGCATTGCCATCAGTAGAGACTCACAACCGCAATTAATAAAATTGTACCGAGATTGGCCTACTTCATCGATTAGGAGATTGTTAACAACCGAGGCTGGCAAAGATGGTCTCAGGCTTGATCTACTCGTCTTGGCTGCATCTTTGGCAAGAAAGACTGCGATGTGATTGGCTTCTCTGAAGTAGTGAGATATCTTCCACTCAATAGAATTGATGTAATCAAGGAGGTTGGTCCAATCCTGGAGGACGAACCAGGGAATAAGTCCAGAAAAATGCTGAAGCTGAGGAGATTTTTCCCAACATGGTCTCTAAAAATGCCTCCTCCTCCCGCTTGACCAGGATTCCCTATTGAGCATCCATCGACATTAAGCTTAACCCAGGAGAAAAGAGGTTTACACCAATAGACTTCCAGGGTCCTAAGGAGGGCAGTAGGGACAATAGATATCTAAAACTTTCTATAGATGACAACGTCACTCGCAGATTTATGAGAGATTTTTAACCCACAGCAAAGGAAAGCAACGTCCATAGAGATGGCAGCAAAACACCATGGAAGAGCTTTGAGATTTATTTTCATACCTTCTGAGATTTCTCTCCCTCCAAATAGCATCAATAGAGACTGCCAGACTGATCACCGATGGGTCTTTTAGAGACCAGCCATTACCCTTGATCTTCCACCATTTAATCACCTCATCAAGTGATGGTTTATTAACCCAAACCATGTTAAACTGTGCCGCAACATTGGACAAGATGTCCTGAGAGAATTTGCAAGCCAAGAAAAGATGATGGAAGGAGTCCTCACTCTCTCCACAAAGATCACACCTAGAGGAGAGACTAATCCCTTTGGCCTGGACTCTATCGTCAGTTGGCATCTTGCTATGGACCCAGCGACAAGCAAGGGTGGAAAGCCGAGGAGGAAGAAACTTATTCCAAACAATAGGAGCCCAGTGAACAGCAGATGAAGGCAACCTTAAAGCATCCCATGCTATCTTTACTGTAAAAATGCCTAGAGGGTTCAGCTTCCACATGCATCTAATCTTCCATCAAGATAGAGGGAAGAGGCAGAGAATGGATAGATTGAAAGACCTACATGAGAAGGTTAGATTCCACCGAGGGCAGCTTCCAATTACCATTTTCAATGAACTCGGCAACAGAAGGGGAGAAATTGTTGAAAGCGTCCTCACCCAAACCAGAGAGGCTAAAGATCGATTGGGAACCCATCCAAGTGTGTCTCTAGAAATCTATTTTCCTTCCATCCCCCATGATCCATCTTTCATTATCCTCTACAAATTTCCACATTTTCTGAATGCCAGGCCATATAGATGATTTTTTAAATCCTTTCTTGGGGTGCCCACAACTCGATAATAATCTAGCTCTGAGAAGACGACTGAAATCAGATTCCTCATGCTTTACCATCCTAGTTAACTTAGCAAGCAGAGCTTTGTTAACATCTCTGAGATGTCTTATACCAAGCCCCCCTCTCTTTTTTAGGCTTGCATACTAAATCCCATCTCACAGTAATAGCCTTAGAAGAATCGATCTCCCCTGCCCAAATGAAATTCCTCATTCAAGACTCAAGGCTCTTGATCAGAGACGTGGACCACCAGTACACTGAAAAGCTGTCGAGAGGCATTCCAGAAATTATGGATCGAGCAAGCTCAACCCTTCCAACCAAAGAAAGGAGCTTACCTTTCCACCCATAAAATCTTGCTTTGATTTTGTCCATCACATGGAGAAGGGTGTCTCTCTTGACCCTTCCTTGGAATATTTCAACACCCAAGTATTTGGTGGGGAAGATGCAAATGGGAACAACCATTGTCTCAACCAGCCATTGCCTTTATCTGCCGAGACCTTTCCAAGGAACATTTTGCTTTTGTCAAGGTTGAAGTTCTAGCCTGAAAAGCTCTAATACTTTTCTAAAAAAATTTTAAGATTTCTAACATAGCTTTTGGAAGCATTGATGAAGATGAATATGTCATCTACGAACAAAAGGTGAGTTGGAGCCAAAAAACCTCTAGGACCAGCAATAGGCTTAATGAGGTTTTTCCCGGCTAGGTCTTTCAGACCCCTGCAAAACACTTCTTCAGCAATAATCAAAAGGATTGGAGAAATGGGATCTCCCTGTCTCAGACCTCTACTAACATAAAAAATCCAACAGACCCTCCATTGAGGAGAATAGAAATTCTTACAGAGTGAAGAGTAGGAAAATTCCATCCTACCATGATCTCAGAGAAACCGAATTTTGAGAGCACCATGAAAAGAAAATCCCAAGAAAGAGTGTTGAAAGCTTTCCTAACATCAAGCTTTAAGCCCAATCCACCCCCTCTGGAAGTCTTCCCCATAAGATTGGTGAGCTCAGAAGCCAAACCAATATTGGATTGAATTAATTTCCCATGCTGGAATGCACCTTGCTCAGGGGAAATAATCCTGAGTAGGAATCTCGCGATGCGAGTAGCCATGATCTTGGATAGAATTTTGCAAAAGAAATTACCCATACATAAGGGCCAAAATTTATTCAAAGATCTGGCTCCATCTACCTTGGGAATTAATAATAAAAAATTATTATTGATTCCATTCGAAAGCGTACCTGAAGAGAAAAATTGCTTGACTACTCTGTTAATGTCTCCATGGATAATATCCCAACACTTCCTGAAGAAAGCGCTTGAGTAGCCATCTGGACCAGGAGAGCGATCAGGGTCTAAATCCCAGACCGCCGATTTAATCTCTGCAGCAGAAGGAATTGATTCAAGAACCAACATGTCCTCATGATGGAAACTTTGGGGATGGGATCCAAGATATCCAGATGGTTATGAAGATCCACTCTTCTATGGAAGGTTGAGTAGAAATCAACAAGGTAATTCCCCATATGCTCGTGATCTATGATCTCTAACAATGCTTCTGATAGCATTTTTAGATCTCTTGACTTTTGATGAGCACAATAATATGTGAAATCTTAGGGATATAAGTGTACATTTTGCCCCACTTTGGATAGTACTACTTTTACTTTTCTTGTTTTTTCTAGTTTCCAAGTTTACAAGAGAAAAATGCTTAAAGTGAATCAAGAACCAGTCCAAAGGTGGGACCCACTCATTGGTACCACATCCTCTCTCCTACAAAATCCTAAAGATTATTCTCTCTCTTTGCCACCTCACAAGATCTTGAAGATGCTATGTAGAGATTCCTTTCTGATTTAATCAAGATTGTAAGATATTGGTTAATATTGCAAGGAAGGAATAGAATTTGTTAATTTTGGAAACGGATTCTCTCTTTCCTCACACAATATCTTAGAGAATGACGATTTTTACCAAGATTTTATTTTATTTTATTTTCTTTCTTTTCTTAAAGAGGACTTGTAGAAGGAAGGAGGCAAGACAAAAGCCCTATAAAAGCCCCTTCCTTCCCCCTCCTAATTATTATTCCCCTTAGTTTATTTTCTAGTTTATGCTTAGTTTTCTTCTCTCTCTTCCTCTCTCACTCTTTAGTTTTAGTTCTTCTCTATTTTTGCTTTAATAACTTTTGTAATAGTTTTTTTTTATGTCAATTAATGCAATCACACTTTTATTCTTATTTAGCCTTTTATGTTTATGATTTATGCAATTGAGTTGTAATTTTTAAAGTTATAGTTCTAAGCTTAGATCTAGGTGACGAGATCACAAGCTGTGGAGCATCTTTTTTTTCAAGTTCAGTTTTTTTTTGTTTCAAGATTTGTTTTCTCTAGTACTAAAATTTTCAGATTTGGTTTATTCCAGATCTGGTTTTTAGTACTGGTAGTATCTCAAATCACCCGAGCTTTCAAGTTCAAGGGTTGAAGTTCAAGTAAGTAGGCTCCTTCAATAGTCTTCTCTCCCCCCCTCTCATTCCCTTTTCTGACTACCCTTTCTTTCTTAATTTAGGATTTTAATTTCAGTCTTTACATTATTGCTATCCCTTTCCCCTAAGGTTCATGGCTAGTGTATGTGTTGGCTTTACTCCTCCTAGCCATAGAACCATCAATTTATTGCTTTTATTTTAATTGTCTCCCTTTCCCTAAAGCCAAGTAGAGTAATCCTTGTAAGAGTGACTCTCTGGTCAAGTAGGGAAGCTCATATTATGATGCATCCCTCGGGCTAAGTAGAGAAACCTACTTGTGAGTCTCTCTCTAGCTTTCTCCCATTTCTTTTACTTTATTTTTATTTCAAAATTTTTTCCTTTATTTTTTTTAATTGCGTGGGATGTTTATTTTCACTTATTTATTTATTTAATTTTAATTGCGTGGCTTGCGTCTTTAAATTATTAGATGACGAATGGTTATGATGTTATTTTAGATACATATGTTTAGAACGGTAGTTAGAATTAGATCACAATCATTAATAGGTTCACTTTCGCATTATTAAAAAATAAAAAATAAAGCGGCTGCTCTTTTTGAGTTCGACCCGTAGCTACATTGATCCATACGCTTGTGGTTACATTTAAAATCTCAAACAAGTTTTTGACGCCGTTGCCGGGTAGACAGTTCCATGTTATTTTTCGCTTTCTTTTAGTAAATTGGAGTGCTTTGTTTGCTTTGTTTTGTTTTTCCTTTTCTTTTATTGAATTCTTGAGAAGAACAACTTGCAATAATAGTTGTATCGGTGGAGGTCGCCATGCCTTACAGTATAATAAAGACAGGTTTAGCCCTGTAGTAGTACCTCAGGAATTGACCTGAGCAACCCCGGATCCCTGCTGGTAAGCTCTCAAAAGGCCAAAAAAAATCAAAAAAATCAAAAAATTATAAAAAAATCATAAAAAAAAGTGTTTGCTATCCATTATTTTGTGCTTGTCTTACTCTAGTTGTGGGTAGTTTTCTGTTGCATGAGTGTTAGGTGGGTACGTAATACTAAGAATCGGTTAGAAAGAAGAGATCCAACAAATAGTGACCCTACACGTTTGCTCTCTTTAAAACCTTTCAATATGAGAGACCAACAGTAAAACCCTTCACCTAAATCTCTGAAAGATAGGTTCTACCCTGCTAGAACAGCCCAACCTTCCTGCATAGTTCTACCACAAGCCCTGGGCAATAATTTTGAACTCAAATCTCAATACATCACTATGTTGCCCCACTTCTATGGATTGACCTCTGAGGATGCATACCTATTTCTAAGGGAATTTGAAGAGGTATGTGTTCTAATTAAGATCCAACAACTTTCTGATGATGCTGTTAAACTTAGGTTTATCACTTTTGCATTAAAAGACCAAGCTAAGAAGTGGTTGTATGGGTTACCCACAAATTTTATAACCTCATGAAAACAGTTCACAGTTGTCTTCCTTAAAAAGTTTTTCCCAACTCACAAGACTAATAAGCTTAGAAGTGATATCCTTCAGTTTAGGCAAAAGCCTAGTGAGTCATTTTCCAAGAATGCCCTCACCATGGCCTAGATTTATGATATTTATGTCAAATAATTTATGAGGGTATTGATTACCCAACTAAACAAATGATAGAGTCTATGTGCCTTGAGGGATTCACATCCTTTACAGATGAAGGAAAGGCATGAGAATTCTTACTTGACTTAGCTGACAAAACCCATGAGTGGAAATCAACCCAAGAGAGTGAAAGAATTATAGGAGGAAAATGATATTTTTTGGATGGGATAGTAGCCAAGGAAGCCCATTTTAATAGCCTAATCAAGAGGATTGAGGCTATTGTTCCTAGAGAGCCATCATCAGTCAATTTGGTTAAGATTTGTGCTTGGTGCCAGTCCCCTGGACATCTCATAGAAGAATGCCCCAACACCTTTGGGGGCACTTCTAATGATAGTATTAATGCCTTATACCAGAATAATCCATATAGTAACACCTACAATTCAGGATGGAGAAATCATTTAAATTTCTTTTGGAATCAGAGCAACCAAGCAGGGCCTTCCAGTTTTCATAATCAAGGTCAACCTGGACCCTAAAGGCCTCCCTTTGCACAACAATATTTTTCTCAAAATACTTTCCTAGGTCAAATGTAGGACCTTGACTAGTTTTCCTAGGGCCCCTCTCCTATCATATTATCAACAATCCCCTAGGTTTACCAACACTGGAGAGTCAAGTAGAATAAGTGACTTGGAAAAAAATATAGCCCTCCTCATGACAAGCCATCAAAATCTTACAAGAGAACTCACCCAAGTTATCTTAATTATGCGTGAGAGGGAGAAAGGAACTTTACCCAATCAACTAGAGCCTAACCCTAGGCATCATTAGTCTATTAGTTCACAAGCACCAACTAATGCACCACTGAATATGGTATAAGGTCAGAACCAACAAGGGCCTTCTAACCAATATAATGTTGTTTATACCGTTAGGAGTGGTAGAGAGTACCAACAGAGTATTCCTAAATCTTTCCCATCTATTACTCTTGTTAACTCTCTTTCAGTTGAGGACACAAGTGTGCCTCTTGTTCCATGTTCATTTGATGAACCTAAAGATTCTTTTAAAATTAAAGATGATTTGGTTGAGAAAACCAAAAATGATTTTTCTGAAAAAGGGCAAATCCCTAATAGTCCTTATGTTCATCTTGTCCCATTTCCTAATCGCTTGGTAAACAAAAAGAAGATTACTTCCATGGATAAAATTTTAGAAGTTTTCAAAAAGGTAGAAGTGAACATCC
The DNA here is from genome assembly GCF_013358625.1 of Macadamia integrifolia. Lineage (NCBI taxonomy): Eukaryota > Viridiplantae > Streptophyta > Magnoliopsida > Proteales > Proteaceae > Macadamia > Macadamia integrifolia. Next base: position 7,940,439 of record NC_056570.1, read on the forward strand.
CTCTTTTGGATGCCATATCTCAGATCCCTGCCTATGCAAAGGTACTGAAAGATTTGTGTACTCGTAAACATATCACTAGTGTGCCTAAAAAAGCGTTCTTGACAGGTAACATTAGTTTCATAATTACTCAGCCTATAGCAGCTAAGTATAATGATCCAAGGAGCCCTACCATATTTTGTGTCATAGGCAACACCTACATTGAGCATGCCTCACTTGACTTTGGCATAAGTGTGAATCTTTTACCTTACCATATGTACAAGCAACTAGGATTGGGAGAATTGAAAGCCACTGGAACTACTCTTCAGTTGGCAGATAGGTCTATTAAGATTCCTAAAGGGATGGTTGAGGATGTCTTACTAAAGGTGGGGGAATTTATTTTCCTTGTTGATTTCATTGTGTTAGATACCAAGCCCTTCTCAACCAAGGATGAGATCCCAATAATTCTAGGAAGACCATTCTTGGCTACCAATAATGCATTAATCAACTACCAGAATGGTTTCCTAAGATTATCATTTGGAAACCAAACTATTGAGTTTAATATATTTAGGATAGGCAAGCAATCACATATGGAAGAAGAGATCAATATGCTTGAAGATTTTCTGGATTTTTTTGATGATTTAATTACCAACTTTGATATTGATTTTGATTTAGAATTCCAAGAGTGTATGGATGAGTTGGATGATGATAGTGAAAATTTCTTTTCTAAAGTCTTGAGTCTTCACACACCTGTGGAGCCCTTAGGACCCCTTTTCAATTCCATTCCCAAACCTTTCATAGTTGAGCCCCCTAAGCTAGATCTTAAGGAGTTGCCATCTAATTTGAGGTATGCTTTCCTAGGGCCTGACCAAACTCTTCCTGTAATAATTTCTTCAAATTTGACTTCTAGCCAGGAAGAGGAGTTACTTAAAGTGTTAAAAGATAATAAGGAAGCCCTAGGTTGGACCATGGCTAATATCAAGGGTATAAGCCCTTCTATTGTGCAATATCATATACATCTTATGGAGGATTCCAAACCATCCACGGAACTCCAAAAAAGAGTTAACCCAGTGATGATGGAAGCCATTAAAAAAGAGATCCTAAAGTGCTTAGATCATGGAATAATTTATCTTATTTCTTATAACCAATGGGTAAGCTCAGTTAACGTAGTGCCTAAGAAGTCTGGGGTGACTGTAGTTTCCAATGCCAATAATGAACTAATTCCAACCCGTATCGAATCAGGGTGGAGAGTGTGCATAGACTACAGGAAACTTAATGTGACAACATGGAAGGACCACTTCCCATTACCATTCATTGACCAGATGTTAGAGAGGTTAGTTGGACATGAATACTATTATTTTCTTGATGGATATTCTGGATATAATCAGATCTCAATTGCTTTAGAGGACCAACATAAGACCACTTTTACATGTCCATATGGAACATTTACTTACAAGTGTATGCCTTTTGGGCTTTGCAATGCCCCTGCTACATTCCAACGATGTATGATGAGTATCTTTTCTGACATGATCAAAAAATTCTTAGAAGTATTTATGGATGACTTTTCAATTCATGGGAATTCCTATTATGAATGTCTTCATCATCTTTCCCTAGTTTTGAAAAGGTGCATATCTAAGAATTTGATTTTTAATTGGGAGAAATGTCATTTTATGGTTAAATCTGGTATTGTTTTAGGCCATGTAATATCCAAGGAGGGAATTAAGGTAGATAGAACCAAAGTGGATTTAATTGGTAATTTAGCAACTCCTCAATCTGTTAAGGTCGTCCGGTCTTTTCTAGGGCATGTGGGCTTCTACAAAAGGTTTATTAAGAATTTTAGTCAGTTAGCACGACCGCTCACTTCATTACTTGCCAAAGATCAAACTTTTAAGTCTTCTAAAGAGTGCCTAGAATCCTTCAAATAACTTAAGAAGGAGTTGACTAATGCACCTATTGTTCAACCACCTATTTGGACTAAACCTTTTGAACTGATGTGTGATGCTTCGAGATTTTGCCATAGGAGCGGTTTTGGGTCAAAGGATTAATAAATTGCCCATTGTCATTTACTATGCTAGTATGACCTTAAATGATGCACAACTCAATTATACAACCACTGAAAAGAATTTTTAGCTGTTGTGTTTGCATTAGAAAAGTTTTAATCTTACTTAATTGGTTCACATGTGGTGGTGTATATTGATAATTCTGCTCTTAGATACCTGGTTCAGAAGAAGGATGCCAAACCCCTTCTCATTAGGTGGGTTTTACTTTTGCAAGAGTTTGATTTAGAAATCAGGGACAAGAAAGGAGTTGAAAACCTTAGTTGCAGACCATTTATCTCGGCTTCCCAATTCCTTGACTATCGATTCTCCAGTCAACGAGAACTTTCCAGATGAACAGTTATTTGCAGTGTCCAGTGAACCATGGTTTGCTGACATTATCAACTTCTTAGTTTCAGGTGTGACTTCGAATCACTGGTCCACCCAAGATAAGTATAGATTTCATTCCCAAGTTAAGCACTTTTTCTGAGATCATCCTTATTTGTTTAAGATATGTCCGGAACAGATTATCCAACGATGTGTTCCTGATCATGAGCAACGTTCTATTCTCTCTTTTTGCCATGATTATCTATATGATAGACACTTTGGACCTAAGAAGACTATAGCAAAGGTTCTCCAATGCAGATTTTATTGACCCACTCTTTTTAGAGATGTTTTTTATTTTTACAAGGCTTGTCCCTCCTGCCAGTCTTTTAGTCGTATCAATAAGAGGAATATGATGCCCCTCAACCCTATTCTGGTAGTTGAGATCTTTGATGTATGGGGCATCAATTTCATGGGACCATTCCCTAATTCCTTTAGGAATTTATACATACTTTTGGCTGTTGATTACGTTTCTAAATGCATAGAGGCCATACCTTGTAGATCTAATGACCACAAAGTGGTGGTCTAGTTTCTCAAAGAGAACATTTTTTCCCGCTTTGGTGCACCACGTGCAATAATTAGTGATAGGGGTACTTATTTTTGTAATCGGCCTTAATGAAAAAGTATAGGATCACCCATAAGTTATCTACTCCTTATCACCCCTAAAATAGTGGCCAAGTGGAGGTGTCTAATAGGCAGATCAAACAAATTTGGAGAAAACTATTAATCCCAACCGTAAGGATTGGTCCCTTAGGCTCATTGATGCCTTGAGGGCCTATAGGACTACATTTAAAACCGACCTTGGTCAGTCTCCCTACTGTTTGGTGTATGGGAAAGCTTGTCACTTACCAGTTGAGTTGGAGCATAAGGCCTTTTGGACCATCTAGAAGCTCAACTTTGATTTGTCTGACGCGGGAATCCATCGTAGGCTCCAACTATCTAAGTTGGAGGAACTTAGGAATGATGCCTATGAAAGTTCTAGGATTTACAAGGAAAAGACCAACAAAGCTTTTCATGATAAGTACATTCTGTGTAAATCTTTTACAATTGGTGATAAGGTCTTATTGTACAACTCTTGATTCCATCTTTTCCTTGGTAAGCTTAGATCTCGATGGGATGGACTGTTTATTGTCCATAATATATATTCCCATGGGGCTGTGGAGATTCTGAATCTAGGAACAGGGGTAATTTTGAAGGTTAATGGTCAGCGTTTCAAACTATTCCTCAAGTTTTCTACTATTGGTAGTGAAGAGGTCATGGATCTCCATGAACCTCTTTACATTGATGACTAATTTTTAATCAAGTATGACCCCCTTGCATTGTCTTCTCTTTTAATTCTTTCCATGCATTGAGGACAATGCATGACTTAAGTGTGGGGGAGGGAAACTAGTTTTAACTTTTTCCACTTTGTTTTGTTTGTTTTTCTTTTTATTTTTGAGCTTGCTAAGGTTGAAGTCCTACTTTGGCTTTTGACTAATGATCATACCATTTGGTTGCTTGATGTATGAAAATAAAAATTTTGATTAAGGTACCCATTTTGAACGTATAAAAACCCTATTGAGAAGAAAGAAACAAGCATGTGTCTCGAGATGGGACTTTCTTTTGAAAAATAAGAGACCTTATTTTATGGTGTTAGACCAGATGTAAGTCTGTGGGTTCCTTGTACTTTTGATTTGGAGTTGAGACATTCTTTTTAATTTGGCATGAGTTGACAAATGCACAATTTTAAATGAAGTGTGAAATACGGTATAAAGAAGAATAAGAGTTGATTCCCTTGAAACTAGACAGGGCATTGTGCCTCAGGAAGCATGGTGTCTTGATCAAAATTCCTAGGGAGGAAACTTCTCAAAGAACTCTAGCATCACTGTCTTTGTAGGCATATGCAAAAAGCGAAGCTACATAGTAACTTGGGTGTCTGGTGTTTGCTCCACCATGTCATTCAGGCCAAAAGTAGTGGACTAGAATAGAGTTTATTAAGTGAAAAAAGGAAAAAAAATGTGCAAATGTCATTAATGCTAGGTAACATGTTTGGTCAAAAACACTCCAATGCCTTAATCATTGGTTCCCTATTTCTTCCCAAGTGGATTTTCCTTAAGATAAGGATGTTTTGGAAGAGACGAAGTGAGTTCCAAATTAAGAAATATGCTAGTGCCTGGAATTGATAAAGAGTAATAAAGTTCAAGTGTTGGGGTCCCTTGTAAGAGGAATTATCTTTGCTCCGGATCGGTATGGCCCTTACCTTTAGCCAAAGTTGAGATTTGTTTATTCTGAATTTTAGGTGTATATTCATTGCAAATACCCACGGGACACAACTTATCCACTATGGGTGACCTAGGGGTTTAAAGGCTTGTTGCGTATGCTAAGTGCAACTGTGATTCCTACGAAAGTGAGTTAGGTTTTTTGTTTTTATTATTTTTCATTTTGTTTTGCTTGAGGACTAGCAAAGTCTACGTATGGGGGAATTCTGATGAGCACATTTATGTGTGAAATCTAGTGTAGTAAAACATGCATTTTACATATTTAGAATGGAGCTACCTTGGGTTTTACTCTCTTTTTACAGGTTTTATAATTTCAAGGTCTTAAGGACTATCGGGCGCTATATCTCCAATTTTACAGTAAAGAGGTCCTATTTCTTTTTATGATTATGAAGAGAACGAAATTTTGAGCAAGATGAACGTGTTCAATTGTAAGTACATATTCGTTTGGTCAACCATACAAGTGATTATTCTTTTCAGGCCAGAAAAAAGAATAATGGATTAGAACTAAACCGAAATGCAGAACTAGCCCATCTGCAGTTGTTCCAAGGGTATAAGGAATATTTCAAATACCAATAAGGATCGATGGACCACATCCTTAAGTGATTAAAGATTCATTTTTGGTAACAACAACTACCTAGCGTAGTTGGTGAGTTGTGATGTGTAAAATCTCTTCCTTATTAGGATGTCTCAAGTTCGAACCTCTTAGTTGCCATTTTGATGAGGTTTTGAGGTTTTTTTTAGAATATTTTCAATCTCCTACTCATCACTTAAAGGAGGTCGGCGCAAGTTTGAAGAAGAGAGAGAGAAAATAAAGAGAAAAAATAGGAAAAAAAAAAAGATAAGGGCATGGATGGAATTTCTCATTAAAATAGAATATTGTCCAAATCCAAGCAAGAAAAATCAGCTAAAGGGGGTTTCTTAAGCAAGAAGAGAGAGAAAAATAGAAAAAGGGAGAAAAAAATAAGAAAAAAAAAGGCAAGAAAAATCGTGGGAGATCTCCCTCCACACGTTTTCTCTCTTCTCTCTCCTCTACTTCATCAATAAGATAAAAAAAAAATATTTTTTTTTAGAAGCTAAAATAATTAGCTTCCCTCCCCCATTCTCTATATAATAGAATTAACACAAGGGAAGGAAGGACTTCATTCTTTTTCTAGAGTTTTTTCTTAGTTGCTCTATCTCTTTCTCTAGTTTTCTCTTTCTCTAGCTCTAGTTCTAGGTTTATGCTTTAAACACTTTTGTAAGTTCTTTTTATTTAATTAATGCAAGCACTTTTGTTTTTTATTCAATCTTTTATTTTATTGTTTAAACAATTGAAGTTGTAATTTTCAAGTTCTAGTTCTAGGCTTAGTTTTTGGTGACAAGAATAAGCTATGAAGCATGTCTTTTAAGTTCAACTTTTTCTTCAGATTTGTTTTCTTTAGTACTAGAAATTTCAAATTTGGTTTATTCCATATCTGGTTTTTAGTACTGGTAGTATCTCAAATTGATCAAGTTTTCAGTTCAAAGGTTGAAGTTCAAATAAGTAGGCTCCTTCAGTAGTCTTCTCTCCTACCTCTCATTCCCTCTTTTGACTACCCTTTCTTTCTTAATTTAGGATTTTAATTTGAGTCGTTACATTATTGCTATCCCTTTTCTTCAAGGTTCATGGCTAGTCTATGTATTGCTTTGCCCCTCCTAGCCATAGAACCATCATTTTATTGTTTTTATTTTAATTGTCTCCCTTTCCCTAAAGCCAAGTAGAGTAATCCTTGTAAGAGTGACTCTCTGGTCAAGTAGGAAAGCTCATATTATGATGCATCCCTCGGGCTGAGTAGAGAAACCTACTTGTGAGTCTCTCTCTAGCTTTATCCCCTTTCTTTTACTTTATTTTTATTTCAGTATTTTTTCCCTTCATTGCTTTTTAATTGCGTGGGGTGTTTATTTTCAGCTATTTATTTATTTAATTTTAATTATGTGACTTGCGTGTTTAAATTCTTAGATGATGAATGGTTAGGACGTTATTTTAGATACATATATTTAGGATGGTAATTAGAATTAGATCATAATCATTAATCGGTTCACTTTTGCATTATTAAAAGAAGCAAAAAAAATAAAGTGACTGCTCACCCTGTGTTCGACCCGTAGCTACACTAATCCGTACGCTTGGGGTTACATTTTAAAATCTCAAACACCATGCTTGAATGTTGGACACCAATAGCCTCCACTCGACCTCACCCCGTGCTAGCACCCATCCTTATAGAGTGAGACGGGTACCTAGCCTCTGCGACTATCTCAGCTTCATCAGGTTCAAGAGACCTTTGGTGAATCAACTCATCCATAGACAATACGGGTCGACCCGAACTCACATCTAAGTCCTAAACCATCAACCCATAACTAACTCCACAGAATGAGCCTCACTATCGACCCGATTCTGAGAATCCCCTTCAATGCAATCTCCCCACTTTCTGAATACGTTAGGATTCCCAATAAGAGAATTCAAACGAATTTGAATTCCTCCATCATTAAGCGACTCATTATTTGGAAAATTACTTAAGTGAGTAATATTCTAGTTGGAAATATTCAAATTAGGCAAGACGTTAGGCATACTTGGCATCTCCCTCACTGAGTCAACCCGTCGTGAGTTAACTCCATCTTCCACATACACCGCCCCTGGCACACCCACGTTCTTCTCCACTGCACTTTGTTTAGCATCATCAACGTTCTTCTGTCTACAAGCAGCAATCAAGTGACCGACGCGCTTACAGTAGCCACATCGCCCCACATTATCTTTGTAGATGAATTTTTTATGAAAACCAAATACCTGAGAGGTACCTCCTGGTTCCAATCTTTCAATCTAAGTTCTGAAATATCGATCTCCACCAAGATCCTAGTGAAGTATCCCAATATACCTTGCCGTGTGAACTTGTCTAAAGCAACAAGGCACCCCATTGCCTTCGCAATAGATAACAAAATATTCTCATGCCAATACTCCAATGGGAGATCAGGCAGGCGAATCCAGACCAATTTTGTGAGAGTCTATTCTTTATGGATGTTGAAATCTGGTTTCCAGTGTTGGAACCGAATCAACTATTCCCCTACACATAAAGGGCTTCGCCTCCATATTGCCGCCTTGTCTCCCTCACATTGGAATTGAAAAATCACATACCCCTTTCCTAGAAGATCTAAAAACTCTCTTCCACCACCATCGTCCTCCCCTTCCTCACCAACCCCCTACCTTGGAAATTGCTAGACCCTCTCTCTCCTCCACTCATATTCTACTAGTTGAGGGGGCTTTTTTTTGTAACAGGGTAATTTGTTAAGGGGAAAACATCCAAAAAGGAGAGAAAAAAAAGAAAAATACAGCTGACGCCACTAGTCCAACTTGCTATCTCCACCTTTGGGAATGCCATCAACAGAGAAAGCAAGCGAGCATCCTAGCCAAATCTAAATCTGTGCATATTCGCACCATTATTCACAAGCTCTGCTATAATGCGATTATGAAATTTCACTGAAGTCTCAGACAGGCTAGATTTAGAGGCCTTTTTAGCTAGAAAATCTGCAATGGGGTTTGCTTCCCGAAAGCAGTGAGTTATTTTCCAAGAAATGGATTCTAAATAATGAAGAAAAAAAATCCATTTTTGGAGAGCAAACCAGGGGATCTGCCTTCGTTGAATCGCAGACACCACAGACGCCGAGTCTGATTCTATCCACACATGTGTCGCATTATGAGTCTGCGCCATTGCAATCCCTTCCAATACCGCTTCAAACTCAACCTTGTATATCTTCTTAATACCCAGAAAAATACTAAAAGAGTCACAAACCTAGCCTTCACTGTTCCGCATCACACCACCTGCTCCAGCTTTACCAGGATTACCTAAGGAACTACCATCCACATTGATCTTTATCCAGCCGGAGGCCGGTCGACACCAGTGCACCTCAAGGGGTGGAGGAGAAACTGAGGGAGAAATCGATAAGCTTAGATTCCGGTAGCATAACACATCTGAAACTTCCTTAACCTCTTTGCATGAACTGCCATGACATAGAATCAGCTCCTGTCTGATGGATTCAAAAATAAAATTAGCCTGTCTTGCCTTAGCCTCATGCCTTCTTTGCTTTCTCTCCCACCATAGATGATAAGTAATTAGCAGAAATCCCATCTTCCATGGCTTTTTAACATTGAGGCCAGTAGCTCTTCTCTTCCACCATAGGAGGATGTTAGCAATTGACACCTGGTTTTTCCACTGAATCCCAAAACAATTAAAAAAATTTTCCCATATAGAAATAGAGAATGGGCAGTGGAGAAAAATATGATCAATATTTTCTTCGGCCATCCCACAGAGATAACAGCAAGAGGCCAAGTAGACACCTTTGTTTTTAATGATCTCGTCTGTAGGAAGCTTACAGTGAACCAGCCGCCATCCAAAAGTAGAATATCTAGGGGGTAAGTCCTTTTACCAAATTAATGAGGCCCAGCGCACCTTAGGCGACTCCTTTCTGATGACCTCCCAAGCTGACGCCGTGGAGAAATTCCCCATAGGCGTTAAAGACCAAACATTACATCTTCCGTTTGCACACTGGGAATTTTAATCTTTTTTATCTGATTGAAAATCTGCTTAAGCAAAGGAGCATTTACCTCTGGAAGATGCCATTGTCCCTCTCTAATAAAATCTCCCACTGTAGCAGAAGTGATTAGAGAGCTGGAATTATCTAAGTTGATCTCCTCCATTATAGATCTCTGTCCCCACCATTTATCCTTCCAAAAATTAACAAGAAGACCATTACCAATAATCCATCTTTCCTTGTCGTCCACAAAACTCCACATTTTTTTTATTCCTGAGCCAATAGAGGAAGGGCGACAGTCTTTAAGAGTTCTTTCATCTTTCTTGACAAACCTAGCTCTGAGAAAAGCAGCAGCAGTAGATTTCTCCTTTCTCATTCTCTAAACAAGTTTGCAGAGCATGGCCTTGTTAGAATCTCTAAGCCTCCTTATTCCTAGACCCTCTTCCACCTTTGGCTTGCGCAAGGTGTCCCACTTGACAGTGATAGACCTCACCGTGTCAATCTCCCCTGTCCAAATAAAATTCCTCATCCATCTCTCCATCAGAGAGATAAGGGATGTAGGCCACCAGTAAACTGAAAAACTATGTGTAGGCATTCCAGAGATAACAGTTTTTACCAATTCCACCCTCCCCGCCATTGACAAGAGCTTACCTTTCCAACCTACCAGTCTACTCTTAATCTTGTCCATGATCAGAAACAAGACCTCCTTCTTTATTCTTCCCTTGAAATTTTCCACTCCAAGATATTTGGTAGGGAATTACACACCGGGATGCCCAGAATGTTAGAGATGCACTGCTTCCTGGCAAGAGGGATTTTTCCCAGGAAGAGCTTGCTTTTTTCTAAGCTCATACATTGGCCTGAAAATTCCTGATATTTAAGCAAAAAATCCTTTAAATTTCTGACATACCTCATAGTGGCATTGGAGAAGATAAAAATATCATCTGCAAAGGGAATATGACTAGGGGTAGGGACGCCTCTTGGACCCTGAAGCGGCTTCAATTTATTCATGTGAATCAAGGACTTAATCCCTCTGGACAAAACTTCTTCCACAATAATAAAGAGTAAAGGAGAAATAGGGTCCCCTTATCTTAAGCCTCTCTCAACATCAAAGCACCCCTGTGGGCCTCCATTGACCATAATTGATATCTTAGTTGATATCAACATCTGATGTAGCCATGTAACCCATTTCTCAGAGAATCCAAACTTGTGAAGAACTAGAAACAGGAAATGCCACGAAATAGTGTCACAAGCTTTTTTAATATCAATTTTAAGGCCAAGACCACCCCCTCTTGTAGAAGCAAACATCATATTAGCAAGCTCTGATGCGAGACTGATGTTCGAATGAATTAATTTCCCTTTTTGAAAAGCCCCTTGTTCTTCTGAAATCAGACGAGGAAGGAACTTTTCAAGTCTCAAAGCCATCACTTTTGATATGATCTTGCAAAAAAAAATTCCCCATGCATAGGGGGCGGAATTTGTCCAGAGAGGAAGCACCTTCCACTTTAGGTATCAGCACCAAGAAATTATTGTTTATCCCTCTAGGCATATGACTAGAGCTAAAGAAATGGCGAGTTGTAGAACATACCTCCCTTTCAACAATATTCCAGCATCTCCTAAAAAAAGCTCCTGTAAATCCATCTGGTCCTGGAGAGCTGTCCGGGTCGAGCTCCCATATTGCCTTCTTTATCTCTTCATCACCCGGGATAGAATCCAAGAAAAAATTATCATTTTGTTGAAGAACCGTGGGAATGGAGTCAAGAAGGTCCACATGATCTATAGTAGGGGTGGCTTTGTGAAAATCCTCATAAAATTGCACAATGTAGTCTCCCAGCTGTTTGCGACCTTCCACAATGGTCCCATCTTGTTTCTTGAGGCATCTAATGGTATTTCTAATTCTTCTCATTTTTGCAGACAAATGGAAGAATTTAGAATTCCTGTCCCCCTGCTTCATCCATCTGATCTTAGCCTTTTCCGCCTAAAGCTTTTCATGCAAATCCAAGGCTTTAATCAAAGAGGTTTTTGCATCTGCTTCCCTAGCAAAAGAGTGGTCATCTAACCCGTTGGCTTCAATGTCTAACTGCACCTGCTTTAAGTTTTTTTTTGCATCTTCAAGAGCTCTATCAATGTTTGGAAAGGAGGTCTTAGCCCAGATTTTCAAAACTTCTTTTAATTTTTTCAGCTTGAGCATGAGGACGAAAATAGGGTTCCCTGAAATCCACTCACTCCAAGATGAGTTAACCACAGTTTCAAAATCTGTATGGTCTATCCAAAATTTATGAAACCGAAAAGGGGCATTAGGCGGTCTCTGAGACAGAGCTGAAGTGACCATAATAGGGGCGTGATCAGAGGCAATTCGATCAAGGACTGTTTGGGCACAATCCTGAAATCGAGATATCCATTCGTCATTACATAAGCTTCTATCCAACACTGTGCGAACATTACCTCTGCGGCGGTTGTTGGACCAAGTAAACTTCATTCCAGAAGAAAGCACTTGAGCCATTACACAAGCATCAACCATGGCTCCAAATTCAGCCGCTGACCCCATACTGAAATTGCCCGGCCCTCTCTTCTCATGAGATTGCAAGGTTGCATTAAAATCACCCATAATTACCCATGGAGTAGGGGACTAAGGAGAATCAGCCATCAACTTCATCCACAAAGATCTTCTTTCAGCTCTAAAGCTACTCGTATGAACGAAAGAGATCTGAGCAGTAGTTGAGTCCCATGTAATAGAAACCGAAATATGCTGCTCTGACTCAGCAATAACTGTAGGAATATTTAAATTCCTCTTCCAAACTATCCATAAATTTGGGGCCTTTCCGACCCGAGAATTATGAATAAAATTGCAACAAAATCCCAATCTATTAAAGAATAAATTAGGGAAATTAGTTACCTCGATCATTGGCTCCGCAATGCAAAGAACATCAGGATCCTTTTCTTTCACAAGAACACGTAAGGCGTTCTTACCAGAGGCCTTCTTCATACCCCTGATATTCCAGAAAAGCAGCTTCATTATGTCACTTTTTGGTATGGGTCTGATGAGCCAACTTGGCTGTCTGCTCCTTTTCCATAAATTTTCCTTTCCTTGCTGCCGCCTCCTCTGCGCGCAAAGCATTATCAATAGCAGCAACCTCTGGATGGTGAACAATAGCACGACCTCCCACCAGCTGGGTGAGAGGAAGGCCCTTTACAATATGCTCGGACACCACCCCTTCCTCACCTCTACCGCCTCTGCCACCTCTAGTTGATCCTCGACCAGCATGACCTCCATGGTAATTAATATTACGTCGAGGCCTTAAGTTCCAAGCTACAAAAGATTCCTCCAAATTGTTTCCAGCCCTTGGAAAAGCATCATCCTCTCCCTACTCGCTTCCTTCCACTGAGTCAGATTCCCCGTCAGATACCGTATTGATGTGGTTCGACCCATATTCACCCTCACCCCAATGGATTATCCACCATATTTGGCTCCAGATCCTCCCTGCACTGATTATTGTTAGAATTCGGTCCTTCCAAATTCTGTGAAAGAATATTTCCATTGTTAGAAATATTATCTTTGTCTAAGTCAACCACCATATTTCCCTCCACAAGGCAATTAATATCCCCATTCACTGTTTCCATAACCGTAGGAGGGAAATATTCTCCTACCAATCTGGGACTCCTCACACGGCTGGGGCTGGCCGCTTTTGCAGTCGACCCTTCTCTCCCAACTCCGGCGAGGTTACCTTGGACATGATCATCTGCAATAAAACTGCCATCATTCTGGTCAACAGGCTTTCTTTCGTCCCTCTTATCGTGGAACTGGTTGGCCATATGGCCCAGTTTTTTGCATAAGGTGCATCTTGAGAGATCTTCCTCATACATCACTCGTTGTTTGAACCAGAAAACGATTTCTGTACCAGGTTTCTTTCGTTCCACTTGGATCTCCTCTACCCTGGCTCTGACCAACTTGACCTCAACGAGGACTCTGGCGTAGTTGCCCATGGTGCCATTCAATGTTTTGCGATCCAAGGCTATAGGCCTCCCTACGGGTTTGGCCATTGTCAGAAGGATTTTTTCATGCCAATACTCCATCGGGAGTTCAGGGAAACGAACCCAGACTAGTTTAGTTTGGGTGTGATTATCATGGATGCTAAATTCTGGCCTCCACCTCTGAAATCTAATCACCTGAGTCCCAACTTTTATGGGTCCTCGCCTCCATACCGATGACATATCCCCCTCCCTCTCAAAGCGGAAGAGAATGAAACCCTTCCCTAGTGGAGCAAGATTAACCTTCCCCTTCAAGTTCCATAACTTGGTCGAATCACGACGGATATCATCCATGAAGATGAACCTGAAATTCACCCTTCTGTTCAGGGAAAAAGAGAACGTTTGAAGTTTCTCTTCATAGGCCTCTTGTGGTACCACCACCTTAGTTAGAGGCCCAGCGCGGATAGGCTCTGGAAGGTCATCCACATCTGGCAACCCCTTCTTTGACACAGCAGCATAGGATCGACGACCTTCAGCATCTCCTCCAGGTCGTTGGCCCCCCATTGCTGCACCCTCCTTAGGCCTGATCTCCTCAGGCACTATTTCTCTAGGATCCTCTATTGAAGCATAGCCATGGTTGGGAGCAAGGCTCCAGAAATCAGTGATTAACCGTTGTTTACTTCAATCCGGTGGCCGGCCTCCGGCAGGGGCAAAAAATTCCGGCCCAGTTTCCAATCTCTCCTCTTCCTCTCTCATCGCCTATTCCCTCATATCCACTACTGATTTCATCGCTCCCTACGTGTTAAGATTTAGGGATCTAATCTCCTACTTGATTAGTTAAAAAAAATTGAGTAGTCGATTTGCATTTTCATTCAAAACGTCTACTATTTCTCTCACCAGAGAAAATATGAGACGATAACTAGACCCACCGAACAAGGTCTTTGGCATTGATAGTTTTCCTTTTCCTCTTCCACCATGTGAGCAAATCAAACCATCATTATATAACCTTGCCAAGCTATCCCAAAGCAGTATAAGAAAGTCCTCCAAACTTGACAAGGGAAGGAAACTGAAGTAAAATATGTTGTTAGGATTCACTTGCTTCTCCACACAAATTTCATTTTGAAGCAAGAGAGATACCGTTACTTTTATCAAGTCATTTGAGGGGAGTTTACCACGTGCTACTCTCCATCCAAAAGTAGCTTGGTGGGGTTGAAGCTTTTTGGACCATATTATAGAATATAGGGAAATTTAGGATTCCTTCCCGCATATCTTCCCAAGTAGAATAGGAAGAGAGTTCTCAAAAAGTGGATAAATTCCATACACATTGATCCTCCATCTGAGTCTGAGGCAAATTGATGTCTTTTATCGATTGAAAATTTTCCTTTAAAAAATTGGATTGAACTACTAGCAGATTGCACTCCGATCCAAAGATAAACTCTTGCGACTTTTGCATTCACATTCTTGAATAAAGCATCATATGAGCCAATTTAGCTATGGACTCCGGACCCCACCATTTATCCTTCCAGAAGTCGATGGATTGACCATTTCCAACAATCCCCATAATTTGCTCACACATGGTCAAATGGACGAATACCTATAGCCCTTCTTGATCCTACCACGGCTAGCGATGAATCTGGCCTTTAAAAAGTTGAATGTTGATGATGGATCATGCTTGACCTTCCACACCATCTTGTTGATCATGGCTTTATTCACATCTTTAAGTCTCCTAATACCCAGCACTCCTTCATCCTTAGGTCTACAAAGCTGCTCCCATTTCACTGTTATAGCTTTGGTTGAATCAATTTTACCTGTCCATACAAAAGTTTTCATCCATTTCTCCAGGGCAGAGATAAGGGATGAAGGCCACCAGTAAACAGAAAAGTTGTGGATAGACATGCTCGTATAGACCAATCTCACCAATTCTACCCTACCCGACAGAGACAACATCTTCCCTTTCTATCCTGCTAGGTGACTCTTCACCCTGTTCGTCACAGGAAGAAGAGCATCTTTTTTCAACCTGCCCTTAAAAATCTCCACACCCAGGCCTGGTCAGAATGTTGCAAACTGGTATGCCAAGCATATCAGAGAAAGATCTTCTTCTTTCCAGCGGGATCTTCCTTACGATAGGGGTTGCCACATGTCTTCCAAATCACCCAAATATTGTAATCTTGTCAATTCTCTTGTTATGAATAAACATTACCTCAAGCCCAAGCTTATTGAAGAAGAAATTCGAGAAGTCACATACATCCACCATTGGTTTAGTGATACATAAAAGATTTGGATTCTTATTTTTCAGGGCTGTTTTAGCCACTGCTCTCTTAACCCCTCTAATTTTCCAATAGAGAATCTTTATAGCTAATCTTTTTGTAGATGCAATATGATCAGACCTGCGAGTCTAATCTGCTATAAAAGTCTGCTTGCCTTTTAGATTCTTGTCAATTTCATCTCTGTGCAATAGCTTCATCAATATGCAAGATCTCAGGGTGGTGCAGAATATTGACGGATGTTCATATTACTGCAAGCTGAATATTGATGAATGTTCATTTGGAAATTCGGGTCTTTTGGTGCAGGAGGAATTCTTCGGAATGATAAAGGTAACCCTCTCATTTTCTTCGCATACTATGAAGATATTGGGACTAACTTCATCGTGGAATTCACTGCTTTCTTCATGGTCTGCATCATGCCAGAATTATGGGTATTGAAAATCTTTGGATTAAAAATGACTCCAATGCAGTGGTTACTTGCATTAGAAAATCAAAGAATTCCATGGTGCTTTGAACAGAAATGGTTATTCTACAAGAAATATTTGAACGAGATCAATTGGGCAATTTCCCTGTTAAAGAGAAGTCAATGTTGTTGTTGATAAGCTTGCAAAGGATGGAGCTAGAATTAAGGCATCAGCCTCATGGTTAACATCTCCTGCTTTGTTTTGTCTGATGTGAGCTGGGATTTTCTGAGAAGACCCAGATTTTAGTTTATGTAATTTTTATTGACTGGGGTAAAAATCTACTGATGGCCATGCCGAAAGTGGATTTTAGTTCAACAGATTTTTTATCTCTATACCATCCATTTTTTATATAGCTCATCTTCAGGAAAAAAATGCTTTTGAATCCCGACCTGCATCATCAATGTCTCCTTTTCCATTATTAGCAAGAGTTTGAGTTCCACTCTGTCTCAAACACTATCAACACCTATGCTAGTCTATCTTCTCCTATCTTGGAAGAATCCCATTGGTTACCAATCTCTACTTTCTATTAGGACTTTTACCTCACTAGAGTTTCATATGATATCCAACCCTATCCTCTCATAGATTTTGTGTCCTAATATAACTCCTATTTGATAGTGTTCTCAATTATGTGGATTCCTATCTAGACTCTATAAATATAGGCCATTAGGTTGTAATCTTCGCAAGTCAAGAAATACAAAGTAGTTCCATTACTTAATATGGTATCAAAGCCTTTTGGCTCATGCCCCCAACTCTAGTAGATCCTATCGTTCTCTTATCTCCCTCTTCCTCTATGGCACAAGACCCTTGATCGTATCTTCTCCCACCACAGCAAGTTCACTTCTCCCTACAGCGGCTCGACCCATCAATCCCTACTATCAACTCCAATACAAACACAATTTTTTGTGTCAAAAGATCCAATGAGCCTCACCTTACTTGATTCGTTTTCTCACTATTTTTTTTTAGGTTATTTGACTATATTCTCAGCGGCCAAATGTTGTCTTCAAGATACTACTTAAGTTACAGTGTGGTGTGAAAAAGACGCTTCAATCACTATATGACTGTATTCTAGGAAACCTCCGTTGCCCTCAGGATTCTTCTCAGCTAACATTTGGTGTGAACAGGACGTCTCAATAATGAAGGCCCTCTCTTTTTTTTTTTTTTGGAGTTGATTCCTAAGATCCTAGCTACTCGATTGGGCTCTCTCTTCCCTCACCTGATATCTAAAGAATGGGGTGCTTTTCAGAAAGGAAAGGTGATCTTCTCTAGTATTGGGGTTGCTTCTGAATTAGAAAATAGGATTTAAAAAAATAAAAAATAAAAAATAAAAAATAAAAAAATTGGGGGTTGTATTGGTATGAAGCTGGACATCCAAAAAGCTTTTGACACTCTGGAATGGAGTTTTCTCTTTGATGTCTTGAAGTCCTTTGGATTTTCCCATACTTGGATTAGTTGGATTGAACATATTTTACTATCAACTAGATTATCGATTTCCCTTAAAGAAAATAGAAGAGAACAAGACATCTGGAAACAATTTTTTTCATTAACCTCTGCCTCCAGACGATTTTCTGGTGAATATATATCATTATCAACTAATAAATAAATATAGTCCAACATCCTTAATATTGCAGGTGCACCAAGACGAATCCACCCGCTGCAGTTTCCTGATTTATCATGAAAGAAAACAAGGTAACATCATTATGAGGGTAAATGATACCTGGAAGTGCTTCTTCTTTAACAAAAATATAGGTAAGTAAACAATGCTTGTTGCTGTTTTCTTTAATTTAATTAGTAGGAGACATTAGGCATTAGTTATCACTTATCTCAGTTAAATAAATGATTTGTTTCTTTTTCCTTTCTTTTTTTCTTTTTTTCTTTTTTTTTTTTTTTTTTTTTTTTTTTTTTTTTTTTTTTTTTTTTTTTTTTTGAATTTTTTGAATGCCT
>NC_056570.1:7958286-7959905 GCF_013358625.1 Macadamia integrifolia
GATAGTATTTATACAAGAGGTAGTAGCCTTAATCAGCTAAGATCTTTGGCTAAGATTAGCTCATATGCAATATAAATTTTACAAGAGTAATACATACAATATCGACTTTCCAAAAGAGAAAAATTGGCTAATACACATAAATTACTGCTTTGTAGCTAGCTTCTTCAATCTGGGAAGTGTTTTCAAGTTCAATAGATTAAGTAGGCTTATCTACTACTAATCATCAGGAGGAATAAGTTGGGATGGCGAGAATCGAAAACTGCCTGCTGGTTAGAGTCAGGAGGTTTGATATCATGGACAGTCCATATACAGTCCTCACCACGTGCCTAGTCTGTCTGTCATCGGCGAGGTATCAAGACAAGATATCTCGATATATGAGGAAAGGAATTTCTCACTCAGAATGAGAGGTAAGACCATTTGATCATCATTTTGTAGGCTCAGATTAAACATTTGATCCTCGTCGTTGCAGGTGTTTGTTCTGAGGAATTGAGAGATTGGTAGGGGAGACGACAGAACAAATATTTATCCGATTAAGGAAAACCCAGAAGGCAAAATTGAAAATTCATTACATTCGTACATTTCGAAAAAGGGAAAACAGAGCAACGCTTCATAGTTACACAGGAAGGAATCAGATTTAGAATTTGTACCTCAGTTTCTACTCGAATTGAGAAACTTTCCGATCACCGGAGCCCCGAAAGTTTTTTTCTCACTTCTTTTGAGTAAAGAAACGTCAGTTTAAACCTCCTCCTCTTCTTTTCTTCAGTGCTCTCCTTCTCTCACCGTTTTTATCTCACTTCTTTTGCGTTCTGGCTTCTCTACCCACTTCAATTTTTTACTATTTTCAATTAGTTTCGATACTTTCTCTACTTTGACTAGTAGAATTGAATGAAAAGATGAAATTACAACATATCATTCTTCTTCTTCTTTTTGTTTAAATTTTGAACCCTGCTTTTGTTCATAACAAGAGATAGAGTGGCTGCCGACGACCACCAACAGAAACCTATGATTAAGAGAGATCGGGGAGGGAGGGGGGATCCATTGCCATGAATTATAAGGGAGGGGAATAGCTGCTGGGCTATATGGCCTTTGCACCTGTGTAAGGACTAATAAGCCTAAGCAAATGAACATCCAACCGGTGTGAGATTTTTTAATTTATAAGAGGTAGGACGGTTATTTTTCTATTCCTATGTCTTGATGTACGCATCACACGACTTGGTAGATTCTCACCCCAACCCAAAAAAAAAAATTAAAAAAAAAAAAAATTGTTGCAATATATGATGTTTGTTTTGCCCAACCAAAGAACTTTTAATTATTAAATTCAGTGCAGCCCATTTCAGGTTTAGCTTAAGCTCATTTTCCCATGCAACTCTTTTTTAATACGCTTTGTAAGTTTTAAACGTTTTCTTTTTCAAGGTGTGCATAGCCAGCCCATCAAAGATTGAAATTCCATGGCCGAAGCGGAACTTATCTAAGTCACTAATTTATATATATATATATATATATATATATATCATACTATTATATAAATGTATGAAGTTTCACTTGACAATTTTGTCATTTTTTTTTTCATTATTTTTTCTTTTCATTCTTTTTTTTTTTTTTTTTTTTTTTTTTTTTTT
>NC_056570.1:7959925-7964153 GCF_013358625.1 Macadamia integrifolia
CTTTTAAATTGCTGGTACCCTTTATATAGCTTTTGTATCCTTGTGGAATTTCTTTTTAAGAGAATTTTTGTATGAAAGGATTGATTTCTTTTTTCGATAGCACGTCTGTGAATTTGAAGCAGGTTATTATTCCTGTTTCCTTCTTTGTTTTTTTTTTGATAAAACTTATTCCTGTTTCCTGTTGGTGATGTTGGTTAGATTTGCTGATTTTGCAGGGAACTTGAATTTTGAAAAATGGCCAATAATGAGGGGCAGGAAGCTTCCTCCCGTGGTAATGAATGGGAAGTCGTGTCACTGACGGCATCAACATATTCTGCTGCTCCTGGTCCGAAAAGAGTTGATGATGATAAAGGTAATGAGTTCATTGTATGTGAAGAGGGAACCGTAGATGCAACGTTTATTTCTGGTCACTTAACAAGCATGAAAATCCACCATTGGAGCCAGAGAAGAATGAGATTGATAATGAACCAAAAGGCGAAGGTGCAGCTGCTAATGATCTGCCCATGTTTGATATGAATAAATTTGAGAAGTAAAATGTAGAAGATTGGAATGCCAAAGAGTTGCCAGTATCGGATGAGTTAACTGGAATACAGTTCTTTGATGAAAAGGGTAATAGGCTTATCTCTTCGTGACACAGAGTTTGAAGAAGACATGGGTTTACGAGGACTAAATTTAATTGGCAAAGAGGAGAAATATATACAATTCTACTAAATTTAATTCTTCTGACAGTGAAGCAGATGTTAGTGGATCGACTGTGTATGATAAAGATGCAGTTGTCACTGAATCGTCTGATCCTTCTCAAAAAAGCTCAAACAATGATTCAGATCTTTCGAAGGCAGTAAGTCATACAGGAGAAGTTAAATTTAATAAGTATAGACTTCCCTGTGAGGAATTGTGGAAGAAAAGAACAGTTTCCTTATATATTAGTCTGTCTTTGTTGCTGCAGCTCTAATGGGCCTTGTCATTCTTGGTCAACGTTGGAAACAAAATAAGTGGGCAAGTTCAGGAACCTAAGAGGTAATCTGCATATTACCCTTCTCTTTGAAACAGGAAGTTAAATCAGCAGTCATAATGTTTTGCAGATAAAATTATGCTCAAGTTTTTGGTTGTCTCTATGTATGCATATCTGTGTATGTGTATGTGTATGTGTATGTGTATGTGTGACCATATATGCAAACACTTGTGTTGAGCACAATAACTCAAATATTGAGCACATGGATTTGAGTAAGTTAAAATATTTTATTATTTCCCGAAATTTGATATCCACTACCAATTTTATTATGCTTAACAACTACATGGTTATAAATTACTTGGAACAATTTTGAATGGAGTTATTTCATGTGTACATGAATCTATCTGCATGGGGAAATGGATGTAGCTAGAAAAATTGGTAGTGGATTTGGGAATTCCTGTTCTTATGTTGCCATGGTTCAGAAGACTGGAAAATGGAATCACTCCGCTTCCATTCTGTCTCTTCCATTGTAGACAAACAAATAGCCTGAGATGATTTCAGGTTCTATAAAAAACAACACTGATACTTAACTCTCTGACAGTTTGGAAGGTGATATATATTAACCAAATAATTGGAGGTTCTCAAATAGAGAAAGTCATTTGGTGTTACTGAGAACCCTGTTTGAGACATTTTCTCCTTATGTTGATCAACCCTTTGGAAGTTATAAATGGTGGGTGTGTTGGTTGGATTGAGTTAATGGCTGTAACTTAGATTTTTCTTCTTTAAACAAGCTCCTAACACATATTAAGTCTCAGAATTTAAGATATTGAGATATGAGAAACTTAGCTTCAGTTCACTTTTTAGCTTTTTGAATAAAATTTAAACACTGGGAATATTCCATCATGATGTAGGACAATCAGGCTAATGTAGCAGAACCTAACCAGGGGCTCAATTATTTTGTTCTCAGAGTAGGATATCATTGGCATAACCTAATAAATCCCACTGCATCTCGAGAAAGTTTGTGTTTGAGCATTTTTAGATGAATGAGTGGGAAGGTAGGATATAACAGTTAAAAGGCTTTGAACATTTTTTGGACTTCAAAAGAGAAACTAAAAGGTGGGAAAAAACATGGATTAAAGAATGGGGAGAACAAAAAATGCAATTATTTTCTGAGAGTTACAGTGGAATGGTGAAACCGAGCTTTAATGTTCCTGGTCCTGAAGACTGGGATAAGAAACTAATGATACTGGGACAATAGTTCCTATAATTAATTGCTATGGCAGTTCCTGACCATTAATGTTAGCTCGCCATGAGGTGCTATGCCAGGAATACCACTGTTCATGATGGGGTTTATGTTTATATTGCTTTGTTTGCACACATTCCTCAGGTGGATTTATTCATTTTGTTGGTAATTGACATTTAACAATGTAATTTGACTTTGAAACTCTACTCCGATGGTATTTTGAAGGGTGTTCTTTTGTCGATTGTTTTATTATTATTTTTTTTTTAAAGAGTTCTGAGAAGATATTAGATGTGCCTGATATTTTGAAGGGTGAGGTCCAACATTTAAATTGCTTTCTCTCGCCCAACGGCTTTGGTTTGCCATGAAGGAGGGCTGTTCTTCTTTACAGGTAACCTTTCCTGTCAAACTGTTTTGATTCACCATTAATGACCATTGTCTTCTTTATAGGTATGAGGTGTTGTGTTCCTCTAACTCTCCATCTTCTTCTCTATCATACTCTCTATTTTTATTCATTTTCTAGAACACTTTTTTCTCCCTTATTACTCTTTCACATTAAAACTCAATAATTCCTAAACTAATCATATAGATAGGGGATATAAGGTCTAAAACAGGCCATGAAAATTAGGCGTAGGGAATTATGCCCAAAAAAAGCATGGCATTCTTGGTTCCCATGTAGGGTGTAATCTTCGGGTTCTACCTGTCTGGGTTTTTTATCTCCGTGGTCTGAGTCTTGCTTCGTGTTACGGTTCTGGTTGATCGATTATTTGGGTATGACCTTCGTCGTTGGGTTTCTTTCTGGTCTTGGGGATGCTTTCTAATTCGTTGGTGTGTTCTATTTCTATAATTCGTTGGGTTTTTTACGGTTTTCCAGAGATAGAGTGGATGATTTTGTATATACCGTGGATATAACAAAACAAAATATATCAAATACATGCAGGTTATAATAATTTTATTATTCTCATTTTGGTAATTATTAATTATCTTTATTAATTTTTTTTTTTTTTTTAAGCTTTTGGTACAGAATTCGATTTTAACTATCTTTGATTTATTTATTTATTTTTCACAGTTTCGTCAAAAATTCCTTATCTCTTCTCTATTAATTTTCTCAGAGTGAGTGAAGTGGATGCATCTCTCTCTCTCTCTCTCTCTCTCTCTCTCTGTGTGTGTGTGTGTGTTTTCTCCTCTTAAATGACATATCTGCCCTATTATGGGAGAAGAAAGAAAGAGAAAACAGTTATGTTGTTCAGAATTGCAACTAACCCCATGTAATCCAGAAGATAAAGGTTTTGAAGTGGATTACAACGTATTACTATTGATAAAACATTGCTAAGTAAAATCTACCCAACTTTTAAAAGTAAGGGTGATCATGAATATTTTCTAAGGGAAAAAGACTATATTCCAATGGAAATCGTTTAAAAGATTTACGATCAAAAGTTTATCCACACAAACACACTAAGAAAAATATTCTGCTTTACGTGCAACACATGTATCTGCACGTGTGTATTTACTAGTAATGTAAATATATATATATATATAGTTATATTATTCTAATTGACTTAAACATCTCTTGGGAAAGATTTTTTTATCCTCAGTTTCTTCTCCCATGTTCTAAAAGACCATTACACGTCAACATTGTTTGAAGTTCCACTTCAACAAAAGGTTCACTGTGGGGACTTTGAGGCGGACAGGTTAACAAATATGATTAGTAATGTTTCCAGCTAAACAGAAGAGGATTAGGAGGCATATAGAGAGTTACGTTGCAACTTCCACAAGGTAGCCTTAAAATAGAATGTTAATACTTTATATTAAAAAAAAAAAAAAAGCATGGTTAATGATTATTCAAAGAAAATATGGGTGACACGACGTCACTGTGACCTTTGTTATTCACCTTTTCGAGTCTTTTATCTATCTCCTCGTATAATTATATAAAGGGAGCGTTGAATATTTTAAAAACTAAATTGAATTATTTAATTATTATCAAAAGGTATCAGTGTCTCAAAAAAAAAAAAAAAAAAAATTGACATTATCATGTA
>NC_056570.1:8321735-8335220 GCF_013358625.1 Macadamia integrifolia
ATGGTCATGAGAGCGGTCAAGGCCGAAACCATTTTGATATCATTCTGGAACAATCTGAATTGAACCATATTTGATAGATCTACCTTTTTCTTTTCTTTACTTTTCTTTCTTTTTTTTTTTAATCCATTTTCTATTATAATTTTACCCTTAGATCATAATGTGGATTGAGATCAGAAAAATCAAAATCAAGGATCGTTCAAAGTCGACACCAATCCAATCCAACTGATGCTGACTGTTACATTCTGTTTTTTAGAACCATGCTCTAGACACTAGGCCCTTTGAGTTTTTTTTTTTTTTTTCATCGACAGGTATCCAAGCCTTCGGCCTAACTAATCCCACAAGCCTATACTGACTCCACAACCGTATAAACTGGGTCATACCGGGGTTGAATGAAAACCATTTAACTTTCATTAAAAGCAATGAAGAGCACTAAACACCCCTGTGTGAGTGGCCCAAGGTGTATCTAGTGGGAATCGAACTTTGGACGTCCAAGTTTACAACTCGTATCAAGGTTTTTTTTTTTTTTTTTTTTGTTCATATGTATATATCGACAAAAAAATCCAAACGAATGGATCCGACTTGAATTATCTAACCAATGTGCCACGTTTTTAAGGTGTATACGTTGATTAAGACGTAGACGATCCCAACCCCATAAAAAAAAATTACACCTTGCAAGAAACATTAATATTAATTATTTAATATTTTATTTTGTATCAACATCAGGGTCCATAGCTCAGTGGTAGAGCATGCAGATCAAGAGGTCACCGGTTCGAACCCGGTTGGGCCCTTATTTTTGTGTGATTTTTTTTTTCATCGCTATGAACAATGTTTTGTGTTTGTTTCTTCATTCTATTCACATGAAATTCAATCTTTATTTTATTCACATCAAATTATAGTATAAATCAAGGATATTATACTTGCGATATTTTTTTGGATGAATGGTTGCGATATTATTGTGGAGTTGTAAGATTGTATAGAGCTGTATGGATGGATTTAACAAACTTAGGAGGTTTTTTTTTTTTTTTTTTGTTAAAGTTATGGGAGATTGGAGGTAACTAAGAAATGAGTAAGTACCTTTATTGAATACAAGCTGTGATTTAATTTGCAATAAAGTCATCGTTTCTAAATATATCTTCGATCACTGTATATAGTGGGAGCAGAATGCATTATGAGTTAAGAATGCATATTTAAACATTAGACGCATTCTTAAACATCAGAAAGATTGCATCCAGATAATAGTTAGTAAATTAGCATGTAATACACATATTTTCATCGTATCTGAACGTTT
Source organism: Macadamia integrifolia (assembly GCF_013358625.1). NCBI lineage: Eukaryota > Viridiplantae > Streptophyta > Magnoliopsida > Proteales > Proteaceae > Macadamia > Macadamia integrifolia. The sequence continues at coordinate 8,323,024 of NC_056570.1, forward strand.
CAATCAAAAAGTTACAATTTGGCATATCAATCCAAAAAAAATAGTATCATACACGTATTCTATAGGTACTTATATAGTCGTATTATCCGTGAATAAAAGGTATAATAGTTTGGGGGGTAAGAAACAAACTCAACCCTAAAAGTCAAAATGACATTTCTTCCTTTCTGAAGGTTTCTCAATTTTGAGAAAAATGTGGATGACACGTTTTTAGAAAAATGTTGATGACACATTTTTCCCTTTCTTATTTTATTAATTTCAACTCTGCTTTTCATTCTATCCCTCTATCTCTCTCCTTTATTACCTTTCACCTTTTATTTAACTCATTCCAAGCTTATCTTAAATCTATTAATCAAATATCTTATGTGTCCATCCTTTTGTTCCTATCTATTAGCCTATTAAGTCTATTTAATTATAATTTTTTCACCTAATTTAAAATCTTACCTTAATTACGAATATGTCATTGATTATTACGATTGAATTATTGAATATCTGAATGAGCCTCTATGCCATCTAATTCCAGTTTTAGAATTCGGATCTGCATCAATAGTGGTTGTTGTGGGTTTTTTTGTTTGATAAGATAACATCAATAATGATATTTTAATTTGTTAAATGATTATCCACAAGCTATTTTTATTTTTTTTCTGACAAATGTATACTATTATTTGCTATGATAGAAAGTGGTTGATAAATCACCCATCAACATTTGTTATGATAGACATAGTTAAGCTTAATTAACATTAGATGTAACAAAAGAGAGAGAGAGAGAGAGAGAGAGAGAGAGAGAGAGAGAGAGAGAGAGAGAGAGAGAGATGATGCCCAATTGGAAAGCTAGATTGGATTTAAGTGTTTATGAAAACATGGAATATTAGAATTTAGTTATAAACCGTCAGTCTTAGTTCATTCTTAAAAACAAACAAACACGTATTTTTGCTCTCGGATTTTTATAGAACACAAAGCAACCGTATTAAATACATACCGTATCATTACCGTACATGTTTTATTACGCCGAATTTTTGAAAGTGTAATAACCATATGGTCCATTTAATTGTTATACATATATGTTCCTGTATTATTGTTGTTCCCGAACTTACTAAGTATAGTCCTAACTCAGGAATGAAGGAGAAGCAATGACCAACAAACAAACGAATGCCAACATTTGGAGCATTATTTAAAATTAATTGGAATAATTTGTTATTGGCAAAATGAGATGACAGGGAGGAGAGGATTCGGTTTGCTGATCTGGGGAAAGATCTATTGGGTTTGTCTTAGAAATTCAAGTGTTACAAAGAGGGAATCCTCAAGACTCTGGCCTCACTATTAACTATCGAAGTTGGTGATTTTATGTCTTTCTTTGTATATCTAATTGAATTCAATATTTTCTCCTGTCCTCTACCGTTCCTATGACACCATCCCACGGCATCGGTGTGGATATTTTTCGTCATTTTATTATGCTTAAAATGCATTACCATAATATACATCAAAATGCTTTCTTAGCAAGAAATGGAAATGGATTTGAACCTATTTCTCAATTTTTATTTTTTTTTTTTTCAAATAGAAATATATAAATCAAACCAAAATGCTCCATAAATAGAAATAGTTCTAGGAAGTAGAAATATAAATCAATCCAAAAGCAGCCAAAACTCTTTTTCTTTTTCTTCTGCTTCTTCTTTTTTTTTTTTTGGTCTATCCATTGTAATTTGTATGACCACTTGCAGGACCAGCCTCTAAGACCGGTTTTGTGACCAAGTAGAACATTGTGTCGAAATTTGACATGTCTTTTAGGTTCCGAGGATTGTCCCTTTTTGAAAAAAAAAAAAAATCATGCCAAGATTATGGGATATTTTCCAACACACTCACACATCCTAACAATATGTATTTATATTGATGGGGAAAAGGACTCTCTTCAAGAGTGTGCCTCGACATAAGGGGTGAAATGACCATCCCACCCCATGCCTACCTTGTTGATGTTTTTAAGTGCGCTCCCATTGGCTTCCACCTTGGTGTAGGAGCCACTCCCCAGATAGAGAACTCTTCCCTCTATATTGACTCTCTCCCTTTTTCCTAATCATGTGGGTCCTTGTTAGACAAAACTGATTCTCATATCCTGATTGATGTAGGGCTGGAGATTACCCCCATTGAGAAACTGCATGTTTTTCAAAGAACTGTTGTAAGGAGGGAGCTCGAGCTAAAGCGAGGGATTTTTAGCTCGAGCCCTTTTCTGTTGACATCATCTCACCTTCCAGATTATGGATGATAGAGAGGCAATCTAGCTTGACCTTTCTGAACATAAGCTGGAGAGAGAAGAGAAGTTTCGGGGATTTTTAAACTTGGAATCAGGATCTTGATCAGTTCAACCTCGGAATCAGCATATTCCAGGCATCTAGGGTGTTTTGAGAACCAGGATCGGCTGAAATTGGCTGATCAGGTCTGATTCTGAAAACCTTGAGAGCTTTAATAGTTCGTTGATACTTTGATCGAGTAAATTGCTAGGTTTTAATACCTGGAATCGAATAGAGGATCGGTTTTCATCGATTCTGATTCATATTCGATTTGATTCAATTTTAATCATCCCAAAGTCGATCAGAATTAATTAGAAATCAGTTAGGAATCGGTCAGATTTTATAGGAACTCACTAGACTCATACAGAAATTGTTGAACTGTATATACGTAGAATCGTATTTAATAGGAATCAACTCCCTTTTGTTCTGCAAATTATAATTACATTTTTTTTTTTTTTGGGCACAAATTTGGACTCAAACTCTCAGTTAAAGCAAAAAAAAAAATTTGGATTGAAATGAGGGATGAGAAATCTACATATTGGGGGGATTGAATGTTCCTTGATCTCATGCCCTCTATGTCTAGACACAAAGTACAGTGAAATGATGCTCCTAACCTTGTGAGGCCCAGAAAACCCGCACCTTATTTATGTCTATCCATATTGTCTCATTGACCTCATACTGACGTAGGGAAATCACAAGGAGGGAATATTCTTTTCCCCCATTTTATGTCAAACTAATGGTGGGAAACGGCATGGTATCTTTAATGAGTGAAAAAGAGAGATTGCATATTTATTGAGATGAGAAAAATGGAAGAAAAGAGAGAGGGACCATAAGAGGGAAGTACACACTCCATCTTCTCCTTCAAAATTTAAGCGGAAAAGATACTCACAATTAGGGATGTAAACCGATCGGATATGGATCAAATTCGAATCGGATGTGTTCAAATTTGGATATTTCTTGACTGGATTTGGATACCCCTAAACGAATACGGATGCAGATCGAATTTGGAATTTTAACTATCTGTTTACTCTCTAACTTGTGTAATTCGGACATTCCTCTCCCCAATGAATATAATTTGCTTTTAATCCATCTTTCTAAGTTGTTTTAACTCTTTTCCTCATTCTCTAGAACCTGTTTAAATTTCAAGAACCTTCAAAATCATTAATTGATTATTAAATTGGATCGGATAATTATTTTTTAGACAATTCAGATTTTATTTTGGATACACTTTAATCGAATACGAATGCGAATTCAAATTCGGATTTCAACTATCCATTTACATCCCTGTCCACAGTAGCAAACCAAAGATTTTTTTTTTCTACACTCTCTCACCTAGTGAGCCGTGGGTCTACATCAGGGGTGATAATCACTCAATTTGGTTCGAATCGATTAATTTGAATTGGTTTCAGTGTGAGAATGGGTGTTGGCCAATTTGGATTCGATTTGTTATTAGTTTGGTATCAGTGTCGATCCGATTTGAGTTTGGTTTACTATGCATACATAATTATGGGAAAAAAAATATATGTTTCTATGATTTTTTTGATTGGTATCAATTTTATGTTGGCTTGGGTTTGAATTTAGTCTGGCTTTTCATGTTCATTGTGGTTTCAATTGATATGGGCTTTTTTGATCCAGTTACATCGGTTTGGGCTAGGGTTTGACACCCATAATCTACATTAACATTTTTACTTTTTAACAAAGTATAGGCCTCGAACTCCTACTAAGTAAATCTATCATTAGTATCATTTTCACTCTCACTATGTTTGGTTGTAAAGAGAATTAAAGGGAAGGGAAGTGAAATTTTCATACTTAAAAAATAAACATATATAATCACTACCCATGTGACTTTAACATTAAATTCAAATCAATCCATATTTGGTTATAAAATTTCACTTTACTTTGCATCCAAAACCCTTTGCTATAATATGTAAAATAAAATTTACATGTAAAATGCATCATTACTAAATATCGTTAAAAAAAATATGTATTTTATACAATCATATGGGATAATGATTATAAAATTATTTTTTTTAAAGTATGAAAATTTCATTTCCCTTCCTTTTAAATTTCCATTGCAACCAAACGAAGCCTCTAGCATCAGCATTCTAGGAATCCTTTGTTCAAAATTAAAATACAAAACAAAATCAGAAACACAGTTATAGATATTGATATCAATGGCCATATCGGATATAATTTTTAAAAATACCCCTTTCTAACCGATCGATATTTTTTATTTATATCGCAATATTAATTGTTTTTTTCTTTTTGATGAACGAGATATCCGACTAATGACGACACCAATATCGTTTCAATATGATACCAATACTTAGAACCATGATGAGAAAAGCAAAATCAGAAAAAAGATACCTCTAATTAGAACCTTTGATGACAGATAAAACGCGATTGAAATGTTTTCTTGAATAGAGACTCTGATGCCCTTTAAGGTCACAGCCAAAAAGACTGACCATAGCGACCCACCATTGTTGAAACTTAGAACTAGTGGAGGTGGTTGTTGCTGCTTCTCTGGCCTGTGACACTGCCACATAGCCACCCTATCCATCCATTTCATTATATTTATATTCCACAATTGATCAGCTCCAAGCTTCTCCATTTTCATATTTCTTCGATTTCAAGTTCTACAGAGGTTGCTTTCTTATCCATCTAATGTGAACCCCCCATCTCACACCTCTCCTCTTTCCGTATCGACATAATTTAATCTGAAAATAACCCCACAGGAAAAAAAAAAAAAAAAAAAAAAAACTGAATTTGAAGAGAGACACATAATTTAATCGGTTGAGTCATTATGATTGTTGTCTTGTTATATTTTTTTATTTTTCTTTTCTTATCATCCAAACATAGCCTCAGAACAAAAAAATAAAATAAAAAAAATTAACAAACATCTTGTGGGAATTGTGGGCCGGGAATCCAAGCTCATCTCCTCTCATCCTAATCTGGTAGATTTGGAAGACGTAGTGGAGCAGAGATAAACAAGATAGAGGTTCTGTAGTTGGCTATCTCAATGTGAAAAGGTAGAGTTTAATGTCACAATGAGTTCACATTAGCAAAACCTAAACCTTAAAAAGAGTATCTGCAATATGGTAGTGGTTCATGCTCAAATTTTGCTGACTTTTTGTCCACCACATCACCATCTATTCAGTCTTATTTACAATTCATTTTGCATTATGGCTATGGATTTGGAAGTCTGAATAGATGATTGAAAAATTCACTTTTGGATAAATTTGTTTAACAAGTACACAAAAAAGAGAAGAAGCTTAATAAATGGGGATATGCAACTAAACAGGCTAAAACCTTTTCATGAAGCCAAATAAGAGAGTAACCTATTTGTACAAATGTCAAACTTATTATCTTTCTTTGACATTAATGTTAGATATGTATGTTCATCAAATTCGATTTATTAATAAGATTGTTTATTTTTATTTATACATGACATTTGTTTATTTGACTTGTAAGTTGTAATTGTTCTGGGCTAGGATAGGACCGGACATCTTGTTCACATGGTCTTTACATTGTATATCACAAGGGATGTGATTCCGATACATAAATGTAAGTACACATATTATGTATGTATAGAAAAGAATCTGGTAAGAATCTTGCATGTATTACTGTCAGTTGTGTGAGGACGAGATTCGTACCAGTCACTTGACCTTTGACCTGAGAAATCATATTTGTTGCAGTATTGTATCATGTGTTTTAATAAACCAATGGTTGACGTCCAACATAGTATATATCGCTATGCTAGATACATGATCATACATTGTTAATGAAAGAGATCATCAACGTGGGATTCACTGCCCTTAATTGGGGAATATCGAGGAGAGAAAATGTATGTACTTGATCGGACAAAAATCTGGTATCAGTGTCGGTTTTGTAAATTGTTTATAAAGTTATTTTTTAATATGAAAAATAATATTTTATTTGAAATATTTTTTCGACGTCCGATCTTGTTCACAGAATCTCTGAAATAGACATTAATGAACTATTGAAAAAGTTGAAGGTCATATATGCAAATATATAGTTAATATTACATGGCAATATTTGAGAATATTAAATGGTTAATTGTCTTTTTATCTATGATAGTGAATAAAATATAATTTGATTATATTGTTACCCATATCCCTTTTAGATTCTACATCTTTCCACTTTAGAAGCAAAGTAATTGTTCAATTTTGGAAATTGTTCTCTATCACCAAGATTTGACTTTTTTTTATTTAGAAAAAAAAGATTTGACCAAAAGAGAAAACTCTAAAAAGGGTTTTATTATATAAGGAACAAGGGGGAGAGAGATTTAGCTTTTTGGAACCTCCTCTCTTGTGTCGCATGTTTTTTTCTCTCCCTTCTTTCTCTCCTTTGTGAGTGAATGTGTGTGTGAATGAGAAAACATTAATGGTGGATTGCTCTTCTCTTCTCCAATTGAATGTGAATCGTAGTTTTAAAGTGTTGAGATTAATCCATACGGTTGCTCAAGTATAGAAGAACTATTATCGGGAAGAGGAACTTCGACTGCAGTTCTAAGGTAAACCGTTTCATTCCCATTTAGTTAATTTTTGTACAGTGATTTCAAACACAAGATATCACAATCCGATCCCTTCCATTGAGCGATCGGGTTTCTGCCTACAATTAGTACAATAAATGGTCATTGTATTAAAGTTATTTGGATCGGATTAACTAGAAAACTCATTGTTATTAGGAAGTTTACTATATTGTTGATCTTCTTGCAAAACATGCAGTAGCAACAAGGATTTCAAATTAGGCAGTGTCTCCGCAGTTGGGATGCTCTAGAAAAGCCTCAGCTTAGAATTTTCTAAGGTCCTTTTTTCTTCAATTCTCCTATCTGCTGATGTCTATGCCGAAGGTGGATTCTTGGTGGTTCTGCTAGACTACCTTCTTAGCCTTTTGAGTTTCTTGTAATACTTTCATTCATTTTTTATATAATCTCTTTATCAATCTTAAGCCAAAAATTGAAAGAGTAAAAAAATCCATATTAAACCAAGGACAAAAACAAGATACACATTAGTGATGATATATAATTGCATGCATGGCTGCATCTTGTTTGAATCAAAGCGGTGAGCTAAGAAGTTGTAACCTTCTTTTGATTTTGTATTTTTTTTTTTTTTTCTTTCTTTTTTTAGTCTTAAATTTTCTTTTAAATCATTGAACTAAATATTTATCTACATATAGCCATCATTTCCCCCCCCCCCTTTATAAGCATATCAGTTGGGTAGGTGATAATATCTACATGTAATCATCATTTGTAAAATATACCTTATATTTTTTTTAGGGAAAATTGCCTAGATCTACTAGATAAGAAAATAAATTGCAAAAACAAGTAGGGTTAACATTATTTTATACTTACTTTTCTTGTAAATCTACTTGTTTTGTATTTGTTGTTTTAATCGAATAGACAGAAAATTTACTTACATTAATCCAATGGACAAGTCACAATGAAGATTTGGAAACTTCTTGAAATATTTCATCTTGATGCTCTTCCTATTGCATTGAACTCTAAGTTTGGGCATTTGGATATCACATATTCATGAACATAACTTGTTTTAGCACCTTTTTTTAGCCAATAAAACTAAATTATATACTAGCTTTTATACATGTAAAATCAGTATCATCTGCAAACTAATAGGCAGGTGACACTTGGAATGTATATGTTGGTATAGGTTAAATTTCATATTTGGACTTTTTTTTTTTTTTTTGTAGAGTTGGGCCTTTTTTTACGTTCTAAGAATATTGGATTGCTTATATTTGCTTAGGTTGAGTTTGATAACATTTCTGTTCCAGAAACGACATTTCGTGTCAAAAAACGAAAATTTCAGTTTCTATGTCAAAATGCCTTTTTTTTTTTGGGAACGATGGAACTACCTTTTATCGTTCCGTCAATTCTTATTTCTAGCCTTTTTTTTTTTTTTTTCACTTTTTGTTCCAAAATAAACGAAACACGTCATAAATGCACCAAACGCTTTAATCCAGGGAACGAAAAAACTCCAAAAACGGTTTTTTGAAACGTTACCAAACGCTGCCTTATTCTTTAGAACTCCAAAAATATTTTTACTTTTGTAGGGCATTGGATTGCTTACTCTAGTTAAATTCTCCTCTAATACAATTACATTCATACATCTATAATCAAGAATGGTAATGACCAACAAATCTTACTATTAATTAGGAGATATGAAGGATGTCAAATTAATTTATTTGCTATGATTTATAATAAATATGTAATTTCAGTAAATGTCCCACAAGGTTTGTTGATTCTTATTAACTTTAGCTAATGTAATGGTAAACAGAAACAGTAGACAACACATATTACATTACTTTAAACTTTTATTTCATTATTCAGACATCTTAGATCTAAAAAACATGTATTTTTATTTGGATAAAGATTTTCTTCGCTTAGTGCGAAGAAAGAATTCTTTCATGACCTTGTGATTCGACTCCTATGTTATTATTTATTCCCTCACCCTCTGCCATGCCAGGTTGAAAATACTCTCCCTCAAACTAACCAAAGGGTCAACTCTCCGTTTAAAAAATAGTAATAAAAAAATAAAAAATATAAAAATGGAGAGAAGAAAAAGAAGAAGATATTCTTTCTTTACCACAGGTGCGTGATGTGAAATTTGGTCCTTTTTCGGTATCATAGAAGAATTTTATACGACTGAGTTTCCTTCCACATATGATAAAGGAGAAATTCTTTCACCACGACCATTATTCATCACATCATCAATAGAAAAGAATCTTTCTTCAGAGAAGAAAAACTTAATCCAGCTTTATATATCCTTTACATAATTATAAGATATGTGTTGGAATTTAACCAACCATTAACTCTTAAAACCACATCATACACAAAAAAGTATTCCAAACTATATTATTCCTGCTACTGTGTCTACAATATGTGTTCTGAATTGCATCTTCCACCAACGGCTGACTACTAAATAAAATGAACTTTAACTCTGAACCATCCAATGAAGGGCCCTTATGAGAATGTCAAGAAAATTCAATGATGGACCATGGCTTTTTAGCCCAAACGACCAAAAAGATCAAGGAATGACCTTATTTTATTAATGACCAAGAAGATCATAATAGGGTTCATGCCCCATAGCAAAGATGCTATTCTAATTATTGTAGAACAATAAGCTCCATCCATTATAATTGCATTATATTAAGGGGGAAAAAAAAATCCAATGATCCATCTTTAGCAGCTGGGCTTGAGTTCTGAATTGGTTGAAAGGATAAAAGAAATTGAGATCATCCCTAAGTTATGTTTGATATGCATTTTCGGAATAGATTATGGGTTTAATATTTATTCTGAATAAAAAAATGGCAGGGGATCTTTGTCAGGCTGTATGGTCTATGCACCAATACGGGGCCAATAAGAGAGCATGTAGGGGCATTCAATAAGGGTGGGATTTTTCATTTCTATGTAGCCTAGTTGTCTTCTTTTTCTCAATGGAAAAAGAAAAAAAAAAGGTTTTAGAACGCATTTTAGACTCATAATTTATATTGAGAATGCATACCAAAAACAACATTATATTGTCATTATTTTGTTCGACACTTGCGCAACAAAAATTTGTGAGAGATATAATGTGTGCACGGAGGAGCAGGGGCATGTGCCTATGGAGAACCAAATTATCCTCCATGAAAATTAATGTTGAGGGAATCTCCCACGCTGCTCAAATGGTAACGCAAAGAACAATATCATCTATGTGGGCCCACATGATCAAGAGAAAAATATCTCATTTTAAGAAGACATGATACATTAGCTGTGTGGAATAGTTTTTCCCCAAATTGAAAAGTTCTCTTTTCTACTCTGATCTTGGAAATATAAAGCAAATCGGGCTGAGGCTGTCCAGTCGACTAATATCGCTATACTGTAAAGAGAGAACTTCAAAGTAGGGTTTGATGGTGGAGAAGAATATGCTATAGCCATCCGCAATCATCTTCTTTTACCCATCCTCCCTTTCTCACTTTTCTTACCCATCCATTCAAATATTCAGAAGAAAAGGAAATAAATTTTCTTTTTTTCTTTAACAGGAAGGAAAAAAAAATGGTAAAAGGCAAAGATGGATCTAGCCGCTTTTAGTGGCTAAGTGCAACCAAATACCTCTTTTTTTTATTAGTTGGGACCATATTATGTAGATGGAAAACCTTTCAATCCTTTCATTAAGTATTGAAAATAGGATCAAGTTTCTCTTCACCCATGATAAAATTGTAAAAGAGGAATATCTTCACCATGGTCAAGGATTAAAGTATTGGTATCGGTCATCATATCGGTCGGCCAAAATTAAGATACATATCGGAGAGTATCGTATCGTATCGGAGATACACTAAGATACGCTAAAGATACACACATAAATGGATAGCAAACATTTTTTTTAAACATTTTTGCATAAAGAGTTTGTTAAAAAAAAACTATTGATAACATGTATTATGCATAAACACTAAATTGAGGGTATCGTACTAAGAATTCAAGGTTTGTAGTTGTCCCATAAATGTAAAATCCGTGTTCCCAACCTTGATTTCCACTTTAGTTAAAGAGAAATATGGTTGACAGCAACTTTGGAACAAAAACCCTTCAAAAAATCGTGTTTTTCTGAAAAATTACCCATCTTGGCCATTATATGACCATAGCGCACTGTATCGGTATATATCGATACTCACCGATACGTATTGATACTCACCGATACGTACCGATATATATCGATACTCACCGATACGTGCTAATATATACCGATACGTACCGATCGATACGTACCAATACATATCGAAACGTACATTTTACCTCAATTTTATAATTTTCATAGTCGTATCGAGGCATATCGTATCGTATCAATGTGTATTGATAGTGTATTGATGCATATCGATATGTATTGTAGGATATATATCGATACGAAAGGATTTTAAAAATTTCATTTATCGTATCGATGTGTATCGTATCGATCGATTAAATTTAAGATACGTATCAGAGAGTATTGTATCGATATCGGAGATACTTAAAACCATGACCATGGTTATCAGTATACCTAGCATCGCACTAGGGATTGAGGGTTTCAACTTAGTCAATAAAGGGTGGGAGTATAATGATAATCCAAGAATCTAGTCAAGTGATTACTTGACAAGTGAAATTGTTCATTCTCTACGCGTGAAGGAAAACTTTCGCCTAATAGATATATTTAAGCAGGGTTGACAATTGTGACATAACCATCAGGTCCATCATCCTGACATGAATGCGACACGGTGTCAAATACTTAGTGGATTGGAAAACTTTCTTTGTAATGCAATACATTAACATTTATGAAATGTAGAATTTGAGATTTTGACTTATGTATTTTCATGCAATTTTAAATTAAGTTTTTTCTAGTCAATTTTTAACTAAAACAATTCATTAGCCATAGAATTTATGTGATCTCCATGAACCTAATATGATATGTTATACAAAAGTATAAAAATTTGACCTAACCGATAGTCGAATTGGACAACCCAAAACCACCTGTTTTTTGGTCTAGTTCGACTAAGGTCTGCCCTATTAAAAAATCATGTGGCTTTTGAAAAAAATTTCATTTTGGTTCAGGTGATAAGATTAGAAGTAAAGCGTCTCTAGGTAACTTTTTTAAGTCCATCGTCAAATCTCAGGACTCAACGATGGACAAGTAGTAAAAACTACCAAGCTAGAATATTATTATTATTATTATTATTATTATTATTATGTATGTATCTTTTAACTGAAATTTTTGTTCTTCAATTAGAAAAAACTGACCCAAACCAAAGAGTCATTATCCCATAGATTAAGAAACTCTCTCTCTCCACTCGATGAAAATATCTTATTTGTAGTAATCCATCTATGTAAATCTTGGGCTGCTTGCTCCGTCTATTAGATTTTTTTTTTTTTTTTTTTTT
>NC_056570.1:8335240-8392484 GCF_013358625.1 Macadamia integrifolia
TTTTTTTTTTAAGCTTTGACCATTTCTTCAATGTCACATCCTTACGTGTTTTATCACTAATCTTGAATAGTCAACTATTTCAATCCAACCCTAGCTGTAGAAGGCCAGTTTTGAAACGTCACCATCGCATGTCTTATTTACAGAACTTCTCTTGAAACACGTAATAGAGTTGCAAACAAAGGTTTCTCACACCACCAGTGCAAGAAAGAATCTACACGGTTGTTATATTAAAAAATACAACCCTGGCATTGTATATTTGTATACTCCTTTTTCCCAAGAGTTGGTTTGCTAAGTTAGTTACGAAGACAGCTTTGCTAGTAACGGCCACAGCCCATAACCCAACAAGCTCCATCACTAAGGTATCTTTCTATTTCATAGCCAAACCTTGTAAGTGTCGATATCGATGTCTGCCTTTGTATGGTTTCGGTTGGTTTTGTTTTTGCCAAAAAAGAAAAATCCCGCCATTAAAACGAGTCCCAAGAAAACTAAGGCTCCACTAACAAATCAGAAACATCCACATGGAGACGCCCTTATTATAGGCGCACCAAGGACGGTGACGAGTAAATTTGTCTACGTGGAACATCTCACGTCATGGATGACGTGGCTTTGTCGCGTTTCACCCCATCGTATCGCCACACGATGGCCCTTCCAACTCGAGCATCCAGCCGTCCATTTCTTAAAACTTTGATTTGCCTTAACGTTCGCGTTTTTATTAACGGACGCTCTTAGTTCTTATTTCGGCCCCGCGTTGCCACACCCCTTCTTATTTCACTTTCTTCTTCTCTCCTCCTCTCATCGATCTCCCTCTTCTCTCTAGTTCTTGCCGGCATTTGGTAACCCTGATTTCATCATCTACAGATTCATCTTCTTCGATTGATCATATGTGAGTTCGAACTGTAGAACACAATGTTTTGAGGTATAATTGTTCTTCCGACTTTGATTAATTCGATTTTTACCTTATTTTAGATCTGGTTTTCCTACTCAAACATATAATTTTGGTGAAAGATTTTTTGGAGATATTAGTTTTGCGGTGTTGATTTCATAGGAGCACTTCGTGTATTAATCGAATTTACAGAGAAGTTTTTCTTTTTAGTGTAGATAGGTATAAAGGTTTATATATTGAATTGAACTCTTATCGTGATTCGTGATAGTTCCATTCTTAAGTTTCCTGTTGAATTTTCCAGTGTTGTTTTGGTGCTTCCCTCTTTCCACAGTTTTTTAGTGGATTCCTGTATTTCGGAGAAATTAACTTGAAAATATAAGTTTCTCGTCGATGTATGATTGAAGTTAATTGAAATTTTGATTTCTGAAAACCAGGAGTCCATGCATCGATTGCTTCTGGTGTCTCTGGTTGAGATTTCTCTCTTTAATAGTTTTAGTCTTAATTGATCTCAGTCGAAATATGATTGAGGTTTCCTTGCTTGATGGATTTAAGTAGACTTTCTGAAGAATTTGTAGTGTTTCAATGTAAATTAGTTCAACAAATAAGTACTTCTTCCGTCCCTCATCTTGGTTTATTGTCCTGACATCTGATACCCTTGATCCCAGGACATCTTGTGCTTCATGTTTGGGATGACGAGTATTCAGAAAGTAGGATTATTTGATTCAGTACTCAGGCCATGACACTCTACAGCTAAAGAAGTTTGGTTATAGCTCCCTTCTCCACTCCTCCCTCCCCCTCCCCCACTATTGTATTCAAAGAATACCTTCTTCTAGTATTCCCATGCTTTCCTTTCTACTTTCCTCTATTCCCTCCCTTCTCATTTCCTCGATTTAATCTGTAATTTGTAGCTTTTGTCTTCCGGATTGTTCACTACTTAGTAGTTTATTGAACCTCATTATTTACTTTATGCTTTTGTAGATACCAGTGAGGGAGCTGGAACTTTTCATCGGTTTATTAATTCCTATAAATAAGAAGTTTCTCCCCATCTATTCTACCTTTGTTGTCATCTTGCTGCATGAATAACAGTTATATATTGTTGTCACTTTAAACTAGTTCCCCTACTGTCTTTGTTTTGTCAACCCTTGAAAATTTTTGTTTATATTTTCCTGTTGTTTAACATCTAAATTATTGTTTTCATTCTTTTTTTTTTTTTTTTTTTTTTTTCAGATCATTTGGGGCTTCCAACAATCTAGAAGGTTTTCTTGTGTGACAATTCATTGCCTAGCCTATATCAATCTGTTTTACTGTTCCTCGGTATAGAATTTGGTGGTATGTTATAATTTCTTCCTTTACGTTTCTGCATCTTAATTTTTGTTACTTTGGTAGATCTTTGATCCTTTGTACACAAGAGCTCTTGATCTATCCATATGAGGTCTGGATGGATTTTTGTTCCCTTGATTTTCGATAGGCAAGTCTGGATGGCATTTTCAAGTTTAGTTTCTTTCGTCATCTACATTTCTGCTGTGTAGCTCATAATTGAGGGATCAGTTCCTCTATGATTCTCAAGCACTAGTAGCAGTAGTTCCTGTTAGTTTAGTGCGGCTCTGATAATCCCACTTTGCAGCCAGCTATTGTGGGGGTTGGGGGGAAGGTCAGTTTCTTATCGTACTGTCAATTACTAGTGACTCTAGATTTAAGTAGTTCATTTGTGGCATGCGATCGTATAGGATAAGTATATGATATGATTCCTCGTTACCTTGGTGATCCTTGGGCTGCCAATCTTGGAACTTGATAGCCATTAATGGGACAAATTGAAACATACTCCCAACCATTACCTTTGGCTAGTCCAGCCATTGTCTGTTTAGGAGGTACAGATCCTCCAATTTGTCCGATTTTTATTGGTGCTTTTTATGTATGGTAAGTTCAATGGGGTTCATCAAAATTCTTTTGAATTTCAATGATCTGTTCTGATACTGTTATGTTTTAAGAGTCTCAAAATCTGTCCTGGACTTTTTTCTCATTGAGGTTTGGTGCAACTCCTTACCATTGATTGCACATGAGATGTTATGCTTTGTGCTTGTATTATGATCTACTTATGCTTCAACCTAGGGTGTAGTGTTCTTTTTTTATATAAACATGAAATAACCAGATTGTTTATCTGTCAATCGTACAAACCTTCGTGTTGGGAATTTATAAAATTATTCCAACTGTCTTTTTGAGGAACCCTTGAGTTACTCATCAGGTATTGTACTCTGAAGTTTTTCCACAGGCAGCATACTAATACTTCTTGCGTACACTGTGTTGGAAGCCACCATTTAATAGGTATGTCTGATAAGTCGATCCCCAAAAGGCTGACATTATTGTCTGACTTGATTCTTTTCAGCTACACATAGTCATATGGAGAAACTATGTGTAGCTGAGATGAGGATGTTACGATGGATGTGCGCAAAACTAGGAAGGATAAAGTAAGGAATGAGCATTTTGGAACTGATTTAAAGTTGCTCCAATCAACGAAAAGCTCCATGAAAGTCGTTTGAGGTGGTATAACCATGTTCAAAGGAGGCCTGAGGAGGCCCCTATAAGGAGGGGTGATTTGATTCAGATTGAAGGGCTAAACGCGCTAGGGGCAGGCCTAAAATGACCATAGGCAAAATGGTGAGGAAGGACATGCATAGTCTTGGTCTTGTCCCAAGTATGACCTTGAATAGAGGCTATTGGAGGGCAAGGATCCATGTAGCCGACCCATTTAGCTGAGCTTCTGCTAACTTGTTGGGCTGCGCCTCTTCTCTTACCCTCATTTGTCATCGTTTCATTATTCCTTCCCCCAATTCTGTTTGGACTTTTTTTCTTTTTTTTCCTTTTTTTGAATCCATGTAGCCGACCCCATTAATTGGGATAAGGCTGAGTTGTTGTTGCTGTTGTTGTTGTTAGGATTCCCAGACTCTGCCAATTTTGGCCATATCATATCTGTAAGGAGACATTATTGAGCTGATATCCATACCACTATATATATCTGTATTCCATTCCATTATGCTCTGCAGTACAGTGGATCTCCTTTAACCCCCCCCCCCAATGTGGTTCATGTAGCCTTTACAACTTTCAGATGATCTGTGCTGCTTCTTTGTTAGGAGGGAGTAGCAGTCAATTATCCTTGCCTGATATGATACTACGACCGCCCCTACTCTCCTTCGTTCCCCCTTCCCCCTATGAGGAATAGAAATTCGAAACAGAAAAATGAAATGGTGGGAATGTTTTTTTTGTTGTCATCATCCCTGTTTTGTTTGGGTACAGATATATTTTGTTGTCTCTTCCACATAAAAAGAGTTATTATTCACGTCCAGTTTAGCTTTTCTGGACTGAAGTGATTAAAATCGTTGAATTTTATTGTTTGTACGTTGTTGAATGCGTTGATGATTAACTATCTGTACTTCCTCCAAAAGAGTGGCAAGAGAATTGTTCAACCTTGTTAGATTTTATGTAGAGTTGCCCTGGGTTTGCTTGCCACCTTTAGCATGTGATGCAGGTTGATCAGATCAGCATATAGGTAAGAAATTCAGCCAAACATTACAATTTTCAAAAAAGAGGCATTACTGTTACGAATTTGGTCACTGAAACGAGTGTAACGGATAGTACAGGCAAGATGGCTTACGATATTCTCGTGTTAAATTCCTCAGGCTGTGTTTGATAGCCAAGAGAAGAAAAGAAAAAAGTACAATTTTTGTACTCTTTTCTTGGTTTAAGAAATTCTCTTTGTGCTTGGTATGCCCTAATCCAAGGGTAGATTTCTTTTTTGAATTTCAAAATCCATCTTGGGAATGGTGAAGTTTTCTTTTACTCCCAAAAAAAAAAAAATATCTTGCCAAAAACACAAGAAAACATGAGAAAAATACAAAAACTTTTCTTTTCTTCTCATCTAATGGTAGCCAAACACACATACTTTTTTTTATATTCTCACCATTTCATTTCTTTTCTATTTTTTCCTTTTCTTCTCTTGGCTACCAGACAGAGCCTAGGCTCTCTTCTCTCTCCCTTGTATCTATTATTACCTGAAAAATTGGATAAGTACAAACTAAAATAATATTTCTTTCAGGGAACCAACCTCCAATGCTCAAAGTTTGTCTTAATAATAATCCCCCCCCCCTTACAACCTTTATTTATAAAGTAAAGAAAGAAAAAACTACTAGAAACTCTCCCAAGTTCCTACAAATTAGGACAATACGACGGAGTCCAGTACCTGATAATATTAAAATAAAATATTGGACACTTACAGAACCCTATGTGACCTACTATTCAACCCTCATACAGCTGTCAATAAAATCACATTAATGCCCTTATACAAATGGATCTCGTACTGATGAGTGAATCCTGGCCACACAAAGTGGATCTTATGATACTCCTGCATTAGCATGCCCAAGAGATAAAAGAAAAATTCCCATCTTCTCAAACTTGGAGACTTTTTACCTTTATTTATCAAGAAGAACCTGCTTCTTAACAACAATCTATTAACCTGCTGCTGAACAACAATCTATTTTTCTGTTGTGTAAACTTGGATACTTAGACCACTAACTGAGTTCAAATTTGTTTGGAATGTGTATGTTGGAGGATTGAAATGTATGTTACATATCAACTACAATAGCCTGAGCTAAATTTAGTAGCCATGTGTCAAAGAGCTGAAACATGGGTTCATATTGTGTTCTTTGCATGATCTTTCTTTTTCTAAATGCAACAATTTGCATTAAAAGTCAGTATAAATTATGGATGATTGTTTTGTATTCGATCATCTAATCCTTTTATTGAACTGCATTTTTTTGTCAATGTCAATTTCTTGTGGAATCAGTACCAGGCCAAGAAAGTTTTATTGCATCATTCATGTCTTATAGGAGAGGCCTATCCTAGTCTTTGTTATGCTAGGCCCGTTTCCAAATTTTTTGCGATCAATATTTAGAAACTGACATTCAAGATCATGGTTCTGTTTCTAGACCTGCTTCTGATATTTCCAGGCTGCAATTTTTTTTTTTTCTAATCGTTTTTCTTCTGTTGGAACAGGATGTTGGCATTTGTGATGCTATGGTGAGACATTTGATTCCTTGTGGATTCTTCAGCTGCTTCTGCTGACTAGGCAAAGTCCCAACTCCTCCCCCCAACCAAGATAAACTTATTCAGAAATGGATCGCTGTGATACCTCAGGGTTTGTAAGTGGGGGTGGGATGTACTCCTTCAGAGAATAGCTTAGTTTTGTTCTTTGTTATTTTTTTTAGCCCCGGAAGTCAGTCAGGCAGCTTTTTTCTTCTAAATTTTTTCACATCGACATTTGGTCTGGATAAGGGAATTGTGTTTTCAGCCGATACCAAATGGATGCAAGGTTTCGACATTTGGGTTTTTCTGCTAACCCTTCCTCAAATGCATTTGAGAATCTAAGCAAAATGAATAATGTTGGAGGAATTGGAGCTGATTATTGTGCAGACACTGTCTTAAGGCTTGATTCACCTGGTGTCTCTTTCCCTTACTCTACCTCCTCAAAGGGAACCAAGAGGAAATGGAGCACAATTGATGGATCCATTGGCTTTGAGGATGGTTCTTCACTGGTTCTGGGGCTAGGTTGTTCACCGAGTTCTTCTGAGAGCAAGGGAAGTTCAGCGACTGCTTGCACAACCATTTCTTCAGCGAAAGAAAATGAAGAGGAATCATCAATGGATGTTGGCCTAGATTTTGACCTCCATCTTGGCAATGAGAAAGCACGAGGTCCAAAGAAACCTGCTGGTGCTAATTTGAAGCCACTGGAAGTAAGACCCGAATTTGACCTTGAATTAAGTCTTTCGACTGGGCCTGCTGAATCTGATATCACCAGTGTCACTCCTGGCTCTACCCCTTCTCAAAACAACTTTGAGATGCCATTCATGGCTAGCACCGGCCCACTTATGGATGAAGGATCGACATCATCTCAATGGAAACTTGGGAATGCCACTCTTCCATTGCATTCCGTTCATGGTGTAGAGACTAGCTGGATTCAAAACCAGTTGTCCATGGCCCACAAAACAGATCCGGTTCCTATCGTTCCAGACCTTTCAACAACAATGGTAACCACTCAAAAAAGCTCAGTCACCTGTACTTCTGGGGTTACTCAGCAGCAACAACAATGCAGTAGTAGCACAAAGACCTGTCAATTCGCAGGATGTGGAAAGGGTGCCAGAGGTGCATCTGGCCTTTGTATTGCCCATGGTGGTGGCCGGAGGTGTCAGAAAGCTGGCTGTCACAAGGGAGCTGAGGGCCGGACTGTTTACTGCAAGGCCCATGGCGGTGGGCGCCGTTGCCAATATCTTGGTTGCACAAAGAGTGCTGAAGGCCGCACTGATTATTGTATTGCCCATGGTGGTGGAAAACGGTGCAGTCATGAGGGATGCACCCGAGCAGCAAGAGGGAAGTCTGGTTTGTGCATCCGACACGGAGGTGGCAGGCGATGCCAAAAGGAGAATTGCACAAAGAGTGCAGAAGGCTTCTCTGGTCTCTGCATATCTCATGGAGGTGGACGTCGCTGCCGGTTTCCAGCATGCTCAAAAGGTGCTCAAGGGAGCACAATGTTCTGCAAGGCTCATGGTGGCGGCAAGAGGTGCTCTGTTTTAGGATGTACGAAGGGCGCAGAAGGGAGCACACCCTTCTGCAAGGGCCATGGTGGAGGAAAGAGGTGTTCATTCCAAGGAGGTGGAGTTTGTCCAAAAAGTGTGCATGGAGGTACCCTTTTTTGTGTTGCTCATGGGGGTGGCAAGAGATGTGCTATGCCAGAGTGCACCAAGAGTGCTAGAGGGCGGACAGACTACTGTGTCCGTCATGGTGGGGGCAAAAGATGCAAATTTGATGGATGCAGGAAGAGTGCTCAAGGCAGCACTGACTTCTGCAAGGCACATGGTGGTGGGAAGCGGTGCTTATGGGGCCAACCAAATTCTGAATTTGCTGGCCAAGGTGCTCTGTGTGACCGGTTTGCTCGGGGAAAGACCGGTCTCTGTGCTGCCCATAGTGCCCTAGTGCAGGACAGGCGGGTGCATGGGGTTGGAACACTGGCACTTGCGGTCCAAGAACCAAAGCCTGGCAAGCCTGAGAAGATGAAAGAGATTGTAACTGAAGACATGCAGGTTGATGTCATGAATATGGACAGCAGTGAAGGGAGCTTTGCTGGCTGGAGTGGTTTTGATTCACATGGTAAAGGACATCCAGCAATAGCACTCGAATTACCACCACCAGTTCAATTTCCTCCAGGGAAAGGAGGGCTGCCACCTGGTCCGGTTTTGTTGCCAGAAGGTAGGGTTCATGGGGGAAGTCTGATGGCAATGTTAACAAGTGGTTCAGGTTTGACTCCTTCCGGTGAAAATCAAGTAGTTGTTGATCCATCTGAGCCTGGAAAATCTAAGATGTTTCCTGACTGGATGAAGTGATTGGGAGCAAATGAAGCGTAATAGTTAGGTTTCACTGACAAGCTGCCCTAGTGTTTGATTTGGTTTCTGACAAGGTATGTACTTGTTTTGGGTCTATGTACTATTAGTTTAGTGAGTTTCCGTTCCTTGTGAAAAAAAATAATGTTTTTCTCGTTCATTGATTTCTGCTGTTAGAAGTGATTCGTCTCACACCCTTGTGATACAGTATGGGAAAAAGGGGTAATTATAGTTAGGTTTTTCTCCTGTAAATATTTATAATGTTATGTGCAGGTTCATGTGAATACTTCGTATTTATCTTCAAAGTTTTCAGGTCAGTATATATGTTAATAAGATGCTTTCTCGCAATCTCTTTTTTTCATGTTAGTCGCTCTGCAAACCTTGCTGCACATGTTGGAGCCAAATTTAGGTTATCATTTTAACTCTGGTAAATGTGGGTTCTCAACTCCCAATTGGCTTCATGGAGCATTGAACCATTTTTCCCCTTAAATCTATAATTTTCATTCTACCAAAAAGAGATGCTTTATTGTATAATGGCTATATTTGTATCTTTTGTGGAAATGCTTTATTGTTATTAGGCGTTTTAACTTTCAAACACAACAAAACTCAATAGTTTTGGCTTTTCCAAGTTGCCAACATGGTTCTAGGTATCAGTATTGTATCGGTACATCACCAGAGTCGGTGCATTGTCCAAAAAGTGAATCAGCTCAGCCAAACAGGCACCGACTGATACCGATTGCTTGAACCATTGTAGCATAGATTTTTCTTTTTTCAGAAAAAAAAAGAATGCTACCTGGTTGTGTCTCTACACTCAAGACACAGGATGCAATGAAAAGACACCTATCCCTTGGATGTTTGTGCAAAGTGCACACACTCTTACTGGCCCAAGTGCTGGTGCAGTGGCCACGCTTTCGCCTTTATTTTAAATTACAGTGGATTGTTTATGACTTTTAAGCCTACAGTGGTGCTGTTGGTGTCATTATACCCTTTATGGCTGGACATGGCCTGTGACAGACGTGTAGGCACTTGGTATCAAAGGTTTTTATGGTCACCGGGACCATCTCTCGGGTCCATTAACACCAACTTTAATTTGTTCTGTCTGTTAATTTTTTTTAAGTAAACTAAAACTTTTGTGGGTCACCATGGGAGATTGGGAGTGGTAAAATTTCAGGATAGATCAGATTATATTTTTTTGGACAGTTTTTCTTCATCAGTGGCTGACTGATGGAACAATTCAGATGTGACTCCATCACTCCCCACCTCTCTCCTCTGCCTTATTTGTATGTGGTCGCGATTGGCCAGACAGTTTCTCACTAATGCTGCTTTTGGTATGCATTCTTAGAATGTATTCTAGGTCAGTAATGGATTCCAAGAAATCATACCAAATGCAACATTAATTTCAAGAATTTATAATTACAATTGTTTTCAAAGTATAGCTATACAATTTATTCTCTTTAATCATGAGTTAGAGTTGAGATCTTAGGGGATTGAGGACCTCAAATGTTGAGTTTGTGAAAATGAGATTACTCCTGTAAAAAAAACAGTGAGATTTTATAAAAAAAAAATGAGTTGAAGTTTGATTATTTGCATGTTTGGAGCTTATTTGTATACTTAGGAAATTTAGACTTCCTCAAATGATAGAACTGCCTAAGAAATCAGAACCGGAGACCATTCCATTAGTAAAGAAGACTGGATCATTAACTTCGAATCATTTAATAAATGGGACGATTCTGAGATTGGCATCTTACAGACTGAAACTGATTAGAAACTATCCTGATTACCCTAAAGCATCCCAGTTGACACTCTTGACTTCGGTGTTGCCATCCACTGAAAAGATTTTTTCGCCGCCAGTCTGATAGTTTCCTGTCATAGACATTGGAATCCAGTTTACTCCATGGTTCTAAAACTCCGATCAATTAGTATCGATCAGATCAGAAAGGTATCAGCCTTAACCAATCTTGATACACATGTATGATCAGGTAAAATCATAATAAAGATTGATTACAATAAAATAAAAAAGGGGCTATCAGAATGGTATCAGCCTTGACCCCCCGATCCCATGATCGTTCCCAAGTTTTAAAACCTTAATTTACACATTAGTCTTGACCCGACATTCTTAGAACCTGTTTGTTTGAATGCGAACCAATTCCGATCCTGATCAGTGAGGAATGAGTTGGGCTAAATATGTCCCAACCCTAGTTTTTTGTAAGGGGATTGAGCGAGCTGGATTAACCAGAATCAAGATCAGCCTCATGCAATTCCGATCTGAATCAGTTAATCTGATCCCTATTTTTTGAAACCCTGACTGTAATAACCTTCTCTCAATTGCAATTGTTGTTTAAGGTCGCCCATCTAGGAAATTTTGTTAACTCCCAAGTGAGGAGAAAATGTAGTAGGTTGGAAGTTTATTTTGAAGAATGTGAAAGTCAATTAGATGATTTAGATCATATTCAGATCTTTGGAAACTCTTGACTTATATCTGTATGGTTCAATTCTTCACAACTAACCAAGGGTTGTTAAAAACCCCAACTAAATTTATGGGATTGGAAAGGATAGAGCTCCCAATTTTAATCCAGACAAAATGAAACAAATCAATTACAGGACTTCCAACTATATTGAAGCTTGGAATTGGTAATCAAAAACAGTACAACAAAATGTCATATATTTCTCTCCCTAGATAGCTTAAACAATCTAACAAGAAATGAAACAAAGCAACATGAAAATTATTTCTGAAGTAAATCAATAGCTATCTCCTAGAAGCTAACTAAATAGTCCCAATATTTTCTGAGTAACTATTTTGTCCAGCTTTCCATTTGTTTCTACACTTTCCTGACCTGAATGTTATGAGTGGATTGGGACCTCCAGATTGGCTGTCTGCCGCTCTGAACTAGAGCTACCTCTTCTCCTCCTTTCACCATGCCTTGGTCCTAAACAAGAGAATCCATGTAGTTTAGAACAATCAAAAGGGAAAATGATAATAACAATAATTGCTTAGCTATCTTAGCTTGTTTTGAAACGGAACAAGCATGAAGAAAATGACCATATCTATGCAGAAACACCATCATTATACAAAAGCATCTTTGTGGGCAATTAATGAACAAATCGCTCAGGAACTTTTTCCTGATTAATAAGCAATCACACAATGGACCTCCAGAGTCATAAGATTCATGTCCCATATGGCATATATGGGGCACAACACTCACCCAATTGCAAGCTCAATAAATGGCAAGATTAAGGCCAATCACAGCAAAAATATTGGAACAGTTGGGTTTAACGTTTAACCCTTCAAATCTAGAGGTAGAACTTATATTATATGGCTAAAATATTTAAAAGGGTAATAACTGCTGGAGAGAATTTTCTGCAGGTCATGCAGTTTGATTTTCGGGGGCTATGGCCTATCTTACAAAAGTCTATTGTGCAGGTCACGTCCCAAGCTTGGTGGCACTGAAATATTGAGGCACAAACCCCTGAATGTGCACCACTGCACTCTGTAGCACAAAAAGTAAATCCTCCTACATCTACCTACAGGTCCTACACAAGGATTCCTGTGAACATAGTCTTAAGGAACAAACAGAGTGGAATAAGAACTGAAGTCTGAGTCGGTCTGACTAGCAGTTTCCCCCCATGTAAAATCAAATATCGTTGAGACCAAATCCAAGGATTTTTTAGTTCATGCCGGTATCAGTCATCACTAATTCCAATACCGATACAGATGAGCTGTCTCGGGCCAGATCGGATGATTTTAACACCAAGATTCCAATACCAGTTTTTTTTTTTTCATTCACTATTTTTCCCTCCCTGGATTTTGTACCACCAATCCAGTAACAGTCTGGTATCAGTATCGGCCATGGCTGATCCAATCCTGATACTTAATCCAAGGGCTTGGTAGCACCGAACTGTGGGAGAAATCCTTGCTTGTGTATGACATGTAGCAAAAAAGAACAGTCCCTTTCTCTACCCGCACAGAGGTGTTCTTGTTAAGTGTTAACCCATACCTGAATAACCAAGGAACAAATGGAGTCCAAAAACTGTATGGTCTATCCAAGATCCGAACTGTCTACGCAGAAATGCATGGCCCAACCAGCAAGGGTGGATAATTTGACCAGAACCATTTGCAATTGTAAAAGAAGGGTGGACCCAGTTTAAGTCTCTCAGTAACTGGCTGATTATTGATCTGGTTTAAAATGCTGGGGCCAATGCACCTCTACTGTACATGAAATGCATGCTAAACCAGTTTAGGTTCATCAATTCCGAAGATTTAATTACTCATCTTGATCTAATAGCAGCCCAGAAGCATATGTAAGAATAATCCCATAAAAGTTACCTGCAACAAAGATAAGGCACTTGCAAAGGTTTGTTCAGCGTCATCCGAGAACTGCATGTATATGGGGCATACACCTTGGAACAAGGCCAGTCTCTGTCTAACTCTCTCCCTAAGTGTGCATCAAAACCAATGCAGTCACTAGTTAGCCATTAGGAAATTCACATAACTGGTCAACAAGTCACAAAATTCAAAATATGCTCTCAAGAAATGATTCTCAGAGATGCTATCATTCCAGTCCATTAAAATTTGCTGAAATAACAGTAAGAAGTGGAGCAAGTTCAATTCCTTGCAGCTTCAATTCTTACTCATCTTTTCAATGATAAAGAAATATAAGAAGAAGAATTCTCAAATCAGAACAGAAGGTAAAAGAAGCCCAAGATTATAATAGCATTTAACCACCCAGTGTGCAGAGATACTATTCATGAGCAACCAGGATAAACAGAAGGATCAGCTAGGACAATCCTTCCATATCATGTGTTATGCAAGCAACAATGAAAATGGGTGGTTCCTCAATGATTAAAATTCTTCTTGAAAGAATGCCCGATAAATTTTAATGGAGATCACAACACTCACTCATTTGTAAACGCAAAAATAGTGCCAGAAGGTCTGTAATGGCTCAGGAGGATAGCCATGAAACCAGTTCTAGTGAAGACTACAATCGAGGTGCCCAGGGTGTTGGACATCATGGTTGCATGAAATGCAAACATTTCACTCATATGGTTCTACAAAACATAGAAAGCTTCAAGTTAGATTTAAGGTGAAAATCAAATGATAGGAGAAAAGACAGGACACATATAGAAGTTACTGTAGTCAAATGCCTAAGTGGTGTTAACTAACCTTAAAAGCTTGACCAAGATTTGGAGGCTGTTCACTCTTAACCACTGCTGCTTCAGTCCTTAGAGAGACAGTGTGCATAACCTTCACTGCTTTCAGTGGGAACCTGCATGAAAGTGAGATAAATGAATTTGCATATCGTGTGAAGGTAGAAGTATACCCTCAGAAGAAGCCATATTAATAGCTTAACCATGTTAGAAGGCGAGCTAGGCTCTTCTTGCACCCAAATAATGGTCTATTTTAAATGTCTCTAGAAAAACGACAAACAGTGCCAATACTTTTGAACTAGATACATTATCCAAATTGTCCTACTAGTTAATTGCACCAGGCATGCAGGCAAGGAAACTCACCCCACCACATGACGCACCTTATGAAGGAAATCATCTAGGGAAAAGCTCAATGTGAGAATCTGTATCTACATCTGCAATTTACAGAATTTAACTATGCAGTTTAACTATTTTTCTAGCCACCTGAAATCTGACATAGAATTTAGGGAATTACATCTAGCTTCATATGCTCTCTGAGGAGGACATATTGAAAGTGGGCCCAAACTCACTAGGGTGGGGCAGAATTGTCACCAACTGATCCAACCTGGTATTTCAGTTGCATTGGATTGGATCAAGTGTCAAGGTCTTTTGTAGGAGTTGTGTCTTGGGCATCTGATTATGCCACGATTTATACATTTATTAGGCATTTATTCATTATTTTAGATAAATGAGGCTACATAATATTGGTTTTCACACATATGCAGGTTACAGGGCAATGCACGGAAAATAATGCTAAATGGACAGGGATGATGATATCTGGAGATCAAGCCACCTGCAGGTCACTTGAATCGATCAACTGATGATCAAGGGCAAGACTGGAAGAAGTTACATTAAAGCACTAAGAGAGAAGTCAAAGTCCAATCTAAGAAGCCCAAGTTTTTATGCACATTAGTGGGTTGAACTGCGGAGAAGGAAAGCATAGGGCATAATGGTAATTTTGACTAATTGGGAATTTTTTGGAATAGATTAGATATTGGGTTCATTTTGTCTGTAATTTAAAATGGCGCAACTTTAATTCTCGGATTGGGTCAGCCCGGAGTCAAGATGTGGCAGTGAATGCAACATTAAGTTGAATCCTAAATCTAAACTAGTTTTTTTTTTTTTAAACTTAATGTAGACTAAAATAGGAAATAAGGGCACTCCGAATCAGTCTAAAACTGAACACAGAGGCATCGGATCCCCAGCAACGGGGCCAAATACTTGATTGAGAAATAAAGTAATACTGCAAGCGCACTGTTCACATGTAGATGCGGGTCGATCACAGGGAGATGAGTTCTATGAGATTGTTAGTCCTAACCTAGGCAGAGTGCACTAATTAGCAGGCTGTCCGTCCTACCTCTAGTGCTTGCATAATTTTAGGTTCACTAATTCATTCTAGCCCTATATCGCATGCTTGAATAGGTCAATAGGAAATATAGATTTTTAATCTAATATGTTCTGAGTTATTCAACATATACATAGCATGAGATTATAAGCAAGATAGTATTGGAAGTTGGCACTTACACATACGAAAGGTAATTAACAGCATACATAATTTTGACTTTGCAATAGGGTTTTGGTTACACAGAATTATAAAAACGGGCATCAATTGCTCACAAATTGCTCTCCATCCCATGGTTTCATCCAATCCCCAAGTTGCGGGATTTAGTTAACCATGGCGATGAAGAGAAGAAAATAAAGAGAAGAAGAATAATTCATTAAAATAAAAATAAATAAAGGAAGAGAATAACTTAATAATGTAGACTAGGGTAGGGAGTCTATCCAAGTCTCAACTGCAGGAATTTTTAATCAAAGAACAACCATAACCAACCCAAACTTTAATATAGCAAATCAGATTACAATAAACAGCAGGACAAACCAGAACAGTAATCGATTCCAAACCAGTAGAACATTAGGACAGAAGTAGAATAATTCAAGCAAATAAAAAAAGACTTCAGATCTGGAACAGTGATGTATCGACCTCAACAAAACAGTGCTACTGGTAAGATCAGCATAACAGATTACAGGGATTAGCAAGGGTATCAAAACCTTGCAAAAGAAACTTCGAACCTTGAAAATAAGAAGAACACTTGAAAGGACCTCTTGGACTTCACGCCACAAAGAGTCACTAGATCAAACACCAGTCCATCACTTTGATCATACACAAAGCACACTCAAAAGAGCAAAACACAGAAGCATTGTTTTAATTCATAAATCCTGGGGCTTAATGGGAGCCCTCTCCTTTATTTATAATAATGGTGGAGTGATTACAAGAAATAGAAACTAACTTTAGTTTCCAGAAACTGAAATAGGAAACTAAATAAACACAAGACCTTTAGTTACTAAAATCAAAAATTAAAAATAGGTACTAGGAAATAAGAAATTAGAAACTAACTAGGTACTAAAATTAGAAACTAAATAACCCCATCTAAAAAGGAAACTAATGAAAAATTCCTACTAAAACTAGCAATCCCGTATACATCCTTAGAGCCCTTCTTTTAGACCCATAAAAGTGGCCTATTACACTCAAAACACATGGGATCAAAGGCCCAACATGTATGGAACCCAACCCTAGGCTTATTCCTAATAAAACAAGCCTATTTTGGTGATTAATCTGCATCACTTAACTAAGAAAATTGCATTTGCGAGTAACCAAAAGACAAATCCAATCTTCAATCCGAACTTCAAGCTCCAAACTCAAAATTTACAACCTTCAATTCTCCAATTACAATTTTCATAAAAAGTAAAATAAAAACGAAGTAAATAAAAACTGACAAAAAGAAATTAATAGAAGGAGAACTAAGAGAGAAGAAAAGAGAGGGCGGTAGTAATATAGGAGAGAGAAGGTGGGGCAGTAGGAAATAGAGAAGAAATAGGAGAGGATAGAGGGGTGTGTGAGATGGAGGAGAGAGAAGTACTCGATTTATGAGAGAAAAACAAGGAAAGAGGGGAAGGCGTGCGTGAGAGAGATTTTAGGGACTAGTTAGTTGTGTTCTTGTAGGGACAAGAGAGAGAAAAAATAGGGGGAGAGAAAGTGGAAAAGGCGAAGTTGTATTATGGGTGGGAGAAAAGAGGGGCAAAGGGAAACCAAGAATATAAGGGAATGGGAGACAGAGAGAGGGAGAGTAACGTGTGGGAGAGAAGAGAGATTGTGGAATTTTTTTATTTACATTCTAAATTTCAACTTAAATTCCAACTTAACTAAAAACGATTTTTCGACTATATCTCTCCATCAACTTTGCTAAAAACGGTTTTTTGGCTTTATCTCTCTCTCTCTCTCTCTCCTTTCTCCCACATGTTACTCTCTCTCTCTCTCTCCCATTCCCTCCTATTCTCGGTTTCCCTTTTCCCTTTCTTTTCTCCCACTCATAATACAACTCCACCTTTTCCACTTTCTCTCCCCTATTTTTTCTCTCTTGTTCCGACAAGGACACAACTAACCAGCCCCTAAAACCTCTCTGACACGCATGCCTTCCCCCTTTCCTTGTTTTTCTCTCCTAAACCAAGTACTTCTCTCTCCACCATCTCACACATCCTTCTCTCTCCTATTTCTTCTCTACTTCCTACCACCCCACCTTCTCTCTCCCTGTCCTCTCCCCTATATAACTACCACCCTCTCTTTTCTTCTCCCTTAGTTCTCCTTCTATTAATTTCTTCTTGTTAGTTTTTATTTACTTAGTTTTATTTTACTTTTTATGAAAATCGTAATTAGAGAATTGAAGGTTGTAATTTAGAGTTCAAAACTTGAAGTTCGGATTGAAGATTGGATTCGTCTTTTGGTACTTGCAAACCTTGGTTTGAATGCAGTTTTCTCTGTTAAGTTATTCTCTTCCTTTATTTATTTTAGTTTAATGAATTATTCTTCTACTCTTTATTTTCTTCTCTTCATAGCCATGGTTAACTAAATCCGCAACTTGGGGATTGGATTAAACTATGAGATGAAGAGCAACTTGTGAGCAAGTGATGCCCTTTTTATAATTCCATGCAACCAAAACCCTCTTGCAAAGTCAAAATTATGTATGCCAGTGATTACCTTTCATATGCGTAATTGTCAACTTCCAATACGGTCTTGCTTATAATCTCATGCTATGTATGTGTTGAATAACTCATAGAACATATTAGATTAAAAATTTGTG
This sequence comes from Macadamia integrifolia, assembly GCF_013358625.1. Taxonomy (NCBI): domain Eukaryota; kingdom Viridiplantae; phylum Streptophyta; class Magnoliopsida; order Proteales; family Proteaceae; genus Macadamia; species Macadamia integrifolia. Next base: position 8,352,868 of record NC_056570.1, read on the forward strand.
TTTCCTATTGACCTATTCATGCATGCGATATAGGGCTAGATTGTTTGCCGATTGTTCGTAAATTTCATGGTGGATTCTAATTCCTAAGTGCTTCCCCACATCATAATTCGCACCTCTCTAGTGCTTGCATAATTTTAGGTTCATTAATTCATTCTTGCCTTATCTTTGTTTTCACTTAATTATTGCTTGTTAATTATGTTAGTTTAATTTAATTCCATAGTTAATTCTTGCATTTCACCATTGTTAGTTTAGTTTACTTTAATCGTGACAAACTGCTTAATTAGTGCACTCTGCCTAGGTTAAGACTGACAATTCCATAGAACTCATCTCCTTGTGATTGACCCGCATCTACACGCGAAATTAGTGCACTCTGCCTAGGTTAAGACTGACAATTCCATAGAACTCATTTCCTTGTGATTGACCCGCATCTACACACAACCCATGCGCTTGCAGTGTTACTTTATTTCTCAATCAGTGTCTGAGCTATCTTATTGCTTGACCGTGGCCCTTTGCAAGGCTAGTGCCTCTCCAACGTGGCTGCCTTCTTTCTGGTGGTGCTCTTAACTCTCATCTCGGGGGCTTGGAAGATGAAGGTTGAGATAAGTTGGTTAGGCTTGTGGAACCCTACCTAGAATTGACATGGTGCACTTCTGCTTTGTAATGGGTTTCCTTGCTCGTCTATAAGCTCATGTGGGTTTTTGAGTAGTAGTGGACATGTTAGTGTGTGTCCATATGGGCCTGAGATGTAGTCTTTAATGGGTTTTTGTTACCTTTTTAGGGGTTTTAAATTTTTTCCTTCAGGGTTGTAATTTCCCTCCCCCTTCTTTAATGCATTTTCACCCCAAAAAAAGGGTGCGCCTCCTTTCAGCAGAGAGGGATGCCTGCTCTGTCGTGGCAAGCATTGGTCAGATGCTATGGGCACTACATGGGACAAGCTGACTTAGCTCTCATGCATCAGGGTTACAAGCAAATTCCAAGTGGATAGTGAAGGCAGGCTTTTGTCTGTTTCCTTGTAGGACTCTGTACAGGTAGGGTGAAAAGCTGAATTTGGCCCTTGAAAGTTCAGTTTCTGGTTGGGCTGGCCATCCACCTGACCATGCTCGCACAAATTGCATCTTTACCACTACCCCACCTTTCCATACACAACAGTCATCTGCTGTCCTCCAGTCCACACTAATTAGCATATTTAAGAAGATGCAAAATGAAAAAAAATCTTACTTTCCATGAGCTGTTTCTCCAGAGAGCATGACTGCATCAGCACCCTCGCGAACTGCAATGGCAATGTCTGAGACCTCTGCCCGTGTTGGTGTAGGATGAACAATCATACTTTCCAGCATATTTGTTGCCACAATAACAGCTTTTCCCATGCTACGGCACATATTAATAATCTCTTCCTATACAAAAGAAGTATTTCCCGAAAAAGAAAAACTCTGAATGATTAAACTGTTAAGTGATAACTCTAAGTAGGGTAAAAGAAACAAAGTTAAAAAAGCAATCATTGTTCAAGCAACAAGGGGCTCTCCAAATTATTTTTTCTCCGTAGTATTGTTTTTATCAGAAATAAGAAAACTACCTGCAGCAGTGGAACCTCCTCAATAGGGAGCTCAGCTCCAAGATCTCCACGAGCAACCATAGCCTACACAAAAAGGGAAACATGTCAGATTTTTGTAATAATCCAATCCATAGAATGTATAATTTGAGAATAGAAATGCAAAGATTTAGAAATCACCCCATCAGATGCAGTAATAATTGAATGGAGATTTGGTATAGAATCTGCACTTTCAATTTTGACAATCACGTGTATGTCTGCATTACAGCCTGCAAAAACAACAGGGAAGGAATGATATTGATAAGACATCAATTATAAAAAAGCAACCAAAAAATTTAGTCTAGATTCAAATGCATGTATGTTAATAATTTCTATTTCATATATTTACTTCGCAGATAATCCTTCAATTCATGGACCACTTTTGCATCCTTCACAAAGGAAACGGCATAAAAGTCCACTTTATTGTCCACTCCAAATTTAATATCTTCCCAGTCCTTTTCTGCAGAACCAAAGTAAACAGTTACTCAGATTTGCAAAACAATAGAAGTATTAGTCATTTGATAAGGAAAGAAGAGCAATCAATAAGAAGGAAATGAAAAATTCAAAATAAGATTTTTTTCTGATATTATGAAGGATGCAAGTTGGTGCACCAAGGTCTTACCGGTGATGGATGGCAGTGTAGCACTCTTTCCCCGAACATTCAGGTGTCGTCTAGACTTGAGCTCTCCTCCATCAACAACTTCACATTTTACCGAATCCTCAGTCTTTGATTTAACCACCAATGACATCATTCCCCCTGTAGAAACAAGTCAAATGTCACTAGTGCCAAATCATCTGAGTGTGAAACAAGTTACGTGTTCAAGAAAGGAGACATTTCGCAACATCACAAGTAACTAATAACTGCATAGACATGTGCATGTGTTGTGTATGTATGTGGAACAGTGGAAATAAGCAAAACATTCCAAAATAATTGATAGTATGATTGAACTAAAATATTCTTGGAATATGCAATTAAAACCTTGTTTATAAGGGAAAAGACCGGGCCACCCCCGCATGCCGCACGCTAGTGGGCGCTGCGTCTATCTCTCTCTTTGCCCTCTTTGAAATGACCCCCTGCCCCTCAAGTATGATGCCCTGTCCCACACCCCCATTGGTGCCGCACGCTAGGTGGGCTGCATGCCTTCCCTTTCCCTTATGGAAATTAATGTGATCCATATATCTTATAAAATATTTGCTACATGCAATCAACAAAGGACTTCTTGCAAATGTTTCAGAACTTTCATAAGGGAAAAAAGGAGCATGTTAACAATTCTAGAAACCAATATAAACAAAAGAGATTTTCTTATTGATGCTCCTTAAGGTGTCAAATAATTTGTAAACTTTCTTTTTTTTTATTTTTTCCCTCTTAGTTTAACATCATTTTCAGCACGGGTAAAACTGGGTATTTCACATGTATACATGAAAAACGTGCAAGACAATGACAATTCTGAAAAATGACGTAATGGCAAGTCACTTTCAAAAGATTTTGAAAACCCTCTTTTACCCTTGAACTAAAGAACTTCTGGAATAAGACAAGGGGCAACTAAAAGAATGTTACATGTTCTAAATACACCTATAGAGGTGTCATTAAGATGATCCCTAAACAAAATAATACAAATATATCGTACAATATTGGGGAGGAGGGGAATGATGTTTGCTTGATGGATAATACACCACTATAAATTTACAGATTTATTAGTTCATTTCTAGATTTCAGATAATATTTCATAACTTTAAAGGATGTAGGAGAATATTTGCCAGAACTGAGAAGTTTAAATTCAAACAGTAATTTTAGGTGTGGGGTGGGGGTGTCCATATCTGCTCAAACTCTACAAGTACGTGGAATGGCCAATCATTATAAAAATGAATAGCAACACAGAAAACAAGAAGCTGTATAGGATTTTAAACCATGCCAAACTAGGAAATGATCCCCTTTTCTTTGTTTAAACTGAAAACTGACCAATGTAATTGACAATGCCAGAAGAGAAGGGGGGAAATAAAAGAATTGGAAAAACCAGAGTGGTTGACTTTGTCTCTTCAAAGCAGTGCATAAAAAATACACAAAAAATAACATAATAGGATTGCTCCATACATACCATCAACAAGTAGCATATCGCCCACTTCTACATCGTTAACAAAATCATCATAATTTACACTGACACATGACTCTGTGCCAACCCCTCTTCTGATGGTGAAAGTGAATTCCTGGCCAGTGGCTAACATAATTGGCTTTGGTAAATCACCGCTTCTAACTTCAGGGCCCTGGAAGAAAGAACAGTCAGCAGAGAAATGCATGAACCAATAAATTCCATGTTCACATACACCGTGATTTTTATGAAAGATTGACAAACAACTATAAATCACCACCACACCACACCCCCACCCCAACCCAAAAAAAAGCACCTCCAAGACCATACCCAAATTTGATTCATGACCATTACAGCTCCATCGACATTGAGTTGGTTATACTTCAACCCAGAAAGGGATGAAGTTGAATATACCACAGTGGAAAACAGAATCATTTTTAGGGGAACTAGTGCCTGTTGCAGACTTGCAGGGCAAGTAATCCGTCACTAGACAGACCACACCTTGAAGATTACTAGGGTGAAAAGATACACAATGGTAAGGCTCAACATCAAATTTAGCAAGCCCATCAGGATAGTAAAGAAATAAAAAGGTATGCTGATGATGTATTTTCAAAAGTAAAAACCTTGTTATAACCGAAGTTGGTGAAAAATAAATTATACCTTTACTTTTCTGCCATTTAAGTACAACTGGTATAATCTCCTCCATCAAACATATGATACCAACATCTTCATGTTTGTATATAAATTTATGTAATGCAGATATCCACCCCCACCCCCCCCAAAAAAAAATCTTCCCGTTTGTGAGTAGCCTTGTTGATCCTAAACTTTCGCATGGTAAGTTAAAAGAATATAAAGAAGGAAGCATTTTTTTTCTTCTGAACAAATTGGGAAGGAGGAGGGACTTGCCTTCGTATCAAGCATAATTGCAATGACATTGTCTTTGGATTGAGCATTGTATTCTTTAACCAAGTCAATAACTTTCTGATGAGAAGCATGGTCTCCATGAGACATATTCATCCGAGCAACATTCATACCGGCCTCAGCTAATTTCCATATCATTTCACGTGTGTTGGTTGAAGGTCCAATTGTGCAGACAATTTTTGTCTTACGCCTTACCTCAGGCTTTAACCACATGTTCACTGACACATCCCCTTGATGCTGAATGTCCTGGAGTTTCTGAAACTCGTCTCCTCTCTGGTCAACAATGAAGACCAGCAACAAGTGAGTACATGAACATTGTAACAAGCTTTTGGGCATGACCATCAGAGTAGTGTCATATGTTGCTTCAACTTCAAAATTCATACCATACAAAATTCACTTTTGGAAACCTTTTCAATGTCATTACCGAAGCGGTAAAGAGTCATGAGTAACAAACTTTGTTTTTAGTTTTAGAAACAAAAAGAGTAAAAATTATACCTCGAGTGCAGATGAGTAAATGGGTACTACTTCCTGCTATGTCAGCGAGATCATGGACATTCAGAGGGGGAAAGAAGCACCCTCGTTTCCCCATGACTTAGTAAGCATCACATTTCCAAATTAAATACAGAAAACATTATAATTTCTTACAATTAAGTTTACTGACTTAAAATTTAAGAAAGAATAATTCGGAATTCTTTGTTTTGAGCTAATTATATGTCTCTACATGAAGCTATGAGTATCGAACACGATCCAAGAAGAGTACACGAAGACCAAAAATGAATTGCAGAATTTGTATCCGTTTCAGCAAACATGATCCTTAAGAGACAGATCCAACGGAGCTGCAACTCTGTACAGAATTTAAAGAGAGGAAAGGGTGCAGAAGGCAAACCAGAACATCTCCAAACGAGGAAATCAACCATGAAAAAAAAGCTCTAATTTTTATAACTAAATTATTACCTTTGGTACGTCTTGTGGTGAAACTGGAAGAACTTCCATCTCAACTCCCGCAGATCTCTTCGCCGTGATGGGAATGGAGCGAGAGATTCGATCAAACTTTCGTTGTTTTCCAGCAAAAAATTTCTCCGGTAATCTGAACTGCTTAAGCTTCTCGACTGGATTCCGTTTTGATTCAAAACCATTGTGCACAAAGGAACCATTTACAGATCGAGTAACTACAACTTGAGCCATCGCAGAAGGGACTCGTCGAGAGAAGAGATGAGACAATGAAGGTTGAATTGAAATATCAAACAACTCGAACAATGCTCAGGTTGTGTGTCTCAACTCTCAACTCTCAACTCTCAACTCTCAAGCTCGCTGTGGGGAAATCGCCGCCAAATGGAGAACTGTATAAGAGGGGAACCCAATCTTTGTTTACATCGAAAAAGGTGATGGTTTCCAAGCTCAGCCAGGTTATTCAAAACGGCTGACCTTTTCGAGAGGGCCCAAGAAACAAATAAAGAGAGAGGGTTGAGGTGGATGGGGTTTTCTGTGCTGCCAGTGTGGGGATTCTCTCACAAGTCACACCACACCAATCATGTGGGTCCTTTTTTTTTTTTTCGTTTTGGGTGAAAGATCCCATGTGATTAGCTGACAAGAGGAAACAATAAACATGTGGGAAACTTGAGCAAGCGTTACAGGGAGACATCGACATATGCTAAAGATATAAAATGGCAGTGAAGTCATTTCATCTGAGGAGAGAGAGAGTCACTCACACAGATGGCATTGGACGGCTGGGTGAATCTCAGGGTATATGCTTGGGTCCTCCCAATAGTCCAATATGCGTTTGGATGTTGGGCGTGTTGAAAAGGATCCAGATCCTAGATGTTGTCATCATTGTATCGCACTTCAACTGCTCCGATAACTGTTTTTTAAGGGGAAAATGTTCTTTGAGCTGTTCGGTCAGGTACGCTAGCATCCTTATGTTTCTCTATTTTTTCACATAAAATGACTACATTGTCATCCTTTACATCTTAACGTTTTGTGCACCAATGATGTGCTCCCCCATGCCATTTGCCCAGAGAACCCTCCTCACAAATAAAGGGGAAAAAGAAAAAATTGTATGGTTGTGTCCCATATGTTCAAACATTGGGGTGCATGAAATTACCACCCCCCATCCCTTGTATGTAAAAAAAAATCATTTATATCGATGCCCTTGCACTCGCTCTCATTGGCCAGTGTGTTAATATAGGGTCCACACGACCTCGCAGCAAGCTAAAAATAATAATAAAAGTAGAGTTGTGAAATACTAAAATGTCTATATCTCTCTCTTCCTTGATAATAATAATAATAATAATAATAATAATAATAATAATTAAAAGAGAAAAAAAGGTCTCGCTGTCATACTCTATACATGATATCGTTTTATCATGCCTCTGGTGTGCTCTCCCAGTGCCATTTACTCAGGGAATAGTCTCCTAAAATGTAATAACAAATGATAAGGGAATCATTGATTTCTTTACACGGCAACTTTAACGAGTGTAGATCATATTCTCGTATGATACTCATTCTTGTACGGATTGTTCTAAACAAGTGGAATCCACCACAGAGTTGGTTGTAAATGGATGTCATCTATATGGATTAGCCTCATACGAAAACCTTAATCCACTGTCAACTTTAGTCAACATGTTAACTCTTTTAATAAGTGTAGATCAGATTCTTATATGATAATCATTCTTGTACGGGCTAATCTACACAAATGGAATCCACCACAGAGTTGCTTTGTGAATGGATTTCATTTATATGGACCAGCCCCATACGAAAACCTTGATATGTTCTCAACTTTAATCAACATATTAACTCTTTTAATGAGTGTAGATCAAATTCTCGTACGATAATCATTATTGTACAGACTAATGTACACAGGTGGAATCCACCGTAGAGTTGGTTGTGAATGGATTCCATCTGTATGGATCAACCCCATTCGAAAACCTTGATCCACTCTCAACTTTAATCAACATGTTAACTCTTTTAATGAGTGTAGATCATATTTTCATACGATGATCATTCTTGTACAAGCTGATCTACACAAACGGAATCCACCACAGAGTTGCTAGTGAATGGATTCCATCTGTATGGACCAGCCCCATACGAAAAACATTGATCCACTATCAACTTTAATCGACTTGTTAACTCTTTTAATGAGTGTAAATCAGATTCTCGTACAATAATCATTATTGTATGGGCTGATCTACACACATGGAATCCACCACAGAGTTGGTTGTGAATGGATTCCATCTGTATGGATCAGGCCCATACGAAAACCTTGATCCACTCTCAACTTTAATCTACATGTTAACCCTACATCCATTCCATTGTTCCAAAAGGGGGACAATCTATCATTTGATGATTTCGTCCCAATTTTATTTGTGGTCAAACTTTTTAGAGATAAAATAAAGAACTTTGTCGCTCTAGCGATTTCAAGCCCATGTACAGTTTATTTTTTTAGGGGTTATGAAACACTCTCGTCCCTTAAAAACAAAGATTGTGTGTGGACATAAGGAATGCTAGATGGACAGGTAACCTCCTCGCTCTATAGCTTTGTTGCTAAAATTTTGACTACCCGATTGTAGAACCTTCTTCCCCCTCTTTCATCAGCCCTCTCAGTCTGCTTTTATGATGGAGATGATAACTGTGCATCAAGTAATGGCATAAATTAGACCTAATTTTATCTAATTTATATTTGTTTTAGTTTGGAAAAAAAAAAAACTCCATCATGGCATGCCAAGGCTTGCAATCAAGAATGACTTATGGAAAACCTATGACAAAATAAATTGGAGATTCTTGTTTACTTGACTCTGGAAAATGAGTCTCTCTCATCTTTATATACAAGGGGTGGTTGATTGTGTTACAAAGATGAAGGTTAACGGGTTCAATAAAAAACTTTTCATGAGATCAAAGGCTTTAGGCAAGATTGTCCGTTTTCTTTGTACCTATTTTGATTTTAAACAGAATTGACTGGAGAAAAATGATCCATAAAATATACTTCATTTAATTGGGACAAGGTTAAGCTGAGCTGAGGTGGGTCGAGTTGAGTTGAATTGTATCTATGTGGATTTGGCTATTTTTGGTATCATCGCCAGTAATATATCATGGTATCATGATACATAGTAATATTTTCAATATTTGTACAATTTAGGAAAGAAAAAAGAGATACCAAACTCATAAAATTAACGAAATGAAATATTCTTAATGACAACCGATTTTTTGGAAAAAAAGATAAAAAAGGAAAAAAACATAAAATTTAGTTTCATACTCTTACATTTACCACGATAATTGTGATGCCTAAAGATGCATTTCTATTAGAGTCACAAGTTGTGTGGGTAAAGTTTCTCATGACTTTATTCCATAGAGAAAAATAAAGGGAAATGATGGTTATCCCATTCTCGCAGTTTTTATTTCATCCATGGGGTTTGGGATAATGTGCAAAAGGTATTGTGAAAGAGTCAAGGAGCATAACCTTAGATGGATGTTTTCCTTCACCCACAGCCCAAGGTGCAGAAAAACGTTTCCCTTCATCCAATGATATAGATTGGACCATTGTAAAGAACATGAAAAGAAAACGCCATGGCCAGCTTGGGTCTTCCATTTGGACCGGTCATCTGATTTCCATTGTTTCAGTTAGGTTTGACACAATCTGTAATTGGCTTGAGCGGTTAAGGATGTGAATTTGAAATCCAAACCATTTACCGAGATCGAATATATTTGTTTACACTGAAACCATAAAATCGTTTAATAAATGGTTCGATTTTGGTCTTAAAATTGAAATGTGGTTCAATTTTTATTTTTAAAATTGAAACCGTTAAACCAATAACATATACATAATAAGTCGAAGTCATTCAATGTTAAGTAGTTCGCATACGTTTCAATAAAAAAAAAGTAAATTTACATTAAACAAACTATGGAAAATAAACATATAATAGTAAACAATTCAATTCAATGTTAAAATTGACATCTATTTCATTAAAATATTTAAATATAAAGAAGTTATTTAGATTAAAAAAAAAATGAGAAACTATAAGAAAATCATTTGTAGATAGTAATAATTTGATTTTGATTTTATCTGAAAATTCTTGTATCGAATTAAACCAAACCATTTAGACCGGAACAGAATCGATTAGCACCCGGACTGGTTGCCATATCATGCTTTCCCCTGTGCACGATAGTCTATCGAGCGCGGGAAAAGGCTGAGCGCGGGAAAATTTTGGAAAATGAGAAGACCTTTTGGGGCTATGAGATCCCAAGAGACTCCGAAGGTCCGATTGTGAAGAACATTTTCAAATCTGGAACTCACATTTGAAGAAATAATGAATCATTGATATTTCAATTTTCTTCTACTGATCTCTTTTGAATTCAATCAAAGCCTCGCGCAGTTAATATTTCTTAGTTTGTTGCAAACCCTAATTCGATCCCACTGTGAACTCTGTTATTTCATCCCTTCCTCGTCTTCTTCTTCTTCTTTAGCCATATTTGAGCTTTTCAAACATGGATCTGGAAGGATTATCCATCATTTGTGCTGGNTTTCGTTTTGGGTGAAGATCCCGTGTGATTAGCTGACAAGAGGAAACAATAAACATGTGGGAAACGATTAGCTGACAAGAGGAAACAATAAACATGTGGGAAACTTGAGCAAGCGCTACAGGGAGACATCGGCATATGCTAAAGATATAAAAAGGGCAGTGAAGTCATTTCATCTGAGGAGAGAGAGAGTCACTCACATAGTTGGCATTGGACGGCTGGGTGGATCTGAGGGTATATGCTTGGGTCCTCCCAGAAGTCCAATGTGCGTTTGGATGTTGGGCGTGTTGAAAAGGATCCAGATCCTAGATGTTGTTATCATTGTACTGCACTTCAACTGCTCCGATAACTACTTTTTAAGGGGAAAAGGTTCTTTGAGTTGTTCGATCAGGGCACACTAGCATCCCTATGTTTTTCTATTTTTTCACATAAAATGACTACATTGTCATCCTTTACACCATAACGTTTTGTGCACCAATGGTGTGCTCCCCCATGCAATTTGCTCATAGAACCCTCCTCACAAATAAAGGGGAAAAAGAAAAAATTATATGGTTGTGTCCCATATGTTCAAACATTGGGACACATGAAATTACCACCCCCATCCCTTGCATGTAAAAAAAAAAAATCATTTATATCGATGCCCTTGCACTTGCTCCCATTGGCCAGTGTGTTAATATAGGGTCCACGCAACCTCGCAGCAATCTAAAAATAATAATAAAAGTAGAGTTGTGAAATACTAAAATCTCTATATCTCTCTCTTACTTGATGATAATAATAATAATAATAATTAAAAAAAAAAAATCTCGTTGTCATACTCTATGCATGATATCGTTTTATCATGCCTCTGGTGTGCTCTCCCAGTGCCATTTACTCAGGTAATAGTCTCCTAAAATGTAATAACAAATGATAAGGGAATCATTGATTTATTTACACGGCAACTTTAACGAGTGTAGATCAGATTCTCGTATGATAATCATTCTTGTGCGGATTGTTCTACACAAGTGGAATCCACCACAGAGTTGGTTGTAAATGGATGCCATCTATATGGATTAGCCCCATACGAAAACCTTAATCCACTGTCAACTTTAGTCAACATGTTAACTCTTTTAATAAGTGTAGATCAGATTCTTATATGATAATCATTCTTGTACGGGCTAATCTACACAAATGGAATCCACCACAAAGTTGCCTGCGAATGGATTTCATCTGTATGTATCAGCCCCATACAAAAACCTTGATATGTTCTCAACTTTAATCAACATATTAACTCTTTTAATGAGTGTAGATCAAATTCTCATACGATAATCATTATTGTACTGACTAATCTACACATGTGGAATCCACCGCAGAGTTGATTGTGAATGGATTCCATCTGTATGGATCGGCCCCATTCGAAAACCTTGATCCACTTTCAACTTTGATCAACATGTTAACTCTTTTAATGAGTGTAGATCATATTCTCATACGATGATTATTCTTGTACGAGCTGATCTACACAGACATAATCCACCATAGAGTTGCTTGTGAATGGATTCCATCTGTATGGACCAGCCCCATACGAAAACATTGATCCACTCTCAACTTTAATCGACTTGTTAACTCTTTTAATGAGTGTAAATCAGATTCTCGTACGATAATCATTATTGTATGGGCTGATCTACACACATGGAATCCACCACAGAGTTGATTGTGAATGGATTCCACCTGTATGGATCAGGCCCATACAAAAACCTTGATCCACTCTCAACCTTAATCTACATGTTAACCCTACATCCATTCCCTTGTTCCAAAAGGGGGACAATCTATCATTTGATGATTTCGTTCCAATTTTATTTGTAGTCAAATTTTTTAGAGATAAAATAAAGAACTCTGTCGGTCTAGCGATTTTAAGCCCATGTACAGTTTCTTTTTTCAGGGGTTATGAAACACTCTCGTCCCTTAAAAACAAAGATCGTGTGTGGACATAAGGAATGCTAGATGGACAGGTTACCTCCTCCCTTTACAGCTTTGTTGCTAAACATTTGACTACCCGATTGCAGGACCCTCTTCCCCCTCTTTCATCAACCCTCTAAGTCTGCTTTTATGATGGAGATGATAACTGTGCATCAAGTAATGGCATAAATTAGACCTAATTTCATCTAATTTATATTTGTTTTAGTTTGGAAAAAAAAACTCCATCATGGCATGCCAAGGCTTGCAATCAAGAATGACTTATGGAAAACCTATGACAAAGTAAATTGGAGATTCTTGTTTACTTGACCCTGGAAAATGAGTCTCTCTCATCTTTATATACAAGGTGTGGTTGATTGTGTTACAAAGATGAAGGTTAACGGGGTTCAATAAAAAACTTTTCATGAGATCAAAGGCTTTAGGCAAGGTTGTCCGTTCTCTCTGTACCTATTTTGATTTTAAATAGAAATGATTGGAGAAAAATGATCCATAAAATATGCTTCATTTAATTGGAATAAGGTTAAGCTGAGCTGAGGTGGGTCGAGTTGAGTTGAGTTGAATTGTATCTATATGGATTTGGCTATTTTTGGTATCATCGCCAGTAATATATCATGGTATCATGATACATAGTAACATTTTCAATATTTGTACAATTTAGGAAAGAAAAAAGAGATACCAAGCTCATAAAATTAATGAAATGAATTATTCTCAATGACAACCAATTTTTTGGAGAAAAAGATAAAAAAAAGGAAAAAAAACATAAAATTTAGTTTCATACTCTTACATTTACCACGATGGTTGTAATGCCTAAAGATGCATTTGTATTACAGTCACGAGTTGTGTGGGTAAAGTTTCTCATGACTTTATACCATAGAGAAAAATAAAGGGCAATGATGGTTATCCCATTCTCGCAGTTTTTCTTCATCCATGGGGTTTGAGATAATGTGCAAAAGGTATTGTGAAAGAGTCAAGGAGCATAACCTTAGATGGATGTTTTCCTTCACCCACAGCCCAAGGTGCAGAAAAACGTTTCCCTTCATCCAATGATATAGATTGGACCATTGTAAAGAACATGAAAAGAAAACGCCATGGCCAGCTTGGGTCTTCCATTTGGACCGGTCATTTGATTTCCATTGTTTCAGTTAGATTTGACACAATCTGTAATTGGCTTAATCGGTTGAGGATGTAAATTTGAAACCGAAATCATTTACCGAAATCGAATCTATTTGTTTACAATAAGTGGTTCGGTTTTGGTTTTAAAATTAAAATGTGGTTCAATTTTTATTTTTTAAATTGAAACTGTTAAACCAATAACATATACATAGTAAGTTGAAGTCATTCAATGTTAAGTAGTTCGCATACGTTTCAATAAAAAAAAAGTAAATTTACATTAAACAAATTATGGAAAATAAACATATAATAGTAAACAATTCAATTCAATGTTAAAATTTACATCTATTTCATTAAAAAATTTAAATATAAAGAAGTTCTTTAAATTAAAAAAAAAATGAGAAACTATAAGAAAATCATTTGTAAATAGTTTGGATTTCTATATATGAAACGGTTAATTAAATAATTTGATTTTGATTTTATATGAAAAATCTTGTATCGAATTAAACCAAACCATTTAGACCGGAGCAGAATCGATTAGCACCCGGACTGGTTGCCATATCACGCTTTCCCCTGTGCACGATAGTCTATCGAGCGCGGGAAAAGGCTGAGCGCGGGAAAATTTTGGAAAATGCGAAGACCTTTGGAGCTATGAGATCCCAAGAGACTCCGAAGGTCCGATTGTGAAGAACATTTTCAAATCTGTAACTCACATTTGAAGAAATAATGAATCATTGATATTTCAATTTTCTTCTACTGATCTCTTTTGAATTCAATCAAAGCCTCGCGCAGTTAATATTTCTTAGTTTGTTGCAAACCCTAATTCGATCCCACAGTGAACTCTGTTATTTCATCCCTTCCTCGTCTTCTTCTTCTTCTTTAGCCATATTTGAGCTTTTCAAACATGGATCTGGAAGGATTATCCATCATTTGTGCTGGAATTGGAGAAATCCGGGAAGATGAAAATGGGGTCCCGATCGGTTACACGCCAGGAGAATTCTGCTTGGGTATGTTTTTAATATGCTGGTTCTTCAGAGTTTTATAGTACTTCATTAGTCACTAGACTCACTACTGCTATTTCCATTTATTTTTTCTGCATTTATTTACAGACAATCTGAAGGATTTACAGAGATTTCTGAGACGCGATGATCCCCAGACAAGAGATGTATTCAAGCAAGTTTGCAAGTGGAATACGGTGTCAAAGGATCTGATACCGATTATCGAGCATTGCCAGGCTGATCGCGATTTAGTGATGAATGCAGGTATTTTTTTACACTTTAAAATTTAGATTGTTATCTGTCTTCTCCTTCATGGGTTTCTTGTGACAAGAAGTGGCCTTTTCTTTTTCAGTGAAGGTTTTGGTGTTTCTTACAATGCCTATCGATAGCATGTCAAATGACATTTCCCAGCAAATAGAGTATCTATGGGAATTGAAGGTTTCAATTACACGCAGTGACACCATTGCTGTGATTGTTTCCCTCCTAGAAGACCCGTTGGAGAACTTGGAACGGTAAGCCACAATTACATACACAAACTCTCCCCATTCCTCTGCACCACATAGAGTTCCTGGAGTGCGAGGATTTATTAGCTATGCCGCAGATTAAACAATTTTCAAACTATTTGCATGTATCAGAGTATTGCGTCCTGTACTTTCAGGGCTTGTATTAAACTTATGATCCTACTTGAGACATCGTCTTGCCTCTTCAGCCGTGTTTTCTTGTATCTCGATGTCTTGTATACATTTTTCAAACGTCTAGTTCATTCAAGTGGCAACTTCCTGAAGTCCTGTCCTGTGGCATGGGACAGCGAGACTTCAATATGGTTTTCCATGTTGAAAATACCTTTTGGATGTATCCTGCAAAAGATTCCATCCCATAGTCTTCCTGTGAACAACAAAATGATGCCGCTAGTTCGAATATCAACTGAATGTAATATTTTTTCAGGATTTCTGGGTCCGACAGACAAAAAATCCATGATACTGCTGTTGTCGATCACAGTGTCCCAGGAAGGAAATGAAGAAAACTTTCTTCAATTGGAGAAAAACCTTTTTCATTTATACATTGTTAGCATACCTGGATAAACTTTTATTCCACCTTTCCGCATAACATGCAAATGGAATTGGATGCAAATTTGTTCCTTTAATTGAAGTTCCAATGGCTGACAGGATCACAGCAGGATCCAACATGCTCATTTAATTTCATTTTTCAAAGTTCTAGGCCATTGGAAATTCAACACGGTATTAGTTTTCTAGTGTACCCTCCACATAGTACTGTTATGTATCTCTAATATTTCAAAATGAAATTGGTATACCATTTTGTGTCAGGTGCTTGTGTGATTGCTCAGATGAGATGGAGTTAAGGACCCCATGGTTGTCATCAGCAATACAATCTTCAACCTAAAATGACCAATTTGCCCCTTTTGTCAATTGTGCTACTCTGTGGATAAAAAATGTTTATTTTGTTGTTTCTTTTATATTCATAGGTTTTCGTATGCTTTGGGTTTATGCCACATTCATTTTTTTTTTCTTATGTCTGATCCAATGTCGAGCAGTGAGGCATTCACAGAGGATAACTGGAAGTTAGTTCAGCTGGTGCTTACTTTGTTTCGAAATGTTCTAGCTGTCCAAGACCTCTCACTGCAGCAGAAGGCATCAGGGTCAGTGACACAGTTTTTGTCCACGAGAGACAGATTTCTAGAGCTCTTGTTCTGTGAGAATGTGATGGATCTTATGTTAGTGTTGAGCCAGCATGTTGGTGGTTCCTGCCGCTATCTTCGTCAAGATAACTTGCTTTTATTGGAGACTTTGCATTACATATTTATGGGCCAAGAGCCAGAGTTGACAGCCAAGGCATCACAAAAGGGTTCCAAGGTTGGCTTCCCATCATCCTCCAATATTTTTCTTTTTTGTAAAAAAAATAGGTTGCATCACAGAAGAAACGAGCTAATGCTGTCGTGCATTCCTAATGTTGAAAGGCTGTCAGAGTCCAAGTTGTTTAGCTATCAATATCTGCTGTTGGATTCTGAGCTGAAAGCTAGTAATTTTGGTATTTACCGGTTCCAACTTCATTGGCAAAATGATCACCTTTCTGTTGTTGAGAATTTCTCATCCGTTGTGGCTTTTCTCTTTTGTGCATATTTTCAACTGGTTTACTACTAATGCAGGTACCTGTCATGTGTTGAAATTTCTGATTGAAAAGTTGTTTTATAGGTGGATGAAGATGTTAAAACATCTCTGAACTCTCTTGAATCCTTAATGATGGAGGAAGAGGAAAAGAGAAGGCGTGCTAGACTGCAAAAATTAGACCGTCATGCACAATTCAGTGGAACATTTACTCGGCTTGCCGTGGTATTGGGCTATCACTATTACTGATCGCTTTGAACACAGTAATTCAAAACCTTTTGCAGGATGGTTCTGATTTAAAAGTTGTCTTATGTTACAGGATGGTTCTAAAACATTAATCAAAGGAAATCCTGGAGCTACTCATGATAACCTGCCCAAACCTAATAAAGTGCATCGGGGTCCTTCAAAAAGAATTGCATGGGATTACAGACAATTATCCTCCTCAAAGGAGAATGTTTTACACTTGATCCATGATTTTATAAACCAGCTTCTGTCAGGCGGTTATAATGGTAATCTTTTTAATGAGATGGGCTTATGCTAGTTGTCTAGGACTTGCTTTCTTTTTCTACGTTATAAATAGTGCATGTTCTTACTATCTAACCCAAGGAGTATCAGTTCTAATGCAGTCAATTCGAGAGGATATTGAAAAAGAGCAAGCAATTCAGAATGGTGATATTGTTATTTTCTTCCAGGTTGCTCAATTTGTTACAGCTTTTCAATACCACAAGTTCTTAGCTTCAAAGGTGAGAAATGATTCATGATAAACTTCTGTCCCTATTAATTTCATAGATACTCATACCCATGTAACAAACATGCTTGAACTGGTACTTAAGGTTTCCATGTGCAGGGCCTAAACTTGATAACTATGGTTACCTGTTGTCTTCTTTCCCTGGCCCTCACCCCCTCCTCATCTGTTACCCCTAGATTCTTTTAAACTGCATGCGGCTTTCTTTCCTTTTGGGTCATATAATCGAAAGACATACTTGATAGTCTATTATTGCAATTTTTTTGTGCTGAAATTCATTATCTTATGAAATTTAGTTGATCTGTTCCCCTAATAACATCCCTTAATGCTATGAATACCTTTGGAGTTGGCTCTATTGGTCCATTAGTGTCATTTCTTATTACAAAGTTGACAGTTGCTTAATAGTTTAGTAGAATAGATCATTTACTTAATTTTGTTGTTCTTTCAAGTTCATTCTGTACAACTTAATGGATACCGTGGTTCTTTTGTCATTTAACAGCCAAGCCTGGACACAGATGCATCTGAAGCTTCCATCAGTAAGTCTGCTGATAGCACACTGTTCCAAGGGGAATTCTGTGGACCAATAGCAGCAACGATGAATGAGGCCATGTTCAATTTAGTCATATCTAAGTGGCGTTTTGCTTTTGATGGCTTGAAGGAAACAAATGACTATAAATTCCTCAGTGTATCAGGATCTCTTATGAAAAATATGGTGAATACGATGCTACCTCATTAACTTAATATATTCTTATGGTTGGATAAAAATATATTGTGCTTCCATGGCATCTTTCTTATGCATACATGCAAACTGTATATATTTATATGGGCAATGGTTCTTAGGCATGCATTGTAGAATAAAGTGCATCAATTTGAGTTTTTGGATGGATGTTTTTCTTTATGTGATTCCTTTTCTCATTTTGTTAAACATTCAATAATCACATCTGAGAAGAAAATAAAAGTTGTCAGAGCTGAGTTTAAGCATCATATATAAAATCAGTCTACACATTATGGGCTTATGCAACTCAACATGAGCTTATTTTAGTGAAGCTTTTTGAGTGACCAAGAAATTCTAGGAGTTCATAATATAAAACGATGAGGTTTTGCCTTGAAGGCTATAAGTTTAACTGAAACCTAACATGGCATCTATTTGTTCCTATACATCAAAGGCTAATGAAGTAGGATAAGAAGGGATTTCTAGGCATTTTGGCTTCCAGACTTGATGAAGATGTGTTCAATCTGATTTGGGAGAATGGAACTTCTTGATTAAAGATATCATAATATTGATCAATATTTTGCTTGGTTTCTGATGTAAATGATATTGTTCTCTTTTGGCTTTTAGAACAAACTATACCATTCTCTATTTTTGTTGCACAGCCATACTTCACCCTATTAATGAAATGCCTTTTGTTGTTGCTTGTTAAAAAAAAAATGAAGAAATAATAAAGCTTAACTAAAAGATGCCCATAAGCACACACCGAAGCAGCTGAAAATCAATGCAAGTAGGATAAAAATATGCATAGCTATTGAAAATAAGTATAATTGATTTTGACTAAAATTGGTTTTGGTTAGCTAGTGTTTTAGATAAATCAAATTTTGTATTTTGAAATAAAAAATTTGCTTCTTAGATATTGTCTTAAAAAAGGAAATAAATTTAACCACATGCAAGAATCAATGAAACTGTATGTTTCTACAACTAATATAGAGGTGATGCATGTAGAAGCCTGTGATAACACCCACTGCACTCATCCTTGTGTCAGCATTTCTAAAGCATGTCAAAAAGACTGAACTTGGTGCTCAATATATCCTTCAAATATTCTTTGGTCATTAAGCTGACACATCATATATTACATGTCTGCTCTGGTTTGCAACTGCTAAGTTAAGGCAGCCCTCCCCACTCGGAAGAAAACAACCCTTTTGAGAGAAAATATTCATCCTCTTTGTGTCTGCTTCAGGTCATAGTATGCCTGCTCTTTGAGTTTTGAAGACTGCTTTCCAGAATGTGAGGTCAATAGTTGGCATTGTGTTTGTTCTCCCTCTGTGAAGTTTCTACAGTAGTGACCTATTGTTTTACATACTCTCAACTCTCAATGCTCAACTTATTGCTTTCGGTGTCTGCTTTCTTATGGATGAGTTTCACCACAATTGTTTTGAGCTTGAAATTATGATTTTAGATTTGGTTTTAGCTTTATCATCTTTCATCCTAAGCTGACTTGCTTTTGGCTTGTGCAGATCCGCATGTTGGATTTGACTCTTAAACTATTGCCAGAAGGCTCTAGGGAACCTCAAACAACTCGCATCCTTCTTTATAAGTTATTCTATGATCAGACAGATCAAGGGATGACTCAGTTCCTAATGAACCTTATTAAATCTTTTGATCCTCATAAACAACCCAAAAGGTCTGAATACAACATACGAACATTTGAATTGTTCTTCCTTTTAAATTTTTAATCCTGAACTTTTGCTGTTCTAATGCACATGTTATAGCTTGATATGTTAGAACTGAAGGAGATTTTTAGTGGACCTTGGTGCAACGGTAAGGTTGCTCCATAGTTGGGAAACAGCCTCTCCGCAAAGCGGGGGTAAGGTTGTGTACATTATGACCCTCCCCAGGCCCCGCAGTGGCAGGAGCCTTGTGCACTGGGTATGCCCGTACTTTTTTTTTTTGTTGCCACTGTAATACATAATGTAGGAAAAAAATACTAGCAGTGCAGTTCAAGGGCGCATGTTATCAATTTTAGGACAAAAGCACAGATCTTTTTCTGCCATTCTATAGTTCTCAGGGTCAGACATAATTGAATGCTTATGCCTTTCAAATCCCTACAGTCCCTTAGCTCAAGCTCTTTTTACCTTCCCCTTGTCCATGTACTCTAAACTGGAGCCATATTTTGTGTTGTAAACTTCATTCTAATGCATAAATGCATTACCCAAGTCACTTATCATGTACATTTGCATTCAAATAAGCATGACTTTTGTTATCAGAAAATGATCATCTTTGTAAAGAATTTTCCGTATAATTATCCTTGTTAAGGAGCCCATTCAACAATTTTCGTTTTCTGTTTGATAGATCACAACAGAATTTATTTAAAAAAATAATAAACATAGCACAACAAGAGGCCAAAGCCAACCCAACAATCGGACTACATCCAGGGATAAGGGTGTAAATGCCATGATTGTCTCCCCTCCCAATGTGGGACAACTCATTTCCTAAGATTGTGCATCTCCATGAGGAAGAAAATTGTCCTTAGACAAAATGTTATCTAGCTTTCCTGGTCAGGAAAATACAGTAGAGGAACTCATTCAACTTGGGGCATTCATTGAAACTTGCTTGACAATATTTGCTATTTCCGGTGTGTAGTTGCACAAAATATATCAAGGTAGATTGATACAGGACAAGTAAAAAAATTGGTCCTGTTTTGTATGAAAGCCTAAAATGTCCTTGACTGTTTCCACATGCCCATCCAACAGCAATTAAGGCCTCCGGTGAGGGAATTTCTCCTTCACCGTGGCTTGAGAGGAAAACTCAATCCTTTTTGTTTTGTGAGATCATCTGCCTTCATGCCTGGATGGGCATCTCCCCCCCCCCCCTCTACTGTCTTAATAAGTATAACTACTGCCTTATATCTATTCACATCCATTCTCAGTTACTAATACAAAGATACTAGCTGATTACATGCCTCTTCTTTTTCCAGTGATCTTGCAGATTTGGTGGAAATGATACATGTAATTGTACGGCTGATGGAGAATCTTCACGCACGTGGCACAATAAGGGTAATTTTGTTCATGATATTTCTCTGATAGTGATGTTCTATTCTTTTACATGCATGGATGCTTTTATGGTTCCACATATTCTTTTAGATGTCCCTGTCCCCGAATACTTTATGATTTCATGTCCAATAGTTATCACATCTTTCTGGTTATGAACTACCCAGTGATTAGAGTTTTGGTAGTAGTAACATGCTAATTTGCTCTTGAATATCATCCATTAGGTTGCTAAAAGGTCAAGGAAGGGGAGGAAGAAGAAGAGACTGGGGGACAGCAAGGCAACTGAAGACAAGAGGTTGGGAACTGATAATAATAATCCAGAGAGTGGGATTGACAACGATACTCATCAACCATCTTCAGATTTGAGTATGACATTGAAGGAACAGTCAACAAACTCAAATTCTGATGAGAGAAATGAAGACATAGGGATCCCTCATCATGCTGAGCAGCCTGAAACATCCCAGAAGATTAAAAGTAATCCTGGGGATGATTTGGCTGGTAAGGACAAGGAAGAAGATAGGCATGATCCGGATGATGATTTGGCTAGCAAGGACAAGGAAGAAGAGAGGCATGATCCGGATGATCTGGCATATGGAACAGGTGATTCTTCTGATGATGATCAACTGGTTGCAACTAATGAAGTTGATTTTAAAGTATCTAGTCTGGTTGCCACCTTTGCAAGCAACACAATCATTCATAACCTGTGTTGGTTACTAAAGTTTTACAAAAGCAATTCCTCTAGGACAAATCACTGCATAGTAAGCATGCTGCGAAGGATTTGTGATGATCTGGAGCTCTCTCCAATGTTATATCAGGTCAAATGCAAAACTCAAAATACTGAAATATCATTTAGGAAACATTTCTAATGGGGTATTTGTCTTACCATGCAGTTATCGCTTCTCACTACATTCTATGATATCATGGCTGAGCAGAAGTCATCTAACTGCAATGAATATCAAAATATTGTGTCCTTTCTCACCAATCTAGTGAGAAAAATGTTGAGGAAAATGAAAAGTCAACCCATTCTTTTTGTGGAAATACTGTTCTGGAAGACACGCAAAGAATGCCACTACATAAATTCTGAATCTTTATTGCATGAGCTTGGAAACTTGAAGAGGGAAACAAGCAAGTGGGGAAACTTTTCAGCTGGTGATCAAGGAGAAATTGGTCCATCACAAGGCAAGGGTGGGATAGGGCACAGAAATATTGCTGACTTGCTTGGTGAAGATGAAGCTGATGTTGTGTTGCCTCAAGAGCCCAGCTTTGGCAAGTAAGAAAATGTCATCCTTGAATAACAGTCAAGGACACCTGTCTAGGAATTTTCCTGTTCATTTTAATATTAGTCCAAACCTGCTTTGGTGCATGAAGCTGTTGTGTATGGTGTGTAAATGGGTTAGGTTTGTCCATTGAGAGTCCAAGGCCCACTCATAATGTGCTGGCTTGGTCCTGAATTGGGCCCCTATCTGAATGGACGGGAGATTGGCTTACCATACTTGTGAAAATAGAGGTAGCTAGATTCCAGCCAATGGCTAATTCCCTGGTCAAATTACTGTGTCTTCGAATGGCTGCATTGGCTTCATTGGTTTCAAGGGAAATGCAAATACTTCCCCGCAATGTAAAATATATATATATATATATATTTTGAATGAACAATAATAAATTAAAATAGAAAAAAGGAGAAGACAACAAGCCAAAGCGACAAACCTAGGGAAAGCTCAAACTCAAAAAATTAAAAACAATCCAGAAAGGGGGACAGGATACGGAAAAACCTGAGGGGTGGGGGAACGAAACAATCACCAAAAGAGGGAGGGATACAGCAAAAGCGGGGGGGAAGAAACAAAATCAAAGATGATACAACAAAAACTAGGGGGTGGGGGCAATGAGGGGTAGATCCCAAGAGACGGCAAGATGCCTATTCCTAATTGAGTTAGGGCAAACAACACAATTGTGAAGTATTTTATTTTGAATCTCAAATGTATTTTACAAGAATAGGTAATTTTGGTGTTTGGTTGCTAGGGAAATGCAAATATGTCCTTGAGAAGTGAAATCTATTTATAAGAGATGCAAATATTCCCTTCACTTCCCTTCCACAGTTTCCTTTGCCACCAAACAGAGGTGCAGCATATAAATCAGCTGGACTTGGGCTTACCTTGTTCCATCCATGTTTGCCTCTGGCTGTATGGTTAAAAAATTATTATAAGTTTTTACTTGTTCTTGGAAGGATTTACATGGTGTTATTTTATGTATGCATAGGGAGGAAGATTCAGATGAAGGGAAGTTCCAAAATCTTTCAGACAGAAATGAGGACGGTGGTGAAGAACAACAGAAAAGTGCAGCATCCCTTTCAAACAATAAGATTGACAGGTTTGAACTTTTGACTTGACTGATCCTCATAAATAGTCTCCAGAAGACTTATTAATTCTTTTTAGTTATATCTGTGGGTTTTGCAAACTACTGATAGGTTCTTGGCTGTTGCAGTGAGGGACGTTCCCTGGAACATGAATCTCCAAGAGTTTCTAAACGGAAGAGAAGACTTGTTTTTGATGAAGAGCTGGATATTGACATTAAGAATTTATACGAGAGGTTGTTATTATTTGATACAACCATCTTGTCTTTAGATTGATTTGTTGCAAGTTCCATCACTTTGTTAAGTTGTTAATTGGCTGCAGAGAATCTTAATTTTTGCTTATGAAGTCATACCATATTGATGCCATAATCATTAACCATTTTCTGGATATTTATTACTGCATTTTTATTGAAAATGTGCCATTCCAGATATAAGGATGATCGACACTGTGTTCAACTTATTGTGGAAGAGCTTGGCCCACATCGAAAAGTTTCTCGAGCTCAAGTGTCAAATAAGCTTAAACAGCTAGGCCTTAGGGTTGCATCAAAGAGGAGAAAGCTTCATGCTCTTGAGGCTTTTCCTAAGGAAGATGATCTCATAATGCCAGAAGGAAGAGTAATGGACAATGAGACTGGTGTTCCTGACTTCAATGGATTGGAGGAAACTTCTTTACCGAGGTCTTCGTAAGTATAAACTAGCATCTGTACTTTTACACTACATTTTTCTGTTCTAAAAAGGTAAAAGGAGTTGGAAGGTCTTCAAATATATCTCCTTTAATGCAAAAGCAAAAGGCTGGAGTATGAGTAATAGGAAACATAAAAAAAATTCTAATGTTGTTTATTTGTATTCATTTTGGTGATTGTGTGAACTTAATTTTACTTTTTTTCCCGAGTTAGTCAGTTACGTTGTATCTGTTCTCTTCTTCCAGTAATTCCAGGAAAAGAATACGTGCTTTTAGCAATGAGCAGGAGGAGAAGGTGAAAGACTTGTATGAGAAGTGAGCACATTATCTTGCCTGATAAGTTCTTAGACTTGAAGAATCCAAAATAATAGATGCTAGTGAACCTACTTTAAATTGGTTCCATTTGTTATGGTTTGTCTTTGGTTGCTATATGCAGGTTTAAAGGTCATAAGAAGTGCAGCCGCATGATTGCAGATGCATTAGATACTGGTGATGGATTTACAGCAGCCCAAGTATCTCGTTTACTTAAGAAACTTGGCCTTCTAGTTCCTCAGCAGAAGAAGCTGTCTCAAGGCAAGAAACATCCTGAAGGCTTAGTTAATGATGCAAAAGAAAAGGAATCTGATGAAGAAACCTTACTGGACTTGAAGAGAAGGTATGCCATTTTTTCACCTATATGCTTAATTGAACTGTCATATTGGTTCATCTTACCGAGTGAGATACTGATATTGAGATGTTCAAGGTTATGGCTGTTACATGTTCTTAAAATATGCTTGAATACAAGGTGTGGTTTTGTTGTATATTGCTAAATCAAAGATGATGGGCCAAAATGTGGTCTAGCTTGCTTGCACATACCATAACAGAAAAAAGAAAAAAAATGAAGATATGCTACAGTTGTAGAATTACAGTTTTGTAAAATTGTTTCCCCCTCGTGAACTGATATGTGGATTATAGATTTAGGCCTCTCAGATCGATCTTTCTTTCCTGGGTAAACTGTTCTTCAAGGTTTTCTATTCTCATCGCCTATAATGATTATTATCAAAGTATTAAATTTAAATATGACAGTGTCTAGTTGGCAAAGGGAGTGTGCCAGTCGACATGCTTCTCTAGTTTGACTCCTGTACCCCCTTGGGTCCAGCCCCTCGGCTTCTATGGTTCTCATAGGATCCTGTGCTGACCTGGTGCATGTGTGGGTGTATGCATTTGCCCAGGGGCCTAGTCGAGCCAAAGGTTTGGACACCCTCATAGCCAAAAAAAAAAATGATAGTGCCTATTTATTCTTTTGCCATTTTTTCTTCCCTCTCCTCACATCTGTAAGTTTGACACTCCAAAATGTTAAACTTGGGCACTGATTTAGGTTCCAAGTTTGGAAGCTATTGTTATATTTCTACTTAAGTTATTCAATGTTGGAGCCAGTTACTCAGTTATAAGATTTTTCTTGAATTGTTAGGAGAAAAAATACCGCTGAGGTTTCTACTGTCAGTGAACCCGGAAAGAAGATTAAAGCTTCACTCACACAGGATGAATCTGGTGATGAGTACATAAGCACTATTCTCAAGTAAGTCTGTGCGCGTGTGTGTGTGTGTGTGTGTGTGTGTATTGCAGAACATCAAACTCTTCTATAGAAAAGTTTAAGCCAACTCGGTTCCTTGCCATTTCACCAAAGATGGCCATCTTTTACATTTTGTTTTTTTACTTGTTCTTGTTATTGTTATTGTTATCCTTATTATCTAAATTTTTTTTGTTGGTCGTTGTTACCGGGGGGACAAGGATTAATGTCCAATATGTGGCAGAGCATGAAGCTGCCATGGGTTTACAATCTTCAAAAGTGTGTCGTGAAGTGTGAACTGAATATTTGGATTTATTCCTACCCATGAAAAGTTGGTGGTTATGTGTTTTATGCATTGATTCAAATTATATTCTTGTCACAAGGCACACTGTTAATTTTGTGTTTGGGATAGTTTTGGTTATTCTAGAGCAACTCAAAGCCTATTATTATCTTTAGTGTGCATTAAATGTATGTATGAAACAAAGTACATGCATGATACGATCATATAATTCATTAGAACTAGAAATTTCTTGATTTGTTGTGTAACTACACTTAATTTGTAATCAATTATTTGTATGATTTTTGTTCATGTATTAGGCTTATTTTAGTTGTCTTAGAAGGCTTTGTTTCATTTAACTTTTCCTACACCTTTTAATGTTCTTGTGCCATTACATTTATGTTTTCATTTGCTTAATTTGTTTCCTTTGATACAGGAAAACTGTAAAGAGACTTGCTCCAAAGATGCAAGATAAGGAGTCAATAATCAGTCCAGATCAGGACAGAATTACTGATTTTGCAAGTGGGGCCTCTCAAAACGTTGAAGGAAGGTATGCTCATTTGTTATGATCGATACATCTCATTGCTGAGAGGACCACCTAATTTTTGCAAATTGTTTATTCTGGAGTGCTGGAGCCAATAGAAGCTCACATTCATTACTAATGTCATCATACTTATAGGATTACTGGTCCTCATAAATTGATGCAAAAATCCGTCAGTAAAGTTACTACTCCACTCGGGAGATGAAGGACCCATGGTTCAATTTATAAGGGCTATTACAAGGATGCAAATCATTTGGACTGTAGGATGTTAAAATTATCTTGGAGAATGAACAAGAGAGTTGTTGAAATCCATTGTGGCCTAAATTGGAAAGAAGTGGATCCATTGTTCTGAAGAGACTAGTCTTGGAAAATTTTGCCCCTTTTGTATTGGAACCGATAGAAAACTTGGTTTCATTAAAATTTTAAGTTGGTTCATCGGTGCGAAACCCAGCCAGACAAAAACTAAGCCAATTGGCTATATTTTAACTCAGTTCACAACAGGGCAGAAGAGTAGCTCCTGATTGTATGTAGGAATCATATGTTTGACCTCCTTTATAAACTCATTCAAGACACATCTAGGATTCTAAACTACTTTGTTCCAGTCTTTTAGTTCATGCCATTCCCTGGTAAATTCATGAGTTATCTGTTTCTTTGCGGCATTCTTTTCAGTGGGTGATGCCTGGGACATATAAGGCATCAGACAAACCTCTCGTAGTTTTACTCACAACAATTGGTTAATCAAAGGAATTCTTTTTTATTTTGCTCTTTAGATAATCCATTGAAGTACTTGATCATGATAGGCAACTTGATTGATGATCCTGTTCTCAATTGTCAAAGAATTACTATATTGAAACTTTTCCAAGTGTTTTAGTATTAACGCCATTTTTCTTGCCGGTTTCAAACATTTAAGAGTCTACACTAACCAATGATGGTTGTGTGAGGCATTCTGTCATTATCTCGTCAACTATTGTTCCATCACTTGAAGCAATTTATCCATACATGATTTTCAAACTATAATTCATCCCTCTGCTATTCCTGAACATTTTTCTCTTATGGTTTTTTTTGTTGGGATGTTGTGTCAGAGATGCGCCAAACCAATCCAATGAGACTGCCCAATTGCATTCTGATATGAATGTAGCAGTTGATCATGCAAGCCTGGTTAGCAATAAGGAAGCTGAAGTGGGCTCTACCATCATTGGAAAACAGGAAAATGCTATAGTCTTGGACAATGTGGATCACATGCCCCAGCATATGCATGATGAATTGGTTGATGAACTAGCAGATGAGCTTGCAGATGAACTAGCAGACTCTGGGGATGATGGAATTGCCACTGTATCAAACAGTGTTGTATCAAGAAGGAAACTGAAGATGGTACTTGATCTTGAGGATGATGATTAAGATCCCATCATGGCAATTAGATATAGTGTCTTCCCAATATTTTTTTGATAGGTAGGCCCCAAAGGGAGTTTGAACTCATGACCTCTTGTTAGGTGGTCCTTGCCAACTGAGCTACCCCTCTGGAGGGTTATCCTCAATCTCCTAACCATCTATTTTGTATATATAAAAGGAGATTATGTATGTGACTCTCTTTTCTCATTCAATCCCTCACTTGATTGATTCCATGTTTGATTTTGGTTGGTATATGTTGTAGTATCTTGAACCGAATTGAAAAAACTGGAACCAAACTGATTTGACACCCTTAATTCTAGGCCTATGTACGCTATGCCATCATGCAGCCACATTTCTTGATTAGATCAAGAACTTCCAGTCCAAGGCAAGTATATCTATAGTGGGCATGGCATATTCCTGTGGTAACCATTCTCCAGTAACCATTGTAAGCATCATAATCTTATCCAATTTGTTGTTACTGAAGCTTTACTAGTATACATAGATTCCATTATCAGAAACTAGATTATGCATTACGATTTACAAAGAATAGCCCGTCTTATCTCTTCCTTTTCTCCATCAAGGTATAAGAGATCGTTTTCATGAAACACTTGTACAGGTACTTATGCCCTTGGTCTGCAAATCTGTAGGTCATACCAGAAGGGGTGGGGATTACAGTGAGGCAGAAGGAAGAAATGCTCAACAATAAGGGACGTGGGAAATGGGTGGCCTGTGTGACCTTAATTGAAATCTTGAATTGGCTAATATAAGATTTGTGATGTCAGTTTGGAATCCACTTTGTCTCTCCTGATTACTCTGTTTGCAATGATTCCCTGTTTCCCTCTTTCACAATTCAGAGTTGAATTAGAAACCAAGAGAACTAGTTAAATATTTTTTCCACTCAAAATAGGAAAAATGGCTGCCCCAGCCTGCAGGGTGGATCACCTGATTCACTTCATGAGTAGAAAAGTATCTCAAAAAGTTGTTTGCTCCACGGATCAGCAAAAGTATTCCATGGTTTGGAGCAATACACCGTGTAGGGGTAGGGACGGTTGGATCAAAGAGGGTATTGAGGCGGCTTTTTTCTAATTAAAAAAGAGAACTGCATTAAGAAATAGGGGAGGGGGGAGGGGTGGGTTTGTTACATGGGCAGGATTTGCTTGGGGTTGCATCGGTAGCCATAGTGGCTTAAGGGGTGTTGTTGGGGCTGTTGAGGCTTAGGAGAGGGGTGGGTGGGATTTGCAGAGAAGCATGAATATGGTGATAGGAGAAGTCATGGTCGAAGAAGTTGGGGGTAAAATGGTTATAAAAAAAAAAAAAAAAAAAAAAATCATTGAGGGTGAATCACCGATTTGGGTGGGTTTG
Source organism: Macadamia integrifolia (assembly GCF_013358625.1). Classification (NCBI taxonomy): domain Eukaryota; kingdom Viridiplantae; phylum Streptophyta; class Magnoliopsida; order Proteales; family Proteaceae; genus Macadamia; species Macadamia integrifolia. The sequence continues at coordinate 8,381,810 of NC_056570.1, forward strand.
TTGGTAAGCTTAAGGTATCTTTGTAAAAAGAAACTTGATTTTGTATAATCTTGTAATTTTCTCAAAATTGTATATCGTACTAAAATGGCAAAAAAGTAAAGTTACAAATTATTTGAAACCTTGACCATTCACAATGATTGACACAGCCAGAAGAGTTAGGGCCCTCCCCTTCCCTAGGGAGGTCTTTCACTTTGATGCTTTGAATCCATGCACGGAAGGCTATCATCTGCCAGAGTAGAATGACCGAGTCTCTTCCTCTTGGGCTGAGTGTTAAAAGATGGGAGTGTCTGAAAATGACACTCCTCTATAGATGTATTTAGAATTTGACACATTCTTTTGAACGCCTTTTGTCTTATTTTTAAAAGTTTTTTAAGATAAGAGTATAAAAGGGTTTTCAAAAATAATTCGAAAATGACATATTATGTCATTATCAAAAAGTATCATACATGCGAAATGATACTATTACCCTAATCGGAAAAATTGTGTCTCACACTAAAAGTCTAAAAAAAGACAAAAAAAAGTAAGGTTACAAAATATGACACCTTAAGCCTTAATGGGTGTCAATAAGACAAATCCTTTCAAAAATCCTTTCTTATTTTTATTTTTAAATTTTACATTATTAATAGGGGATTAAGCATGTGTGGGAGAAGAAATTAACCACCTCAGTTACATAAATCGTCCTGTTTGAACTCAGCCATTTTAGCAAGCTCATCCACTGCTTTAACCAAGTGATCAAGACGAGCCACAAACTCAATAAGCAATGAAGTGAATGTGGCTAGTGACAAGGAAGCAGTGCTCTCTAATGCCCTCATCCTTGGCAGAAGATGATCCACCCCAACACTACCTTCTTCAAACTCATCATCCACCTCTCTTGATGGCCATGAATGTTGCCTCCTTTGGTGCTTCTTCATTGCTTCTTGGTAAGATTCAGCCATAAGTATAGTCCCACTCCCACTCTGTGTTTTCTGCAATGTCGTCGCCTCCTGTTTCGGTGACACCTCTTCCCTGCCATCTCCACTGCCACCGCTATCTGCGGCGCTACCTTGGTAAGTAGCCAATTGGGCTGAGAGATCAGAGAGGGTAGATGAGAAAGCATGAGAGAGTTGTTTGGAGAGTGGTTTAGTACTATTGTTGTCAGGTAGAAAGTCATGTCCTGATGTGAGGAGGTAAGAGTGAATGTAAATGGATCTCTGAAGGCGCAATGTAGAGCTATGGACCCTTTTCAGTAGAGAGGTTCTAAGGTTTCTCTTCATGTTCATAATGTCCTTTCCCAAGTTTCTCACTAGTTCTGCTGCTTGGCTAGTAGCATCTTGAATCTCTGATTGAAAGGTACTCTTAAGATTATAAGGTGCCTGACCAAAAGAATAACCCAAAAGTAATTAAGACACCAACATCATAATCATCATCTTGTTGAGATCAAAGAATCTCAATTTGGGGGTAGATTTCAAAGTTGAAAATTCAATTAAGTATTTGCATCTTTGCTTGGATCATTAAAGTTTCTGTTTGGGATTTGGGAATGGTATTTATGAGAATAAGAATCATTTGGTCCAGCTGGTCCACCACTCACATAGTCACATAGGGTTTGGGGAAAAGCACGATGAGGATCAAAGGAATGAGTGGATAATATACTTGGAAGTGTCTTTGATTTGATTAGAAAGAAATGAACAAAAAATAAAAAGAAAAATATAATAAGATAAAAATAATGACGATCTATATGTTATTCAAATAAATAAATATATATATATATATATATTTTACAAATCATACACAATAAAGGGATAGAAAAACATGATTCAACTCCTATGTGGTGTAACATGATGTCTGATGTGCATCCGGCAGCCAAAAACATCTAGGGCTGGAGCTCAAGGCGATTGCATCCAATCCAATGTGTTTCTAGGTGTTGAATCCGGGCTGAACACTATATCGCGCCATAGAGGATCCTAACCCAGAAAAACAATATTGTTTCGTGTATTTTTTATTTTATTTTATTATTATTTTTTTTTTTGTTACCAATCAAACATACCATATGGGGAATATAAGACAAGATTGCAGGTTGCGGCCGTGACTGTGGAACCTTTTCTAAGTTCTCATTTCATTGAAATATTTTTTGGTGGAATGTGAAACCCATTCCATATTCCCATCAGATTGGAATCCAGTCAAGTGAAAAAAAATTATGGCATCAGATTGGAATCTTTTATTCCATTCCAAAACTACAAAATCATTTCTTTGTCACGGGCGCCATTTGAACGGTGTAGGTAGAGAGAGAGAGAGAGAGAGAGTACCTGTATCTCAGAGTGAAGGACACCATGGAGGGCCATCACTTCATAAGCGCAGGACCGGAGAACGCTGCCTACCGTTACATATTGCGACCAAGGGTAGAAGAAGTACTGCGCATGCCTGAACTTGCCGTGTGGTGGCTCCCATTTTGCTGAATTGGCCTGCCATCAAATATATATAGTTGAGTAGTAAATACATAAATGGATTTTCTATTTGACATTATTTGACATTCCTCAATATGTCAAATAATTTGTAATCTTATTTTTTTATCTGATAAATTTTTTCATGAAAATAATAATGTTGCTGATGAGTATTTACCAGAGAATCGATTGTTGCTGATGAGTTCAACGTGGCTTTAAATTTCTTGTAGGCAGGCTCATCAGGAAACTCATCCATCACAGTCTTAGAGAACTCTGGATGTTCAGATCCATCATCTTCTAAATATTTCCTAACACACTCTGAGGTTAAACAAACTAAGAAATGAATCAAATCTATCTAAAAAAAGAAGACACTGTGTAACTAATAAGCGGTTCTGTTCAAAGGTGGCTCATGATCCCTGACCTTCAAGAGAGTCAGCCAAAGCTTCAAAGTGTTTAACTAGCTCCTTGTGAAGCTGCTCCCCAGCCCAAGCAGGACACACAAGAACACTCACTAGAACTGCTACAAATCCTCCGATGGCAATCGAGTACAACCTATCCATGGCAGTCCTCACTGGGTTCCCCAACCGATACCCAGAAATTATCACCAAACAGTAGGTGAAGAGTATGACCCTGAAACCGTACTCATACGGCACCAGTGATGGCCATTGCTTCATGAATGAAGTTACAGCTCCTGCATCCATGGAAATCCCAACAAATAATCACACAATCGAACACAAAGATTTACATGGTTCAGCATGATTTCATAGGTCATAATGAGATAAGATCTGTTTTATACTATCAATGGAGAATAGAGTTATAATTGCTCGTCCTCAGACCTTTTCTCAGAGTGATATAGGGAAACACTATATAAATAGATTATCGAAATACCCATGTAACCCTAAATGACCGTTCTATTACATGCATGAACTTACATACCTATAAAGAAGATGCTGAAACCAATGATAATAGGTTCTGCAACATGGCTAGTGCATAGAGCCACTTGAGCAACGGCAACTGCTAAGATTCCAGCGAGTAAGCTTCCGAGAGCGCGGTTGAATCCCCGGTTAAACGTCGCTCCTGAAACAGATGAACTCAGAACAATAATATTCCTATATGGTTCTTTTTTCTTCTAAGAATCAGCAAAGAAACAGCATATGATCCTCATATGCTGTTTAGTAACTATTTGGTTCTACTATGAATGTGTATGTACGGGTTGCATGCATGCATGCATGCATGTGTGTATATATATATATTTATATGTACATACCAACTGTATACTCGAACATGATGGCTACAGTGAGGATGGACCAGATGATGTTGGTGCCGAATACCTTATAAGGTGCTTGGAAAAGAATGAGGAAGGACACTAGAAGAACAGCAAGGCCCACCTTTATTGAAAATGTTACTCTGTTTGTGTCTTCTTTGCAGAAATCCCACAAAGACTTTAACCATCCTTTACAGGATGATGAGAAGCCTCCACGGCCACCGGAATTCTTCTCGGTTTCCGGTTGTTTTACTTTCGCCGTTACCGGAGGAATGTTGATCTTGATGCTGCCATGTTTACCATTCATTCTCTTTAATGAGATGAGATAGTATAAGTTCTTCAAACTAGAACCTTTGAGGTTACTAAGAAAACTAGTTTAAGAAAATTCTTTAATGAAAGATGAACAAGGGCTTTCTCAAACTTATATAGTTAAAAACAATTGTAGGGGGAAATGGGGAAAAGAATATGGAAAGGATAGCATCAAAGGAATAATTGAGATAAGGGTTTTGAACTAGTTTCCAACTGTGGAACAGTTTGAAAGAGAATTGTGATAATAATAAAGAGTAGTGTTGGCTAGGTTGGTGATGCAAGTAGGGGGGAGGGGGTGGGGGAGAAACCGTGTGGAGACAGTATATGATACATAGAAGATAACTAATACCACAAAAACAAATAAATAAATATATATTACTTAGAATATTTTTGAGGAGAGGATAGAATGAGAAAATTTAGGATAAGAGATGCTTAAACTCAATAATGCTATATTGACAGAGAATTAGAATCTAAATAACCAAGGTAGATCATGTAGCCATACTTGTCTACCTGAGTCCCAAATATGCAAAGTAGGAGTTTAGGTTGCACCAAAGAAACTTCCACCACATATACCCATGTCACTTTTGTTGGTGTACGATGTCTTGTATCCAGTTGTTGTTTAACTGAGGGAGTACTAGTCAGAGTCTGTAGATCCTCCAACAGATAAAACTACAGTTTTGTATTTTCCGATATTAGGGTTTTTCACTATAGATAAGAAATTTTGAGAGGTGTGAGGATGAGCGCTGTAACCCTATTTTTCATTGATAGTGATGTAGAATCTCATCTCACCGAGAATGTAGGTAATCTTGTCGAATCTCGTAAACCTGTATGTATTATTTATTCTTATTTTTCTATTACCTTTTGCATCATTTGTAGGGTTACGTTTCTACAACTCTAAATTCATTTTGTAAGTTTTAGTAAGGATATTTAGCAACTCTGAAAATTTGTTTGAAAAGCTCAACATTTGGTGGGGCCTTTGTGATTGACAAAGATCTTGCCATGTTGCGGTTTGATTCGTTCTCAAAATTTTTGGGGATATTTATGTCTCCATTACTCTCCCCACATAAAGTGCAACAACACTTGGGCCATACGTGAAGATACATACAGGTTTGAAATGGGGTTGATCAATAGTTAGATGTTCTAGAAGTTGTAGACCCAATGGGGAGTACACTTCATTGTAGGCCCCATGGGGTGAATTAGACAATTAGTGGACTTATACTATATTTGTCCAACCAGACTAGTGAGGGTGTAACACAGTTCGGTATTCTATAACCTGCAGATAAGTGGACATACTATAACTGAACAGATTTACACCCTCTCTAGATTGGTTGGACAAGTATGCTATATATTTTTTCGTCAAAAGATCATTTATATTAATATAAAAAAAAATATGAAAATTAAAGGAGATACGAAAACTTGTCTAATTCAAACCATGGGCCTGCAATCTAACATTAGTAAAAGGCAAGGGAACCTATCTGTAATGAATAAACGTGCAGTAATTCATTACCATGGTCGAACCTGAGACCATGTACCTATTCACATAGTCTCTAAATATCCCTAAGCATCTGGGCAACCCACGGATAGATATGCTATAATAAATAAGTATCCCAATTTGATTCAATTTTTGGTTTGAACCGATGGTTCCTATGTTGGAACTGAAACTCCTTTTGGGATCAATACCTAACAACATCATTTATATTCTAATAAAGGAGAAGAAATAGCCAATGAGATATATTAGCATTTGGATATTTCTGAGATAGGTATCTGTATATGGTGGATTCTATGCCTCCAGGCTTCAACTGTGAAAGTGACCTTCTAGATGGCAAACACATATAATTGCAAATGACAAAAATGGCTTCGTCACAGCCTGTGGAGGAGGCCTTTTTACATGTTCGGCCATAAAAGGCTGATTGAATGGTGTTGACGAGAAGAATATCAACTTCAAGTTAAATTCTCATTTTTTATTATTATTATTATTATTATTATTATTATTATTATTATTATTATTATTATTATTATTATTTGGTTCAATCCATTATTTTTAACATGACATTAGGGTTAAGTTCGGTTGTTATCCTTTTAAGATGTATATCCAAATGCATGTCAAAACTACAAGTGAAATGATTGTTGAAGTGTTGGGAGTTATAGAGATACAGTTTCACATCTATTACATGATACCTTTAATGTGTTTTAATATTTTATATTAAATTTAAATTTCGGACAAATAAGCCTCAATGGGAGAACAATAACATTGAGACTGTAAAAAAAATTTATCAATCTATAATTAGGGTTTTTTGATGACTACATGGTGTTCTCTTTTTATCCAACAGCTTGCACTACATTTTTTGTAGTCGAAATGGTGAATTAAGAAGTTATAATTAACATTCTTTTGATTGCCTTTTGTTTTATTCGTAAAAGTTCTCAAAGGGGATATAAAGAATTTTCAAAATAATTGCAAATGACTTACCATTATGTCATTATCAAGGATCAACTTTTTTGGTGACGAAAAAAATCTCTTAATCTAAGGTTCTAATAATTAGGTGGGACTCTTGGAATAGTGTGAAACAATATTCCAAACTTCTTACAATAAGAGGCAGAGGGAATAATAACCTAATGGATGGATTCTCTTCATCCAAACTTTTGCCATCTGAAGAACGTCATTCTTTTGCATGTTTTTTTCAGTGCAAATGTGAAATGACAAGATTTCATCGTCATTGAAAAAAGTGTCAAAATATAAAAAGGCGAAAAAATAAAACTACAACTTCTATTTCATTTACTTTGATTTCATCAAGATTTTCCTAACAATACAACTCGTAGATTTGCAAGAAAGTCAGATTATAGAATTTGTTCTTTATCATGATGGTCTTTCCTCTTACGTTTAGTATATATGCTGACAGTCATGGACGCATTCAATTTTTCCTACATTTACTTGACTTTGTGGGGAACTGATCATAGGCTTTAATCAAAGCAAAGTATTGATTTGATTATTACTGATTTCCTTTTCTCTCTCTTTCTATCTCTCAATCTCACTTTCTTTTCATGTCAATCACCAAACAAAGCATAAAATTATTTCGATTCCTAATTCTGAGGGTGTTTCTCTTCCAAAACTTATAGTTACACAATCAGAGGGAATATTCATATTCTTATTTAGAGAAGCACAAATACAAGGCTAGTGGTTGTATTAGAAAATCCCTCTGTGGTTGCATGGGAAAATAATTTCTAAACCCAATAATGGAAAGCTTTACCAATATCATGGAAATGCTAGAAAAAAAAAGATATCAGGATGAAAACTTGTATTAGTGGCATCTGATTCTTTAGAAACTCCCTCAACTGCAACCAGATATCTTAATTAGCAGTATTATAAGACTACATGAAACAAAAGCAACTAAAGTAACATCATCAGTTGTAATAAAGTTCCAATGAGAGATGATGATGATGATGATGATGATGATAAGATTCGAAGATTTATAATTGTACTTTCAAGGATATTTTATTTATATTTGTAAACAGAGATTTTCTTATGGATATTCATTCAAAGTGTCAAATAATTTATAACCTCGTTTTTTAATGTATGTTCTTTTAGAGTAGTACAAATTTTTTTCTTTCAATAAGGATGAAAGCCCATAATTTTAAATGTATAATCAAAACACATGCAAGACAAATAGACAATGATAATTCTTGGAAAATAACAAAAGGTAGGAAAGTACACTTTTAAATTATTTTGAAGAGAAAAGTTAGTACCCGCTATGCCTATCTCTTTCTTCTCTTGCTTGAAATGATTCCCTCACCTTCTTTACCAAATAAAAAAATAAAAAAATAAAAAAATAATCCCCTTGCCCCTCATATATGATGCCCGTCCAACATCTCCATTGATGCTGTCCGCTAGCTTACTCAAACGGGCAGAGCGTCAATCCCTCTTCCTATTTTGAAAACTATTTTTCATCCATTAATTTCAAAAACTTTCAAGAATAAGATAAAGGACACTTAAAAGAAGGTTAGATGTTATAAATACACCTAAGGGTGTCAAAATCCAGCTCGAAGTGGTTGAACTGACCAAAACAAAACTGGACTGAATTGAAACTAAACCCTTATCAGGCAGTTTCACATTGAGTTTTTCCAGAGACTGATAAAAAATCAAACCGACTGATGGCCCAGCTGAAACTAGAAACATTTGAAACTTGGTAAGAAACCAAAAAAGTGGGAATTTTTTTTAAATGCTTACATGAAACACTGAAATCAGACCGAACCAAAACTGACAGCAGACCAACAATAATAATCGAATATCAATCGATTAACACATTAAATATGCCTATAGAGATGTCATTCAAAAACTAGTCCCTTCTGAAAAAGATGAAAAAGATGAGCATTTCCACAAGTTTGAATACATCTCCTTTTTTCAAACATTAATAAAGGTTTTCTCTCTCTTTACCGAAAACATAAAGGCTTTCTCTCTCACATACACTACCTGATAACAAATGGGCATCTTGATGTGACCAGTAGTTTCTAGAGGGTGAAGTAGGGAAAAAAAGAGAGATTAATACATAACCGTTCATTTTTAGAGCATCCATTCAACTTTAAAAGATGTGGTGTAGCGTTTAACTTCTTGCTCCATTTATGTGGAAGAATAATTTCTGATCCAATACTGAAAAGAAAAGCTTTAATAAGATAGATTAGAAAAACAAATATAAGATGAAGACTTACATTAGTGGCATCAGGTTCTGGGGAAGATCCTTGACTTGAAAGTGGTTCTTGTATGCGAATATTATCCTATTAAGACTCTTTTGTCTCCATTGTTTTAAGAAAGATAATTAACACAACTTATGGAAGTCCTCACCCAAAAAAAACTTTTCTCCCTGTCACACCTTCAAAATTATGCGGCAGTTCTCCACCATCTACCTCAGCCACATAGATCAAAACAGAAACATATAATTGTAAAATGTCCCTTTAAATGTCAAGCAACAAGGGTATTTTTTATTTTTATTTTTAAGGGAAGAGGGTTTCTCACACTGCCAGCGTCGTAAGAAACTTGTACACTGCCACCCATTAGTGGTCTGAAAAAGGTATCAATCCATCTGGGCTCCATATTTTCAAAATAGATGAAAAAAAATAAAACATTTACGAGGCCCACATTTTTTGTTAGAAAGCATGGGAAAAATATTGTTAACGGAAAACCTCAAAGGGGTAGCGGAGTTGGCAAAGGAACTTTGCCTCGGGAAGCATGTGGCTCTAAATTCGACTCCTCTTACCACATTGGGGCCACTCACATAGTGCTCTTCATTGCTTTCGGTGAAAGTTGAATGATTCTTATTCAACCATAGTATGTCCTGGTCCATGAGGTTGTGTGGTTAGTATGGGCTTGTGGGACTAGTCGACTAGTCAGGCCAAAGGCCTGAATACCCATCATTAGGAAAAAATAATAAAATAAAATCTGCAAACAGACCATGTGCGAATCTTTTTCCCTTAAGATATGTATTGGTGGATATAGTTTTCCTACACAAATATTTTAGAAAGGAATCTTTCTCAGTGGCATCTAATCTCTACTGGATGGAGTCAATTGAGCGATATTTTATGGATAGGTAAACACTAAAATCCCTTGTTCACATGTCAGGTTTTTGCCCTAATAGAGTTTGCCACAACAAAACATTAAAAAATTTAAAATAAATCGGATGGAGTACCAATACTAATAGTCGTGCATGGACATACACGAGAGTATAACACTAAATGAAAGGGTATATAATTGAAGGGATTGAGTTCCTTGTCCGGCTATGTAGCGTTCGTAGTGCCACCCTAAGTCTATCTCCCTCCTCCCTCCTATGAAATGACATAGTTGCCCCCTTAGGAGTACGCTATGTAACTTGGCAGTATCCTTTCTTCCATTGTTAAATTTGGGGCTGATGTAGTAGATTCATTACTAAATAATTTTATGAATTTTTTTTTTTGATATTAGGGCTCCAAAAGGGTTGGGTTGGGCTAGGCTTTTGAGAACCCAAACCCAAGCCTCAGTCTCCTTAGTTGTGCCCAAGCTCAGTCCGATTCAAGGCTTGAAAATCCCAACCTTGACTAGTAGTCCTCAAAGCTTGGCCGTGCTGATCCTGATTGGCCCTAGCCATGAGGTGGGGGAAGAAAGATGTAGGGGAGCCCAGATTCTCTGCGGTCACTACACGTAATGGTGGCTGGGAGCACCCGAGGACACATCCCAAGGTGCTTCCAGTCATCCAAATCCTCACTGCACTGTGCAGTGTAGCAGAGGATTTTTTTGCAATGCAGAGACTAAGTTGGCGACTAAGTTGGCTAGGCTGGGCCAGACTGGACTGAGGAGGAGGAGAAGAAGAAGAAGCAGAAGAAGAATTGTCTTAGCTCGAGGCCTCAACTCTATCCAGGCCTGACTCACCCTAAGGGGTTTCTCAGCCCAAGCCCTCATCGAGCTTGAGTCGATAGGGCCAAACCTGCATCCCTGTTTAATCTGTAGTTTTGGGCAATGAATTGATAGTCGGGTGAAACGACAACTAATTTGGAGAGTTAGATGGGACACATTCATGAGCTTCAAGGCACTTCGTATCTATGGAGTTTCCTTTATATGATGTATTACTCCAAATCATGAACTTTCTTAGCTGAATGCCAAAGCATCAAACTTTTGTTTTGTTATTTTACTTTTTTTTTTTTTTTTTTTTTTTTTTTTTTTTTT
>NC_056570.1:8392504-8417269 GCF_013358625.1 Macadamia integrifolia
TTTTTTAATTGTTTATTCAGAATAGAAAATAAACAACAATGTCTAATAACTTCACCACTCCCCATAAAAAAAAAATGTCTAATAACCTATAATAACCAAGGGGAAAAATTACACCAAAATGTGAGTGTCCATTATAATGGAGTTTAAAATTATAAGAGTCTAACTTCTTATGTTCTTATGTAATTGTCTTCCAAAATGCCTTCTACTTTGGGTTGTTTGGTTGAGATTTGAGAGTGTCAGTACTTTTGCTGTCTAGGTTGGGATAAGGTCGATGACGTCCCTCCTTGTATTTTTTTCTCTTCTATTAATAATATTTTAAAGGCTCATCGGAATCTCAAATAATATTCGGGATAAAAAAAGAAAGGTATCTTACTAGTCCCAGCCTCCCAGACAGTCATCCAAAGCACAATGACGTTTTCGGTGAATACCAAAATGTATCTACCCAATAACGGATCAAAGCATTTGTTTTCCAAGAAAGAAGAAGAAGAAGAAAAAAAAGATATCTTTTAATATATTGGCCGATCCATACCAATCAAGTATTATTACTCATCACAGCGAATACTAATATGAATCAAATAATATGGTTGATCCAATACCTAAAACTCTCTCCTTTAATGTGGGTGAAGGAAAACTTGGTACTAGCAAAATACTTAAATTCACCATTTCAATTGGAAAAATATTCAGAGTTTCAAATCTCCGATATACTTTCTTTCTGGGATTGAAAATATGATGATTATCATATCATTTTAGAGAAGGAAAAAAGAAAATTAAGTATAAGAATCATGTTTTAAGGTATCAATATTGGATCGATCGTATCAAATTGATATTGATCCCGATACCTGGTCAATAGGGTAAAATAATAAAAAAATATTATTTTTTAATAAAAAGTAAACATAAAATTGACTGATCCAAACTGATATGAATCAATCGGGGATTGATATCAGCACGGTGAACTAAATCCTTAGATAAGAATTAAAGAAGTGGAATGCTTAATGGAGCTGCCAACACTCACCATACGCGCAGTTGAATTCGAATTCCAGAGGGGCACTTGTGTAAATAAAACAGTTGGATATATGATATCAGTAGGATTCACACGGAATTTGTTCCAAATTAACAATATTTTCAAAAATAGGGTTTCCTCAGTCCACAAAGGCTCCACTCGCAAGAGCAGAATATGATTCTTATCTCTTAGATTTAGCTTTACATGTTGAATAGGATTCATCTCCATAGAGCCCATGGATCATAGAGTGATCTACCAAAATTCTTTTCATTGAACAATTTAGGTTGCGTTTGGTATGTACCCTCCAAGAATTCTAGGGCAATAATGCATTCTAAAAGATCATACCAAACACAGCCTTCGTTTTTTCCACCCATGATCATAAACATCTAGATCCACTATTTATATAACGTTTATTTGCCATCTCATCTTCTCAACCTCAACCCTTTGAATATCTCAATTTTAATTTATGGTTAAAGAGAATGAACTATACAACTATACATTGAAAGCGTTTGAAATTGTATAAAAGATTTTTTGAAATTAAGGTTGTGTTTGCATAATTTCTTGAAATGCATTATCAACCTAGAATGGATTCCAAGAATGTATGCCAAACGCTGCATTAATTTTTTGGGGCTTATGAAAAGGCTAAAAATATTCAATACAGAACAATGAGGCAAGAAGATACACAAATGAGGTCAAATATTATAAAAGAATGGGAATTTTTTTCTGAAAAGGAAAACCCATTTACATCTTTGAAGCACTTTGAAGGCTTCTGTGACCAGAAGGATGCAGTTGTTACAAGCAAAACCTCAAAATACATCTTACAGACCTAGAATCTAGCATCCCCCCTCCCCAACCAAAAAAGGAAAAGGAAAAAAAGAGGAAGATCAGAATAGAATTATCAACTCAGAATAATGATCCACCAGGTATGGGTATCAAACTACCATGAGTGTATTCTATCCCACAGCCACTGCCACCACTGTTAAATTTGAGCCTCCAGTCTCCTTAGGCGGCTTAACGTATTTCCCTATTACTTTTTGGTGAGTCCGAGACCTAATTCTTGCGATCTTATCCTTACTCCGTTGCTTCCTCTTCTCCTTCTGTTTTTGTCGTTGATTCCGCTCCCTCTCATACACACCTGGCCAGAAAACCTCACCGGTTAACGGCCACAACCATCGCCGAGTTGGATGGACAGAATCTGATTCTTCAGCCAAGTCCTCATCCATTCCCTTTAGTGTAGTGTATGAGAACCATTTGACCCACATCTGACCTCTCCGGCTCTTCAACCTGTGCTGTTCCTGCATTGCACCAGTCTCCGAGTCCACATATACCATCCGCCTTGCACTGTGGTATGCCCAAACATTCACAAGAAGCTCAAGTACACGAGAGTAGCAATGCCGATCCTGCAACACGAATATCACTGTTGTCAGAAATGTACAAAAATAAAAAAACTGAGCCATATTCAATGCGTAAATTCTCTCTCTGGCAAATGCATGCCTATACACACACACACTAAATTTTGAGAGATCACTAGTGTCTGGAATAATTGTAGTGATTATCATATGATCGTGCTGATTTTAAGGCTCAAACAACCGAAAAGACCAGCTCTAGGGCCCCTAGATCTAGGCAGGACCAGAAGTTGTAACGGTTTCTGACCCATGGAGGATACAGCTATCCAATCAGGCTATGTTGGGGAAGAATTATTCACCAATGACGAATTCTTTGAGCATTATACACCAAAGCCTGACCAGAAGCCAAGATTTTCAACCCTTCTACAAGTACAAACTCCCCAAAAACTCAGTGTAAAAAAGAAACCCATCAGACCAAAGTGAAAGGAAAAGGGCTTTTGTTTTTTTCCCGGGGTGGAGAATCCAAACTCATTGATATTTAAAGACAATATACCTTTGATAAACTGAGATAACAGTGCCCACTACGATGATGCTCATCATACATCTGTGCATCCAATGAGTCAAAAAACATTCTGCAAAGGGATCAGCAAACAGGTCAACAATTGCTCCAACAAGGAGTCTATTAACAACAAATCTTGAGACGATGTCCTTGACCCATGCTCCATAATCTTCCCATACCTTGAGAACATGACAAACTCAAGGAAGGACCGAGTTGGCATAACCCAACTCTGCATGACAGACCATGTGTCCCCATCCTCTGGCATTGGTGGCAAGGAATTCCAATCTTTCTTCAGACCATACATCCTTCGAAGAGCTTCAGAAACCGCATATCTTGGCAAGAAAACATAACGGTATTTAAAGGCAACATCAGATGGAAGATAGAACTTACAGACTTCGAGCAAAAGAGTCAACAAAATAAAATAATGGTATTTATGAAAAAAAAAGAGATTCGTTCCCCAAATGAAATTTTCACAGGCATAAATAGAAAATCTTTGGCCATCTATCCTGTGGTGCTTCAGATGGAATGTAGAATCCATGCATATTGGGTGTCACAAAAACAAGTGGAAAAACTGTATACATAATGGACCATATATTTGATGTATGTCTCCAAATCTGACATGTAGCCCATTGAGGTCATTCGTCATTTATTCAATGACCAGAAAGACCAACTGAACAATCCACACGGAAAATTTGGGAACTTCAGATGGAAAGTTTCCAACCATGCTACTGACTAAAGATGCTTAAGCCCATAAAAATACCCAAATTGCATACAATAAAAAATACATTGAAGCAATTAAGTAAAACATCAGGATAGATTAAAAAGGGCGGTTGGGAAGAACATAATGAAATAATTGAAATATATATATGAGTGAGAGAGAGAGATCAAAGGTAAAAGATGCATTTTGTCTTTTGAAAATCAAAAGGAATAGTTACTTACTTCAATTGAGGTACATCCAAAAGCCTACCACATCCATACAAGTTTTTTTGGAATAAAATTGTCTTCAGCAAGAACATTAAAAAAATTGAAGCATAGCAGTGAAGGACCAAAAATCTGATTCTTACCTACAATTTCCAGCGTTTATTGCATCACAGAAGGACCAAAAGTCTTGTCGTAATTGGTTTCTAGGATCCTTCTCCATACAGACCCAAAAGTAGAGGGTATCCCCATGCCTCTGGGTTTCGATGGCTTCTAGCAATTCTCTTTCAGCAATATTAGACAATGAAGCCTGTTCAAGGAAACTTTTGACATTGGCACTAAATAATCCCAAATGCATAACTAAACCACAGGAAATCCTAATTTTAGAAAGAGAATTGCTTTGGAATAACTACTACGAGGTTTAGCACTCAAAATCCTTAACAGAATTGGAGCTTACCATCTCTTTCGAAAATCAACAAAAGTCACTGTATGGAAAATCGAAGAACCAGAGTTTGTTTTATCATAACATACCCATCATCTGAAGGAACATTGTGAGAAATTAAGAAACTAGAAGAAGATGGTAGAGGTCATGTTATTGTAATCAATGTCATTAATAAAAGCCATATTCAGGCTTAACCCCAAATCAACCCACATAATTAAACATCATCAAACCCACATCTTCAGAGGCAGGGCAAGGCAGAACCCACTAGTCATTTACCGTTGCCACATCTAAATAGGTATATAGGATAAAAAATAATTGTTAATGTACGCATCGTAGGGTGCTGGTCCATGGACAGTGTACTGTGGGATAATCTAGTATAATATTAATAAAAAAAAAAGAGCATCCCAGTGCACATATGGTGTTGGTCCATGGACACAGTACCATGGGATAGTCTAGTATTAAAAAAAAAAAAGAAAAATGAAAAAAGAGCATCCTAGTGCACGAGGTTCTTGCTACCGCAGGGTCTGGGAGGGGAATATGCATGCAGCCTTCCCCTGCTTCACAGGAGAGGCTGTTTCCAAGGATAGTCTAGTATAATAGCTTCACTTAATCACGTCTTTACTTCCTTTTGTTATTAGGCTTTAGGCTAGATAAGTGATTTGTTTCTATTGTAATAAATCTTCCACTCTTAGGAAGTTTCCTACTAACGTGTATATATCTCTCTCTCTTTCTTCATTTCATCATCTTCTTCTTCCCTCTGGTTTGCTGGTTCACTAAGCTCTGGTATTGTCCCATGGTATCAGAGCAAGGTTGATCAGCGCTTCTTCATCTGCTTTGATAGGTATAAGTCATTTTAGTTTTTTTCCTTTTTTCTGGGTTTGCAGCAACCTATGCTGCCCTACCTACCATATGAGGCCTTAGTTGCTGCTGCTACGAGTAACTGTGATCTGAACTACATATATCTGACCTGTATTGAAGGATCCATCAATATTTCAAGGTGTACTCTCGGTTATTACTCATTCAACATGGTGGTCCTCTGTTTTTTCTCAAGATTTGGTTTTTTCTATTATTCTTATTGAGTGGGCATCCTTTTGGGGTTTGAGCATACATCATCAAGAGATCATTCAGTAGTTGATTCAACCTTATCCACATACCTACTGAGATGCTATTTATCTTCACAAAATAGCTGGCAGTACTCTGTTTTTATATACTTTTCTGGACCAGGTTTTGACATTCGGCTTTTATCGATCTGACCTTCAGATCATATCATGGTTTTGGGTCTTTAAAGGGAACATAGACACTTGCCTTTGCCCAGGATTTTCACCAGATCGTCTTCTGATCTCGTGGTATCTGCAATCTCTCATTATTCTGGATTTTTCCTCTGTTACCAACACTTACCGTCCTATTGTCAATGCTAAATCTGTTATTTCTCAGATTTTTTGTTTTTATTTGCAAATTCTGATCAATAATTGATTAGAACATTACCCACTGCTGCTTCTGATCACTCAAAATTTTTTTATTGCTGTTTCTGATCTGTTGATTGGAATTTATATCCTGTTCTTGTTCTGGATTTTTCTATCAGATTATGTTACTGTTGCGGAATGTTAAGAATATTGGGATTCCATCAAGAGTGATTCCAAACCCCTAGTGGACTCCCTCAATGCCCAAATCACTGTTGGGATCCTCCCCAAATAAAGGAGGGAGCCCACATTATCATTAAAAGTGATAAGAAAATAAAGGGGGTGAGGAGGCTAGAATATCACGTTACTCACCCATATCTAAAGTCGGTTTGTATCACAGACTTGACGTTGGCTTTACTTATATTATTTATATATATATATATAAGAGTATATATGAGTATATATATATATATATATATAAGAGTATATATATATATATATATATATATAAGAGTGAGGGGTGAAGGAGGTTGGATGTACATACAACTCCTTGAGTGTTCTCTCTTTTCGGACTTGGTTTTTCCGCGAGTGTGAAAGAGGAGAGGAAAGAAGGAAGAGAAGGTGATATCTCGAGTTCTCCATATTGGGTTGCGGCGTGATAGGGTTCTCTCTGTTAAGGTAAGAAGGGAAGGTATTGAGACTTTTCCGTATTTTATCAAGACGAGTTTTGGAGTGGGAGTACTATAATCTTATGAATCTACCTTGGTTTGGTGAGTTACTTTGTAATCCAAGAGAGGTTTTTCTTGATGCTTTGTTAGCCTCTATATTGTTTAGAGAGAAGATATTGTAGCCCCATTATTACTATTATAGTGGAAGTTTTACCTAGATGAGGTTCTGTAGTTTTCCCCTTTCTCCCTGGAAGGGTTTTCCATGTAAAGATTGGTGTGTGCTTTTGCAATTGGTTTGATTTGTTTTAGCATGTCATTATTTTTTACACATAATTCGTTATCATTGTCTATCTCTGTTAACTTGCACACAAGTGGGAAAGGGTTATTTTTTCCCAACAATCACTGCTACTAAACTCAAGGGTGCATCCAACTACTTAATTTTGGCTCAAGCTGTTAGCATGTATATCACTGCCAGGTGCAAGATCGATTATTTGACCAAGTCACATCCTGCTACACGACAACTGACATGCCAGAGTACTTTGTTGGTTGTTGAACAGTATGGAGCCTTTTGCGGCTTCCAAAGGGATGGTTCATAAAACTGCTAAGGGTGTCTACGATGATCTCAAACAAACTTATTCTCTGGATTAAAAAAAAAAATGTCGGTGTATATGACATGTTTGAAATGTTCTTCTCCTTCAAGCAACATGACCTCTCTATGAGTGCTGCTATGGCTCTCTAACATGCATGTGGGAAGAACTTAACATATATCAACCCTCTCCACAGATACTAAAGTTCTTAAATCTCAACATGTAGAGTTCTTAGTTGCCAAATTTTTATTTGGGACGAATTTAGACTACCAACCAGTGAAAAACCAACTGGTGACCCACGAAAAGATACCGTCTATGGATGAGGCATATTGCAAGATTCAAAGTATCTTATCTCCATCCTTGACTAAATCTAACTCAACCTCGTCCACACATACTTCAGCAATTTACAAATAGTGGGGATCGTGGCTGTGGTATTGATTTTTATGGAAGAGGACGCAGTTCTTGGGGAGGCCGAGGCGAGGTTGTGGATGTGGTTGAGGTAGAGGACAGCAAATAGATCCAAGTATGCGTTAGTGCATTTATTGTGGTTAGATAAATCATATTATTGATACAGGTTGGGCAAAGCATGGCAGACCTGATTGGTGTCCTCCACTATCTGCCACTGCAACTACTACTTCTGAACCACATTCTACTGTGCATCATCCTCGGATACCAATCAGGCTTCTACCCTTGGTGGTAGTCAGTTGAGTGCTCCATTACGTGACGAACTAAACCACTTGCTTAAGTGTATTCAACAGATTAAGACAGCTACCTCTACAGCTATCATTGCTCATTTAGGTACTCACGCATGTCTTGCCTCTTCTCCATTACACCATGGGTCATTGACTCGGGTGCCACTTCCCATATGACTGGTAAGTCTCATGTACTTTCTTCAATTCAAAAACTTAATCAACCTTCTAGGGTCATACTTCTTGATGTCTTATCTACTTAGGTATCTGCTTTTGGTTGTGTTACCTTATCTTCTCTTCCTATGCTGACATCTGTTCTTTATGTTCCTAATTTCCCATTAAGTCTTATTTCTGTTTGTCAACTAACTAAATCCTTTAACTACTCCATAACATTTTATCCTACCTGTTATGTCTTTTAGGATCTCCAAACAAAGAAGACAATTAGTGGAGGGTATGAGAAGGATGGCCTCTACTATTTTGATGACATCATTCCTACCTTTGCTTCTACTGCCTCCAGTTTATCATCTGCTCTCCAGTGACATTATCGGTTGGGACACCCTTTTTTATTATCGGTTGGGATGCCTTTTTCTTCCCACACTTCAATGTATGGTCCCTAGTTGCAAGCATATCTCTCAACTTCAATGTGAGACGTTCAAGGTTGGAAAGAATCATCGTACTTTGCTCCCGCATGATGCCTCTCGGAATTCTTCCTTCATTTCCTTAGTTCATTTTAATGTTCGGGGCCCATGTTGTGTCAAGAGTCTGCTAGGATTTGTTTATTTATTATCTTTACTGATGATCACTCAAGAATGACTGGTTATTTCTTTTAAAGGATCGATCAGACTTTCTGTCCATCTTTAAACAATTTTAGAATGAAATAAAGACTCACTTTGGTGTGGCTATTAAAGTCTTCCATTCTGACAATGCTCTTGGGTATACTCAATGAGAACTTAATGAATTTTGCTTTACCCATGGGATGATCCACCAAACTAGTTTGACTTGCACTCCTCAGAAAAATAGTGTGGCTGAGAGAAAAAACCAGCATTTGTTGGAAGTTGCTCAATCCCGTATGTTTCATATGAATGTTCCTTAATGTTATTGGAATGATGCTGTTTTGGC
Organism: Macadamia integrifolia; assembly: GCF_013358625.1. Classification (NCBI taxonomy): domain Eukaryota; kingdom Viridiplantae; phylum Streptophyta; class Magnoliopsida; order Proteales; family Proteaceae; genus Macadamia; species Macadamia integrifolia. Next base: position 8,401,233 of record NC_056570.1, read on the forward strand.
TGCATGCTATTTAATTAATCGCATGCCTTGTGCTATTGTTGATCATATATCTTCGTTTTCTGTGGTTTTCCCACAACTTCCTTATTTGGTTTACCCCCCAAGTGTTTGGTTGTACATGTTTAGTACATAACCTTAGCCTTGGTTTTGATAAATTACCATTGTGTGCTACCAAGTGTGTGTTCCTAGGGTATGCTTGCACTCAAAAGGGATATATGTGGCATGATCCCACTACGCATCAGTATTTTGTTGGTGTTAATGTTACATTCTTTGAAGATACACCATATTTTTCTACAGAGAGTCCTATGGTGGACTTGCATTTCCTTGATCCTCCACCCAAACCTAAGCAATTGTAGGTTTACAAGCGATGCTCCAAGGAGACTACGGCAACTCTGGTTGATCCTTCGCCAACCTCCCTCTACTTCTTCAGAAGCTTTGCCTGGGGATTCCACCACCATTGACTAACTAGTTTCTCTTTGTAAAGGTATGCGAACTTGGACTAAAATATCTAATGTCTCCTACCTATTTCTAAATTTATTTTAGTTTCTAATCTCCCACCTTTATTTTGTACATTTGGTTTGTCTTTATCTACTGTGTCTGTGCATATTAAGCACCAACAAGCCTTGTTACATCCTGGTTGGAAGAAAGCAATGGATGTTATCACCCTTCCTCCCCGGGTGTTTGGTTGTATTTGTTATGTGCATGTTAACAAATCCTCCCGCACCAAACTTGATCCCAAGGCTCTCAAATGCCTCTTCCTTGGGTATTCTTCTACTACCAAAGGCTACAAGTGTTATCGTCCTTCCTCTCGTAGGCGATTTCTTTCCAAAGATGTCACCTTTCTTGAGTCTCTGCCTTTCTTTGCTCCTCATCAGCATCCTCTTCAAGAGGAGAATGGGAATGAAAGTGAAAAGGTTATTGATGCTATTCCATTTCTTACTCCTTTGCCTCGCACTCCTTTCTCTTTTGATACTGGGAAACATAAAGAGGTGGATGATGTTGACACTGTGGAGACTGGTGGGCCTTGTACAGAGAAGGCACCGGTTATTGTTTACACAAGAAGGACAAAGAAGACTTGCCAAGAGTCCTCTTTGGATCCACATCCTAAGTTTCATCTTCCTCAGTTAGGTAACATTTCTTCTCCTTCTAAGTTAGACCTCCCTATTGCTGTTCGAAAGGGCAAGAGAGCTTGTACTAATCCTATAGCCCAGTTTGTTTCCTATGATGCTCTCTCTCCTACAAGTGTTGCCTTTACTACTGCTCTTTCTTCTGCTTTCATCTCTAAAACTGTTATTGAGGCTATGGCAAACCCCAAGTGGAAGCAAGCCATGTCTGAAGAAATGATGGCTCTTGAGAAGAATGGTACTTGGAAACTAGTTGATCTTCCCAAGGGAAGAGTCCCAGTTGGATGTAAGTGGGTCTATACAATCAAGTACCGATCAGATGGTGCTATTGAGAGGTACAAGGCAAGATTGGTGGCCAAAGGGTATAGTAAGGTCTATGGAATTGATTATCAGGAGACTTTTGCACCGGTGGCCAAACACAACTCTATAAGAGTTCTTTTGTCTGTGGCAGCAAACAGAAATTGGCCCCTATATCAGCTATATGTGAAGAATGCTTTCCTCCATGGTGACTTAGAGGAGGAAGTGTATATGCAGCCCCTCCTGGATTCAAATTCCCAACAGCTGATGGTAAGGTGTGTCTATTAAAGAAAGCTCTATATGGTCTCAAGCAATCACCAAAATCTTGGTTCAAAAAGTTCAGGCAAGCCATCTTGAAGAATGGGTATTCTCAGAGTCAAGCAGATTGCACATTATTTACCCGGAGAGGTAAGGGTACCATCACAACGTTGATTTTCTATGTTGATGATATTGTGGTGATTGGAGATGACAATGATGAGATAACTAGGCTAAAAGCTTATTTAGCCAAACAATTTGAGATCAAAGACCTGGGACACTTGAAATACTTCTTAGGGATTGAAGTATTAAGGTCTAAGAAGGGAATCAACATTTGCCAAAGAAAATTTGTGTTAGACCTGTTAAAGGAAACATGGATGTTGGGGAATAAACCAGTAAGTTCTCCTATTGAGCAGAATCACAAGTTAGGAGAAGATTGTGGTTCCTCTCTTGTTGATGCAGGATAATACCAGAGGCTAGTGGGGAAGCTGATATATCTGTCTCTGACTCGGCTAGATATCACTTATGCAGTGGGAGTAGTGAGCCAGTTTATGCATGCTCCCAAGAGTGGGCACTTGGATGATGTGTATCGTATCCTCAGACACTTGAAGTCCTCTCCAGGAAAATGACTCTTATATGCTCAGAACAATCACTTGGGGATATAAGGTTATTCTGATGTTGATTGGGCTAGATCCATCTCTGACAGACGATCTACTTATGGCTATTGCACATTTGTAGGTGGTAATTTGGTTACATGGCAGAGCAAGAAACAGCATGGTGTAGCTAGATCTAGTGTAGAGGCAGAGTACAGGGCAATGGCTCATGGAGTTTGTGAACTCATTTGGTTGAGACGACTAGTTCTTGAGTTGGGATTTGATACTGATGGACCTATGCGTCTCTATTGTGACAATAAAGCCGCCATAAGCATTGCCCATAATCCAACGCAACATGATAGAACCAAGCACATTGAAGTGGACCGGCACTTCATCAAAGAAAAAATTGACACTGGCAACACTTGCACACCATTTGTAAAGACAGGTGATCAGTTGGCAGACATCTTCACCAAAGGACTCATTCCTCACTAATTTAGTTCCCTCTTATGCAAGCTGGGAATGTATGACACTTATTCTCTAGCTTGAGGGGGAGTGTTGGAATGCATGTAATAGGGGTACTTTAGGATCTGTATTTATGTTAAGTCATCCTATGTTGTATTTCCTTGTATTTCTTTTCACCTCCCTAGGGAGGAATATGTAATTCCCTAAGTCATTATTAGAATCTAATATATGTGAGGTGAGCAAATGGGCTCGCATACGGTTCTACCCTCAACTCTCTCTTTCTCCTCTCATCGTCTCTCCTTCTCCTCTCTTCCTTTCTTCCCTCTTTCTCCTACTTAACTTCCAACTCCAAGTTGGTTATCCTGGTTGTGTATGTTGATGATATCATTATTTCTGGCGACTTATCTGGGAATAAGAATGTCGAGGAATATTTAGATCAATATTTTGAGATGAAAGATTTGGGAATACTCGGATATTCTTGGCTATTGAGGTTGTTTGTAGTAAAAAGGGAGTCGGTTTATCTCAAAGGAAGTATGTGCTAGACAGTAGACGTGGATTTTAGGTTCTAAACATGTGGATACTCCTATAGATCCTCATCTGAAACTTGGAGTCAGTGATGATAAAAATTTTGAGAATAAACATCAATATAGGCGACTTGTTGGCAGACTTAATTCTAAAACTGTTACTCAACATGATATTTTATTTATTGTAGGTGTAATTAGTCAATTCATAGAAACTCCCAGACAAGTCCACTAGGAGTCTGGGAGGCTACTTGTCATGTTTTGAGCTATCTCAAAGGTGCTCCCGGAAAAGGTCTCACCTATCAACACCATATTTTACTGATATCATGGGCTACTTTGATGCTGATTGGGCTAGTGCTGAAGGCGATCGCAGATCCACTAATGGATTTTGAATAATGTACATTTGTTGGCAGAAATCACATTATCTGAAGGACTAAAAAAGCATACCAAGTGGCTCAATCGAGTGCAGAGGCTAAATACAGGGCTATGGCCCATATGGCAGTTGAACTAATGTGGCTGAAATCTCTCATTCAAGAGTTGGGATGGTTCTCAGTTACTAAACCTATTAACATGTATTGTGAAAATCAAGCTACGATTTATATTGCCACTAATCTAGTTTTTTCACGAGAGGACTAAGCATATTGAGGTTAATCGTCATTTTGTGAGGAACACAATTATGCAGAAGCATATTTTGACTCTGTTTGTCAACGCCGATGATCGTCTTGGTGATATGTTCACAAAGCATTGTTCCGGCCTGTATTTCTCAGCGGTTGTTCAAAGTTGGGTATGGGAGAAATATATACACACACACACACACACTCCAGCTTGAGGGGAAGTGTTAATTTATGCATCACAGGGTGCTGGTCCATGGACTTCCATGGACTAGTGTACTGTAGGATAGTCTAGTACAATACCTTAGCTTAATTATGTCTTTACTTTCCTTTTGTCATTAAGCTTTAGGCTAGATAAGTGATTTGCTATATTGTAATAAGTCTTCCACTCCTAGTAGGTTCTTAGTAGGTTTCCTACTAGGAGTAGGTAATTATGTTAATATAAACAGGTATATAGAATTATTATGAATCTATCACATACTGCTGTTTTCTCTCTCTCCTTCTTAACTTCATCATCTTCTTCTTCTCTCTGGTTTGCTGGGGTTCACTAAGCTTTGGAATTCACAATAATCAAAGCTCTTAATAAGGCCACCGATTTGTTGCAACATAGACCAATTCAAACTTTTTAAATTAGTGAACTATAACATACAGAAAAGATCCTATTAGACATGCTTTTAATTGTTTAAATGAAATTTATAATTGCTTGCAACGGGCGAAATTTTTAACAACACTTAACAAACGCATAATAAAAAATTCCAGAGAAGCAAGAAATGAATAATTATAAGATAACAGAAGGGAGGAAAAGCATATCAGAAAATCCAACAATACCTTCCTTGCAGTTGCTCTCCAAGACTGAAAACCTATCCAAGCGTTCTTGTGTACACGATCAATCTTGTTAGCTATAGCAAAGAAGGCCCCAAATTCACCAAGGATGTCTCGGTTATAAGGGTCACTAAGAAGTGGAAGACGAGATGGTGCATCCACGTCATCTGCTCCTGGTCTCCGACCTTTTGTGGACTACATTCAACAAACCCTAGTGTCAAAATAGGAATAGGTGAAGGATCTATTTGCCATTAACTTAAAAAGAACTACATAAAACTACACAAAAAATCCAAGGATTTTTTACGAATACAACAAGGTCTGTCAAGAATTAAACCTATATAAGGTTACAGACTACCCAACTCCATGTGATCATTTGAATCCATAAAATTGAGATACAATGCAACTTCACAATAATCAGTTGAGGTCAGAAAACTCAAGCTTCTGGTTAAACGATTTAAAGTCAGTTTAACTCTTTATTTGTATAGTTCTAATATGGGATCCTCATACATAGGCAGTCGAAGTAAATAAAAAGAGTACTCCAGCTGTGCAGTGGTGTACATTCAAGCATTTTCCCTTTGAAATGAGTAAAAGGTAGCAACACATAAAGATTAAAACATGCAACATACTTACCAAACCAATTCCACGATATAGTGAACTATGGTGCAGAAAAGACCACGTCCCTTTCCCGAAGTAAGGTTCATAGATGCACAATGGCTGCCCTGTCCTTTCAAGCTCCCCATCATCTCTCTCATGTAAAATATTTCTGGACCGATCAGCCCTTTTAGCACTTCGATACACTTCCTCCCATGTTCCACGGGGTTGATCAGTTCTATCCTTCAACTGCATCAAGTGCCAAAAGGACAAATTTTTTCCATGAGGATAAAATGTGAGATATAAAGGTCACACAACCAAATTAAGCCCAAGTTCAGGACACACATCACCACAACCAGTTTCTTACCTCCTCTTCTTCTCGTCTCTTTCTGGCATTCACCATCTCAATATATCTTTCTTCCTCCCAAATGCTATAGGAGAAAGAATCATCTATTGAACTTCTCACACCAGAACTCTCCGTTTGAGTATGGTTCCAGATCTCCTCAATCTTGTCAAGAAAGCTATAACTCCTAGATGTTGTATTTAAATATCTTGGATCTACAATTTCTTCGAAGAGATGCCATTGCCATTCTTCTTTCAACCTTGGAGGAACCTCAGCAACATCCTTAGGATGTGCAACCTCTGATGGAAACTTGAGAACCTTTTCTAGGAGTGAAGCATACCCTTCAATAGTTTCACAAGCAATTAAATTTCTTGCAGGGCCCTTCGCAATTGATCCAATATTCTGTGCCAGTGGAGATAATTTTCCATTTGAAACTGCTTGAAATAGAACCTGTGTCAGAACTCTAATGTTCTCCTTCGGAAAAAGGAACCCATTCACCCTGTCATCAACCTAATTGTTGTTGGAACTGTAGTCAGCAGTTTGCCTCGGAAAGACTTATATTAACAAATAAAAATAAATAAAGAAATAATCTGATTGACCAACAAGACCAGCCTCCAATAATTTCATTGGTCCATAAACCTCACAGCCATAAACAGGCAGGGAACATAGGAGTAACAGTTTCGACACTTCAACTGGTTTTTACAAGGGAAACCCTTAGGTTCATACTAGATTTGTTGTTGATTTGGTTGAAGTTTTTCTCTGGCTATTCTAATTTTTAATTAACCATGTGGTTTAAATCAGCAGTTCATTATCTTTAGATCTCCAATAGTCAGATCAAATGAATGGTCAATCGTATCCCAGCATGCCCTCCACTTGTAACTGACTACCCAATATTTTCTCTTAATATGTGAAGTGATAGTGCACAGAAAGTATTACATATTTCCTAATCATGGAAAGATCTGGGGCAATAATCGGTTTCCCAAAGCACATTGCTTGAACCAAGATATCTGGAAACGATTGCTCTTCGAGAAAGGATCCATATATCACAAGATCAGCCATGCTGAGAAAGCTGTTCACATCCTCATCAATGCCAATGTGCCTCACACTGCCCCTTGGATATCCCAAGTTAAGAGCAATTGCCTGCAAAGAGAATGCACAGATGGATTCAATGAAATTGAGAAAATCAAAACCAAACTGAGATGATGAAACTAGCCAAACAATGAAATAATGGAATGAGATTTGTCAAGTAAGAGACTACCTCCAAAGCCACTTTGTAGTTACCAGTTGAGTTCCCACTTAAGATACCGACTTTGATAAGAGAATCAGAATCACTGTCAGATGGGAAGTCTCTGAGAAGAGGTAATAAGGCCTGCAAAACAAGGCTGTGCTCCAACCACAACCCACTATATGAAAATTGACTTCCAACAATGGCAACAATGAAATCATCAGGTTTGAAACCCAGTTTGACTCGCAAGTCATCCTTACTGTACAAGGCAAAGAAATTATCTGCTTCCCAAGCTTCAGCTGGAGAGCCCGGAATAACAAAGTAGTTTCCAGCATCAAATGTTGAATACATCATCTGAGGGATCAGAAAGAACCAAACAGAAACCAATCTGAGTATAGTTGAGCTTTAAAGACACCTAACTGTAAACATAGTCTATAAACAGCATGTATGGATGCACAGTGGGTTAAGAACAAGCCTGACTAAGAGATCTAGTGGATAAAATATTAAGGACTATAACTCAGTACAAGTCTTTCCTTTGCAGGGTCCCAGAAGGCATGGACTTGAGATGGTCCCAAAAGATATTGTAAATCTAACATTATCTAATTGATATTGTACTGTTCTGGACATACGGCAAAATTCATTTCTTCTCAATGAGCCACAAAGGTCAGAACCATCAAATGGTTGTTCGTTTTAACACTTTACAAATGCAACATATGTATTGGTATACATTTGATAACAACAGAATTACTGTTTAATAAAGACTGGTCACTTAAACATTACCGGAATGACATAGTTTGGGAAGACAACAACAGTAGCTCGGTTGAAAGCTTGCTTCCACTCATTGATAAGCTGAATCTGCCCATTCGAATTGTATCGGTTTAACCGGGTAGCAAGTGATCTTTCATGGATCGTCCATATAACAGGCAATGATTTGAAAGGCTCCTGGACAAGACTGCAAGTATAAATGTACTTGTTTATTATTTATTGATGATATGACCAACAAAAAGAGCTTTACATAGAAAATAATATATGGAGCAAATGTAAAGCAAATTAATTGCATACCAAGCAAATATTTTACAAGTGCAGCATGTCCAGATATCATTGATTATCCTTTGAAGTTCCTCCACCATATCAGTTTTATTCAGATCTTATGTCTGGAGCAAGAATTTAGAAATTAACAGTTGGATAAGTAGGTCATCCTCGAGATTGCCATCATGTTTCCTCACACATCTCGACCATATAGCCCACCAATATTGAACTTTTTCCAGTGTCTTGCTGGCCAACCAACTGTTTTTCTATATTATTGACTCCATCATATCAGTTTTATTCAGATCTTATGTCTGGAGCAAGAATTTAGAAATTTTAACAGTTGGATAAGTAGGTCATCCTCAAGATAGCCATCATGTTTCCTCACACATCTCGACCATATAGCCCACCAATATTGAACTTTTTCCAGTGTCTTGCTGGCCAACCAACTGTTTTTCTATATTATTGACTTTTTAACCTTTTTCTTAAACTTATTCCACCAAATGGAAAATATCCACAAAGTTTGAATGGTAATCAAATAGAAAAATGGCAGATATAAGTGAACATTGAGGAATGGTTTCCTCGATTATCAATCCAGGAAGCCCACTCCCGAATGATGATGATGAAAACAATGACTTCAAGTATTGGGATTGGATCGGACAACTCAGCTGAGTCAACTCGGGAGAAGACGACACAGCTCCAAGTTATGATAACCGATTCCCCGCAAATATTGGCTAACCAGGTCTGCCATCAGTTGTTAACCCCAAACTCAGCCATGGTCGGCTGGAACAGCCAAGTCAACTTGGGATTGGTAGAGTCTGAAAGGATCCAGGGTCTTGAGTTTCAAATCCTTAATGACTACAACAATGATGAATGATGAAACGAAATAAAGGCAATGCATTGGCAATAATTAGCAAACGTAAATTAAAAGAGTAAGCAGTAAAACACTAAATTTACCGTGAGAAAACACCCCTGCCTTCCAGAGAATTCACAAGTATGCCATCGTAGCTGCAGAAACATTTTCTTGAATCAGATACAGATTACAAAAACATTCCCATCTGTGAGTCAGATTTCCCCAGAATTAATTTTTTTTATTTTTTCAAAAGAGAACTTATGTGAATAGAACTGGGGTCATTATAATAACTCACCCTCTGCAATATAATAAGCATTAAAAGTTATTAACTGACGAACCACTTTTAAGATAAAACAGGTGGCCTGTTGATTTTGCAGTTTGGATCTTGATGCCAGAAGCTTTATAGGCTCCACTCCAACATAGTGAGGACATATGGAGCAGATCCCACCTCATACCTGCTTAGAAACCATACCCTCTCTCTGTCTGAGTTGCCTACAATTACTTGTAGCTTCCAGGAAGGAAAATATTGATCTTAATCGTATTTAAGTTGATCGACCTTAACTATGTATTATGACCTTAGGTATATAACATTCTCAGTAAATAATGCCCAAAATTCACTCCTTAAGTAATAAATAAGAAATACGCATGCAAGCTTCTTTCTTTCCTTGCGCGCAATAATGTCTAAATAATTAGGCACTGTAACATAAGGCACTTTCCAGATGCTTGGAGTTTTACTTTTGGCAGTCCCCCAGTTCACTTCACACCCTGACTATCAAGATTGGGATCAGTTCCAGTGCATCACATGTAAGCATGGTTCTTAGTTTTAACCGAGATATCTTGGTTTCAAAAGTTAACGGTATGAAATCATGTGTCAAAACTATTATGTAACAGGTTTCGACCAGTTTCAACCACCCCATGACATTTCGAGTTTGGCCCAGAAAATACCAGGTTCCGGTTGAAACCTGGGAAATCTTGGTTTTGGCCACGGTCAAAACCAGCCTCAAAACCAAGATTTAGAACCTTGCATGTAAGATAGCGAAAAATTGGGTTTTGTAACATTGTAAACCCAAAGGTACAATAATGTTTTCTTTTCAGAGAGTATGTCACATATAGCCTAACAACAAAAAGAATGAATTATTGTTGAATGGGTTGAGAATTGAGTTCCCGGTTTCTCTTCGAGGTCTTTGTAGATTGAAAGCTAATCATTTAAGATTGTCCAAAAAAAGAACAAGAGTTGCATACTTTAACCAGTCCACATTGATATCAGTCTCTTTAGTCGTTCGAAGAATGTTGACAGGCACTTCTATGCTTCTCCAAACGGTATGCACGGGACCATCTGCCAGTGAGTAAACCTGCACATAACAAAGCAATAATTGAAGAATTTTAAGATAAATTTAATACAGCTGTTGGTGATATTTCTCCAACTAATTCCCAAGAAAAAAAAAAAGAAGATATATCTCCAACTAATTATTACATACAAAGGACAAACCTGAATCAACTGCACATGCTTCAGAGATAAAAGTGTATATAAGGAAAAAAGATGACCTTCTAGCCATCTTTAAGCAGGTCAACCTAAATAGGATCCGTTTTAAAAATAATGATATAGTTAATAGACTACAAAATGTATCCTCCTCTTGCTGTCTTCATTAAAGTAAATCAGAGTAGAAGTCATTTTAAAGATAGTAGACAAGTCAGTAGAATTCCTCAGGAAAAGGCCTAAAAGATTCAACAGGGAAGATATGAAAGCATTCCCTCTGAAGAACGAAAGTTTTTTTTTTTTTTTTTTTCTCCAACTAAAGTACTGAACAGAAAGGAGATTCCTAAAACACCATACTTCATGAAGATAATCACTGTTATAACACCAGAAGAACCTAACCTTTGGGAATGTTGCCAATCACCATGTATGGACCTTGACCAGCTGACGAGAACATACAGAACAGTAAGTTCAAAGAACATATTCAGAGGACAATTTCTATACTGAGCTAGTTAATCATCTGTCTACATGGTATTGAATGACAGAACGGTAAGTTCAAAGAACATATTCAGAGGACAATTTCTATATTGACCTAGTTAATCCGTCTCCATGGAATTGAATGTCCAAAAATGGAGATCACTATCTTTGTAGTTGAAGTACCACAAGCACAATAAGTATCCAAACTCCGACATGCATTCTGGCTCATGAGGGTGCACAGTTATAAGGCAAAGTTGCTAATGTTAAGGAGAAACTATACAGCCTACAGGTAGACCAGAGGGGGAAGTAGCAATTGAAGATTGAGAATGAAATTAAAAACTCAAGTCATCAAGAACAATAATCTAGCCTAACACGGCGAGCTAGACTGTTGGTCTGCTCAACCATGGGATATTGGGTGGTCGGACCTAATATATCCAAGTAGGTCAAATGGTACTCTAACTGCCTGTAAAGTTTGAACTCAGTCAGAATTGGCCACTTGGCAATATAAAGCTTAAAAAAAAAAAAAAAAAAAAGGAAGAAAAGAAAAGAAAAGAAAAATGATCGAGTTTTGTGATGAAATTTGATAAGTAATCAATCCCAGACCATGTCCTTCCTATTCACCAGTTCGATTGCCAAATCACCCTTACACATAATATGTAATTAGGTAGTCGATCCATGGATGGACCGATCACAAGAACTTCTACCTTCCTATATAATAAAATAATTTTATAAGTGTTAATTGAGGAGTGAAGTTAAATACAGGTGAAAAATGTAATGTATTTTATCCTTTGCATTTCTGAAGAGGAAGAACCAAAATTGAGGTTTTTAGTTGGGATCCATAGCCATCAGTCTATTGAATTACCATCTATATAGGGAGGTCAATAGACATTCGAAAATCCGTATTCAAAAAATAGGTTTCCAGAAACTATTTGAATTTTTTCGAAAGCTAATCGGATGCGGATGGAGATGCAGATACGGATAGTGTTATATTCGATCCATTTACATCGCTACACCTATATGTGAGTGTGCACATGCACGAGAGAGGACTGCGAAACGGTTGAATGTGCTACTGTCTAAATCATCTCCTTTTCTTTTCTTTGGTTCAAATTTTAAATGAGAAGTGAGAGCTAAAAAGACTCCACAGACCAGGAACTGTATGCTTATCTGAGTCCTCTCTTCCTCATCCCCTTTCACTCTCCTTCTTCTTCCTTCTCCTACTCCTATGATCTTTCCTTTCAACTTTCTTCACTTCCCTCCTTGCACAATGTCCAACTACAAGTCTGGCCATGTTCACATTTTTCTACAGCCAATAATGGAATTCAACCAAAATTTCCTGGGAAGGCATGAGGGTTAGTATTTGGTAGTTACTGTTGGAGGAGAAGATGAGCTCTGAACCCAGGTTTATTTCAGCCTTACACCAGAATTGTTAAAAGCTAATTATGGTTTCTCATCTATTTAATAAATCATTGGGACAATAAGCAGATTACAAATTTTCAATATCCAAATTAACATTATATGTTGCACTCCACAGAGACTAATTGAGCCAACTGAACATTAATTATTCATTAAAAAAAAAAAATCATGTCTGAAAACATTCCCCCACCCCCCAAGAAAAAAAATAAAAAATTCATGAGAGCTTTGTGTGTACAAGTCCATTTCCCACAACTGGGGTTGTTCTTGCTTTAGGTGAACCTATCATTCCATGCCACAAAAGAATCAGAATGAGGATTTATGACTGACTTTAAATATCTTGAATGGAAAATCCCACCCATGGAAAACTTATCCGGAGCATGACCAATCAATAATAACTTTCCAATATGGTTTCAAATATATTTTAGTTCTTCTCTCACACAAGAGGTTCTCAATGTGTTATATATGATCATATGTACCCATCCTCCTGACAATGTGCAAGTTTCAGAATCATTCAAATGGAGAATATCTGTATAACCGAACCAAGAAAAGATTAAGACTTCCAATTATAGAGAAGAACTTTACGATAAACACGTTTGGTGAAGTAGCAGCAGCAGCTCCAGCAAGAATTACTCAAGGTTTCAACAAGTTGTTCATTGGGTTTCAGCAAAAACTAAATAAAAGAAATTCAACCTGAAACTTCAAATTCTAAATACCAACAACCACTGGCTGCAACCTAAATTGAGGATAAGGATTCTAATTATACATTATACATTTAAAGTGTTCCACGTTCCTATTACCTCAATTGTGTACCCAATCTCCCGCAAAGAAACAGCAAGACTGACCATCAGCAGCTGTCCAGGCTCCAACGATAGATCTGCGAGGACCTGCAAGGAACATATCAAATTCAAAACAAATTTGAGAGGAAGCTAAAAAAAAAAAATGTCGGCCAAACTGGATAGAGAAAACATCATGGGCGAAACAAAGAAGACATTAAAAAGAAAGAGAACCCAGCAATCCAAAATACCATAGAGGAACTTCTGAGCTCCTCCCGACCTAAAGAAATCAAAGGGAAAGGAAGAAAAACCCAGACAATAAAAAGAAGTATATAAGGATAAGAACAGAGGCTCTTCATAGTGAAAAAAAAATCAGAAGACCACTAACCAAAGCAAGCTGCGGCTTTCTGACTCCAGAACGCACCAATGGCCTGCTTGAAGCTGAAGATAAATTCGACTCTCTAGAATCTCTTTGGAACTTCTCCAGAAGCTTTGAAGGCTCAAACCGGATACCCTCCCCGAAATCTAATCTAGCCATTTCCTTTAAGACTATCCAGTCCTTAGAGACTTTTCCCATTTCTTGAAACGGAACACTAGTCTTCTCCATCACAGAAACAGGTAAAAACGCCTGAAATAGAACAACAACGAAGAAGAAGACAACAACAATGAAAATCCATTGTTGGTAGTCAACCTTCTCGAAAAGTAGAAACCGAGCAAATCTTGATCTGGGTCTTTGAAGAAACGAGTATCGATCGCCTCTACTTGCCGAACGAAGCAAAGGAACAGTCCTCTTCAATGGAACCCCAGCCTCCAAAGAACCCATCTACAATTCCATGAACCCACCGCAGAAAAAAATGAAGAATCCAGAAAACTACACAAACCCAGATCAAAAGAAGAATCCAGAAAAACCTTTCTCGATTTACTTCAGTTCTTATCTATAATTTTTGAGTCTCTCAGTACAGTAACTATACACTGACTAGACGCGGTTACTGTAAATGAAAACTGTGATTTCAGCCATTAATGGACTTCAACAATATCATTTAGCTACCAAAATAGTGCAATTAGAAGCACAGACTTGACGTGGATGGATTTATCGTTGGATTACTTAGAACTCAAGCAATGTCCTAAATTTTTCACGAAAGATTTGGAGAATGAATCGCGTTTTGGATGGTCTGAAAATCTTTACTTGCGAGCTAGATATTTATTTGGGAGAGAGAGAGAGAGAGACGGAAGATCTATTTCTAATGCACCATTTTTTCCGAAAGTATGTCCTTAATCCTTAAACTACAAGTACAGTATAATTACGCGGTTTTACGCCATTATCTAATTTATTACTCAATTTACTAAAATACCCCTTCAAGCTAGTTGAACTCGGGGAGACTGGATAAGGAAGTGAAGGAATCGTTCGAATTACCAAAAACACCCTTTCAGAGGAGTTGTAATCGGATTATGCAATAATTATTCGAGTCAGGAGACTCCGGAGTCGGGACCCTATTTACTCGGGCAACAGATCGCGGCGGAGTTAATTTTAAGATGACCAAAATACCCCAATGTATTAAAAGGCCAAAAAAGGAAAAACACTGCAAGGACATTACTCGAAAGTCGAAAGGGACGGTCGGTAGGGGTGTGGGTGTCAATCGTCTCTGTCATATGGGCCTGACAGGCTTATACCCTTGGATTGTGACCTACTTATTCAAGAAATGAATCGGTTTCGATTGTTCTCATGTTCATCAGATTTTGAGCTTTAATTGAGCTTCTCCTAAACGGGTTAATTAGGTAATAATTGAACCTTAAATGGGGTAATATACCAATAAAACCTTAAATGATCTTTAATTGTCTTAGATTTAAAATATTTTGATATATTTTATTAAAACATTGATAGTTTAGAAAAAATATTACACTTAATTACATTCTATATGCCTATTTTATTCAAATATATATATTTGAAAACTCTTGGGCTAAACATGTCCATTCGAGTCGAGCTTGTACATGGACCGGGTAGGTTGGGCGCTCGTTGGGCTTACTCCATGTACTACCTGTTTATAAACGGGTTAGGCTCGTGCCCGACACATTTACTAATCGGGGTAGGTTGGGTAGGTGATCAAGCCCAGTCAGTCAAATTGGTGCGAGCTTGGGTTGATACCCCTAAGTAGGGGTGTCAAAACCTAGTTTGAACCTACAAAATCGATGAGTTTATTGGATCATGTATTTGGACTAGGGTTTTGTGAAACCAACATCGACGAGACTTAAAAAAGCATACAGATATAACCCAATAAGAAACTACATGATAACCTGAAATGAAATCGAATATACCAGCTCAAATTTCATAATAAAACACTTTTTTTCCCTTTATATTTCTGAATATACTTACATGATAATCTGAAATGAAATTGATCAAAAACTAATAGAAAATCGAAATAAATTGAACCCAAATTGGTGCACCCTTATTGGATCGTGTTTTGTATACACTTATTCTCATACCAAAATGAGTGAAATTGAGCCTAAACCAGTCCAAAATGACTGATTGACACCCCTAGTTTTCATGCACTAACACATGAGGTAGGGATTACATAATGTCAAATAGGGAGGGGCTTTTAGTCATTTCAACTCCTCTTATGTGAGAAGGGGCAAGACCATGCACAGAGCATGACAGAACCTTTAGCCTAACTTGAAGGTTTAGTTATCTATCAACTTCCCCATGGTTTTCTACCACTCCCCCTCCAAAAAAATAAAAATAAAAACTTTCCACCAGTCATAGCATTAGGATCCTCTCCAACGCCCCAAAGCGCATCAGACGATTGGGTGGACCTGAAAGTGTGCACCTGGGTCCTTCCAGTCGTCCAATGTGTGTTTGAGAGGATCCAGATCACGTGTCATATCCTACCTGAGGTTGATTCAAAATGGGGTCCAGTGATTTAAAGATTGGAATTGGATTGGGTAAGTGATCCTGGCTTATCCAAAATAGTGTCCATGAAATCAGGTATCCTAGGTGATGCATTGAAATCTAGCTAGTAGTACTTCTAAGTAGGGCTGAGGTTCCACATTGTACTTGCATAAAAGAACAGACAAGAGAGAGTGTCAAGCTGATGCAGCGAGGTACTCTCCAATGCCTAAATCAGACACTTGCAACAGGTAATTCCAAGGAAAAGAATTGATCCCCCCCTCTTTTTTTTTTTTTTT
>NC_056570.1:8417289-8465066 GCF_013358625.1 Macadamia integrifolia
TTTGGGGGGGGTGGGTGGGTTTACCTTGTTATTTATGGGAAGTGGATGGTGGCAGTTACAGAGAGTCCTGTACTTGGTAAGTGCTTAGTGAGGAAGTTGATTCCTTATCTCAGTAGGAGAATCCGCAGAAAATTCGATTCGATCAAAGGTAAAGTCCCATTAGAGGACTGAATCCTAATGTTTGCCCCAAATCAGGACATGGACTCTCTATTTGGAGAGTCCTCAACTGGGCGAATCTCCTGAAGAGGTTGTTTCCTTGTGTAGCCAGAAATAGAATCCACTGGGGATTTGGTGAGCTAGCAAGAAGATCTGGTGATCTGGTGATGTGGGATCTTTGGGATTGTGCCTCAATTGTCAGGGGTGGCAAAAGTATGTCATAAGCCAAGCTAAAGGTTTGGCTCTTGAGAGTCCTAGCTGGAGGCTCGGCCTTAGAGAGTCTGAGTTGTTGACTCGGTCCTTGATGGTTCTAGACTAGTTGATAGCTCGATATGGCAATCCTGAGCTGCATGCACTTTTTAGGTCATCACTAGTTGATCTGAATATCCGATTGATCTATCAATGCAATGTTATAAAACTCAAGTAGCGTGATGGAGCCACATGTCAACATCATGTGAACTAAAAAAATGACCCAAGATCATGGAACCCACTAGAGGAGGAGGGTAAGCCAAAGTGGCAAGAGGAGAGGAAGCCGAAGCAGGGGAGGGGGAGGGGGGATGGTCAGGGAGGAAAAGGAAGGAGGGAGGGAGAGATGGCAGGGGACCTGCAATGGAGCAAGAGGGGAAGGGTCAGGGTGGGGCTATAGGATCACGAGGAAGGGAGAAGAGAACATGATCGGGGGAGAATGTTGCAGTAGGAAGGGAGAGAGAGAGAGAGAGAGAGAGAGAGAGGAGATGAGGTGGAGGGAATGGGAGTTGTTGCAAGAGCAGGAGAGGAAAGGGTAGGAGATAGGATGGGGTGGGGCCACTGGGGAGGGAGATGACAAGGGAAAGAGCAAGGGAGGAGGATGGGGAGGGGGTGTTACAATGGAAAGAGAGGGACAACGGGCAGGTTGCAGGGGAGGGAGATGTGAATAGTGGAGGGAAGGGGCCTTGCAACAAGAGAGGGAAGAGGGAGAAGGCAAGAAGGAAAATGGCTGAATCAAATGCGATGGGGTGCGGTAAGGAGAGGTCGACACACACTGAAAAAGTTGGGCCTCACTGCTGCCCGTTGACGTTGATTGGCCATCTTTCATGGGCAAGTCAACATCGACTTCTACCTAGCGACCATCGGCCAGTGGCCAATGATGGTTGACGCTGAAGGTATTTTCACTCCGAGTTGGATCCTCTTGGCGGCCTTGTTGGGTCTCCTACAAGTTCTAGATGCTTCTTTCCAATATGGGACGAGGGGAGAGAGAAAGAAGAAAGGGCTTTTTTACATTAAAAAAAAAAACAATTTACACGGTATATCCCAACTTGAGCAAAAAATGGGTGATTCTGGCCTATTCGTTGGTGATCGGTCAGGCCACATCAGGTCAGTATCGAATGTAATTTGAAAACTGGACCACTTTTTGGCTGACGCATGATATATCTCATAAATACAGATACATTGATATGATCCATATCGACATACCATACTTAGAACCATGATCATATTCCTCAGTTCAGCTTCATAGTATGGGTTGTCCTCTATAATGTCTCGATCACTAAGAGCAAACTGAATGGTGGTGCCGCATATGCCCAGGCTTCTCCCCAAGAACCTTTTGTGTTGTATATATCTCACATAATTCACAGTGAGAAGGCTTTTGGTGATATTGTTGTATGAATTAACTAAGGATTAATTTTTTTTTTCTGCAACCAAATCCTTAATCAATAATGATGTGATTCTGTGATTATTAATGCATTATCATTAACTCTCATCCCTTATTTTAGATATAAAAATATATTTTTTCCTTTAAAAAAATATATATATACCTTTCCATACTAATTAAAAGATCAGATCTCGATAGTGAGAAGATTCTCTCTTCACCATGGACAAGAAAATCTGGATCCATAAATTAAAATACGGGGAAAAAAGGGACGAAATGACCACCCTACACCCCATCAAAAGGTGGAAATACCCACTCCGTTGATACTTCCAAATGCACTCGCATTGAACACATGCTAGTGCAGAAGCTATGCTCTCAAACAGAGAACTCTTCCCTTTAAAACATATATGATTAACACACAATGAATGGTTTTGATCTTGAAAGAATGAAAGATCCCTAAGATTCACTAACACATCAGAACTTTTTCTGTTTGCCAATCAATAAATCAACAATTCAGCTAATAATCCAAAATATTTTGCCCCCAAGCCGCGTGCACAAACTAAGGAATAAAAGCGAAAATTAGGAATCAACACAAATGATTTTATGAGACATCCACATAATTAATGACCAAAGACACTTGATAACTAGTAACTAACACAAAATGAATGCTTTTGATCTTGAAAGATCCCTCTTCTTCAATAGTACTTATTACCCCAAAAAAAAGCAGCAGCAGGTCAAGGACAGGGTCAGAAAACAATGAAACATTTTGCTAAAAAAAAAAAGAAAAAATGGCTGCACCTCTGACTTCAACATGCTCAGAGACAATTTGATATCTCTCCTAACGTGTGGCAACTTAATTGATGACACATCCGACACCTATGTTGAGAAGCAAAAGCAGAACCATTGATGACCAACTCGTCTATTTGAGATTTACTTTACCAAAAAAAAAAAAGTCTAGATGAGATTTACCCAAAAAAAAAACTGTTATTTGAGATCAGGCTAGCAGTGTAAACTATGCAGGGAAAAAAAAATTTTGAACTGAAACCCATTGCCAAGGGAAAGAAAAATATCTTTGAAAGTTATGATCTCCCCGTAATCCATCTTCAAACTATCAATGTGGGTTTCTCCTCCATACACTCTTCACCAGAAGTTTCATACTTCAAGCTTCTTGCAACATCAAAGAAATGGGCAACAGATTCTTCAGGAGTCCCAACAAGCACACCATGCCCAAGATTGAGGATGTGTCCCCTCGGGCCGGCGCATCTCACAACTCTGTCAAACAGTTTTTGTCAGTCTAAAGGAAACATAATCAACACTTGAGACATCAGTTTCACAGTGCAATTCTAGTAGATACAAAGCAGACATTGCTCATTTACCACTCGACTCATGTGGTTAAGAAACTGCCACTGGAAATTAATCCAATCTCTATAGAAGACTTGATGTAACCAAATACATAAACAACAACAACAACAACAACAACAAAGATCAAAGAAGATTAAACTGCAGTTGGGTCAAGATTGTCAGATTCCATAGCTAAGCCCTAATAATATTTATGAGGAAAACTCTAGGAATTGACCAGCCTGAGATGCAGTCCTGGCCTCTATAATGCTTAAAAATCTGAGCCTGAAATTTCAAGTATCATGTCACTTCAAATCCCCTTCCTACTCAAGAAAGATTGACTAGATACTACCAGTAAGAGTCCAAAGAGTTCACCTCACACAATATGCAGAAAAGAAAATTCTGGAAACAATGCATCCTTAAATGAGTAGTATCCTAAAAACCTGAAGCCACCTTGGCCATCAGATTGTCTCTACTTAAGGAAATTTGTCAAAGATCAGAAGTGGTATGCATGAAACCTCATATTCGATGAAAATATGACGAATACAAGAGAATCATGCCTAAATTAAATGTATAAAGGTGGAAGCATCATGTCTTATAAACTAAATTATGGCAGGCCATGGAACACACTGCCAAGAATGGGAGCACATCTTGGCCATTATATTGTATTCACGCAAGCAATTATACTTCAAATGCTGGTCCGAAAGATAGTATCCACTCAGGTCTGATCACCCCAACTTTGGCAAGATGAAACATGCTATGCAGGACAAATCCCACTATGAAGCTATTCTAGCTCAATGCGTTCCTACAGACGTAGCAGCAACATGCAATGTCAGTTAGTTCCATCCTGCATACTTCTAAAATCCAATTTCTCACAGAACTAACCTGAGGATTTCATCTGTCAAGACAGAATGTGGAGAAAACAGGTAGGCTGGGTCAACATTTCCCTGTATAGAAATTCCAGTACCCAGTCGTTTCCTCCCATCTGCCATATCCACCGTCCAGTCAAGACCGATGACATCAACCCCAGTTCCTTGCATGTGCTCAAGAAGACCACCATTGCCATTGATGTAGAGGACTAGTGGTGTTTCAGGGCACTTCTTCCTCACTGCATCCACAATCTGCAGTTTCATCAACATAAAATGATGGTCAAAGACAGAAAAGCAAGTGAGATTACAAGACACTAATTTTCAATTGGCGGAGGCTTCTAATGGAAGTAAATTTATTGATACTGGATTTCGAAGTGAGATTTTTGGATTGTATGGTCTTTTTGATAACGCATAAGAAACAAATGTAGCAATTATCCTTGTCAATAAAGGATCTAAGAGACAGATGCTTTATATGGTCAATGTTATGTTATATCATCAAAACAACAGGAGCACGAACAGAAATATACAGAACTGCTACACCAGAACCTGGGGAGATAGGAATCAGAATATGTTGAAATGTATTTATCTATTGGGTCCTCGTTTCCTGCACCCACACAGGAACGACATGCTGTACAGCCCTAATATCTATCTATGTGGATCGGGTGGGCAAAATCTTGTGGAGAGGTAGCGCTCAGGATACCCCATCACATGTAGAATTTCAGGGCCAAAATAGTTGTCTCTGGCAAAATAAAGCTTTGAAATCAATTAGAAGTCTAAATTTAGGCAAAATGATCAAGAGTTAAAAATACAAGGGAATAAGCTGACTCATGGGGTGATCTGTGGTTGGATTTTGATGCGGAATTTGACACATGGGCAATCAAGATTGTGCCCCATCTGTCCAAGCCTTGCAAAGAAGCGTTTTCCGTATCTATCAGGTGTGACGTGCATATATATATATATATATATACATATGTAAGTTTAAAGTCAGGAGCACACGATGGGAGCATTTCATGAAAAATTGTCTAGTCATAACAGAAAAGTAATAGAGAGGAAGAGAGGGCGGGGGCGAAGAGAGGTGTAGCAACAAAAGAGGCTGTGCCTTAATATTTCCTGCTACTTGGAAGCACATGCCATTTTCTTCGTCCCTTCAAAAGGGAGTTTTTGGTTGAAAGTTGAGGCCTTGAGGCTTTTAATGCAAACTTTGCACAAAAAAACTAAATTGTGAAAAAAAAAAAAAATGCAAAATAAAACTGCAACTTCATGCTATGCATCTTAATATTTATGATGGGTCTAAGTGAAACTGAGAAAAAATGTTCAAAAAGAAAATTTATAAACAATTTTCTACAGAAAGAGAAAGGTGGAGTATGAAGGGTAGAGCTAACCTGTCTGGACATGTGATTCACAAGTAAATAGAATATGCTTCAGTTCTAGTAGAAAATTCTTAAACTTAATGAAAAAAAAAAGCGTCCCAGTGCACGAGGCTCCCGCTACTGTAGGGTCTAGGATGGGCAAATGTACACAGCCTTACCCCCTGCTTCGCTGGAGAGGCTGTTTCCAAAGTTCAAACTGAGAAGAAGTAATACAGGCCTAACTGCCTAACATTTTGAAGAAAAAACAAGAAGAAGAAATTGTTTTATGTACAAAAATTGGCATAAGGAACTTCAATTACCTGTTCAATATAAGGTCTTGACCAAAGCTCCCACATATTAGGTGGTAGCTGTCCACCCCATGAATCAAAGATTTGTACACACTGCGCCCCAGAATCTACTTGAAAAATGATATAGTCAGATATTGCCTGTGTTAGATGAGATAGAAGAGCCTTCAATACATGTGGTGCTGTATGGCACATGCTTTTTATGGCTGTGTACGTGCGAGTAGTACCCCCCTCCACTATATATGTAGCAATTGTCCACGGAGCACCCACGAAACCTAGGACTGCTGCTTTCCCCCCAACCTAAAGATCACAAAAGATTGAGACACACAGGAATGAGTGTAAAAGAATCATCCAAAATACCTGGACAAAATGCATGAGACCAAGGATACATAACTTATAATATTTCAGGAGATCCCTAGTCCCAACAGAGTATAAAAGAATTAAACTAACATAAGAAGAACCTCATCTACAGTATTTAACACAACAGAAAGACAAATTTACCTCCTGGCGCAGCATTCTCAGAGAGTCACCCACAAAATGAAGTTTCTCTAAGTCAATGGGATGCAAGGCTTTCAATCCCTCTTCAGAAGAAATTGGAGACTGAATAACAGGGCCTTTTACTTCTTCTATGTCAAAGGGAACGCCAAATGCAGGTAGAGGGGTAAGTATGTCAGAGAAAATAATGACCCCATCAGGATGGAAAGCATTCCAAGGCTGCAAAGAAATTTCGACAATGAGATCAATTGTCTCTGACCTCTCCCTGAAGGATGGGTATTTCTCTGCAAGCTTTCTATAAACAGCCATATACCTTCCTGCTTGCCGCATCATCCATGCTGGAGGCCGACTGACAGGATATCCTCTTGCAGCCTTGACTAAAAGTGGATCTGGAAGAGCATTAAAATTAAAACAAAAAGAATAAATGTTACTCAACTCCTAATATAAAGTGGAGATAAAAATAAAATACCGTCAGCCACCAGGTCCATAAGGAAGGTTTGTTGATTAAAAAAAAATACACTGGGTTTATAAGAAGCCCCCATATATCCAGGTCATTGGACATTAATTAATGCAGGAATTCAACCACCCAACTTTTGGAGTTGGAGCTACCCCTGTGAGGATCTAACACGAGGTCACCAAGAGAGCTTACCACACTACAATGGAGCGAAGCTCAAACTATATAACACAACTTCCAGCTATGAAGCGTAGTTTTACATTGTTATGTCAATATATGGATCAGTCAACAAGAAACATTGTTCAAAACTTCCAGCAAGATAAGTTTAAGCATGTTCAGGGACGCTAGATCAGCAGAGCTTGGAGTGAAAATATAAAAGAGTATAACAACGCAAAAATTATAAACATATACAAAAAAAAAAAAAAAGCAGAAGCAGAAATTGGGGATTTATGTTGGGTTATTGATGTTCAGTGACATTGGAGTCTTATATTTAGTAGAATTCAAGAAATCCAAATATAATCCATACCACATTGGAAATGACTAGCCAAGTGAAGGAAAATATTAAAATGAACAAAAAGAAAAAGAAATGAAGAAGCGAAAAAGGGATTGAGAAGAAAATTGGAGGAACATACCCGAAGAAGATAAACACGCCCTGGGAAATCTCTTCTGACTAAACTTCCGTTTGGAGTAACCCTTAATTTCTGTGTCATGTGGAAGTAACCCTAGCTGCGCGAACAAGCTCGACGAGCTCCAACCGATCGAGCAACAATGGCTGCTGCTCAAATCAAAATTCAAACCAAAACTTAGATCAGATTTAAAGAAAGATAAGGGAAAAATCAAACAAGTAAAAGAGGGAAAGATCAAGAATCTGTAAAACCTTGTTAGAGAAGGGAGACTCATTGAAGGATTCTTGAGAAAGAGAAGTTTGAGCTAAAATCTTTAAAAGTTCTGCGCTTGGCTCTCTCCTTATCTCTCGTTTCTTCTCTTCCTTCCTCACGAGTGTCACCAAATCATAATCAGAACTGTCTATCTTGCCACGTCACCATCCCCGTCTACCTTCGTGACTTCGTCAGTTATAGCCTTCCGATGTGTACCATCTCACCGGGACTATGTATGATTCTAGCCGTCGGATTAATTTCAAACCATTGATGTCACGCCCAAGAACACTAGCCAGATCCTTCGAGTGCGGAAGATTGGACCATGGTGTCACACTCTCCTGATTTCTCTCTCCAAAATTTTCTCTAATATTTTTGTTTCTCTCTCTCTCCGTTACTACCTCTCCAGTAAAGAGAAATCAAGGGAGAGACAAAGTTTCACATATTATTCTCACATTTACTAGTGAAGGGATTGGGCTATTTGATAATCCCTAGCACCGTTTCTATGGTCATGATGCAATAGAAAAATCTTAGTATCCTTTCATGGTCTTTTTTTGTGGGAAAATTACTTGATTACCCATTTTTGGATTTCCCTTTATAAAAATAACCATCTTGTGTTTCAGTTAACAAGAATACATGAAATTATATTTGAGTTTACAAAACTAACCAAAATAGTGATTCTCCTTCTTCTTCTTACATGCTTGGACATTTTTACCCTGCCCATTTGTTCCTTGCAACCCCACGCCTGCCTCTGTCACGCCTGCAAGTGCAGAGCTCAATTGCCATCGGACTCAATCGACAGTAGCCGCAAAAGTCATCGGAGGTTATTGGTTGCACCGGCATCATTCCCTTCGGCTGTTTTTTTGCTTATTCTCTAAAGCAAACCATCTCCCTTTACAAATATATCCGACGAAACCGCAAGAGAAACATCCAGTTCCCTAACCTCCAGAAAATTTCTCACCAACAAACTGACCCTCCCTGCCGACAAAATTCTTCAAAATTTTTTTTTTTATCTCTTTTATTGTCAACAAAATTCAAGAAAGCTAGGAAAGTCATTCTTCCCTACAATCCCAGTGTCTCTCCAACTCTTGGTTTCATTCTTGCAGTCTCGGTCCCATTCTTCATCTCTCTACTTCATTCAACCATTCTTGTCTCTTTGGGTGTGTAACTCTAAGCGCAGTGATGGCTCTAGTAACCTCGCTTTGGCTTATGATTTCCACCATCACTGCGCCGAGTTTGTGTGAAATTAGATATATTTTTAATGAGGGAGAGAGAGAACCAAAGAGCAAAAAAGTTTGAAACTCTCCTCTTACCAATCCCCAACATAAGGCTGAAATTCACTGTTGGGTATGATTGGCCTTTCAATGGCAGTGATCTGAATAGGGGAAGGGATTGAGTAGAGTATAAAGGCAGTTTAGAATTAGGGTTTACTGCTAGGGACAATGAATGTCTGAAGGGATTATGGTTAAAATTTCAGGGCAACCAAATGGGATTGCAGGTTGCTATAAATTGATTGCAAAAAATGGTAATCTCAACCCAGTAGACCTGATGACCCTATCCCCTTAGCCCATGTTGCAATCTCGCCCTACCCTACAACCCATCTTCATTCCCATATCCAAAACCTGCAACCCATCTTCCAACACTGCCCCTGCAATCGTCCAACCCAACCTTGCCCCCGTTTTCTCGTGGTGCTAATTCATGTCTGACATGTGGTGGAAGCGAGAAAGCGGGGAAGAGGAGGAGGGTGTGGGGGGTGGGGTTGCAACGCTCTATTTCACCATTTTTCGCTCTGAGAGGCATCGCACTCCCATTTTCTGTTTTGGTCTCTTCTCACGAAGTCAGTAAAGGCATGAGGGATTCCTTGTGGATTTTAAAGGAAAGAAAGGAGATTTTTTTCGAACGGATAACGATGTCGAGGAGAATACGATTATGAAGCCCAACCAAACAACCACAGGCTATGGATTGGGTTTGGTTTTCGGAGGAGACGGAGTGGGATGAGCATGGCCGCGCGTGGAAGATGAGGGAGTGAGTTGGGGGTAGGGGACAGGAGTGGGAGGAGAGGGGTGGTGTCGTGGTGAGAGAGGTAGTTGTGGCGGTGGTGGAGACGGCAGCAATGGTATGTTGAAGATGAGAGTGGGATTAGTGATACAGGGCTCGTAGAAGGATTTCGGGGTAAAAATGTCCAAGCACATGGGAAAATGGAGGAAAGTCACTGTTTTGGTTAGTTTTGTAAACCCAAACATGATTTCATGTATTCTTGTAAATTGAAACAGAGGATGGTTATTTTTGTAAAGAGAAACCCAAAAGTGGGTAATCAAGTAATTTTCCCTTTTTTTTTTGGTAAAACGCCTTCCATAGTCATAATGCGTTTGAAAACCTTAAGTGGAGAGGTTCCCTAAAAGGTAACATGGGACATAAACGAAACAGAGGGATTAAAACACGAAGAGAGAGGCAACTCTAGGACGTTCCTGGAAGTCTCCAGCTGCAATCCTCTTCTTCCTAGTTCCTACTATGCTACTATGCATATGTCATTCCACCTTCTGATCGTAACTGAAAAAACTCTATTTTCTTCTGCTTTTATTCTCTTTCTCTCCTCTATAACCTCCTTTCCTCTTACTCGGTTCCGAGCAGAACCTCCGGCCTCTCTCGAACTCTTCTAGAACAACCCAAGGATCTCAGATACTAAATCTTCTCTCTATTCTAACATGGGCGATCATAGCCACATACACTCACCCTTTTCTCTAAACCCATACCTCCATCCTTTCTCCCATATCTACTACCACCAAAAACCTTTAAAACAGAACCCTTTTTGTCCCATCAAAGACTTTACTCCTCCACCAACCAAATGAGGAATACTCCCACATCCCTTTCTGTGAAAAACTTTCCTCCTTCACCCCATCCCAAAACCTTTACCAGACCAAAACCATACAACCCCCACAGATCTTTGCCTTATGGTTCCAGACGTGACATTTGAACCATGGCCAAGCACCCTCCTCCATCTCTTGCATTCAAAACCCCACCCTCATCACCGATTCGAGCCTTCTGGCGGGCACCTACGATTGATTTCTGTGAAGATCTAGCATCCAAATCGTGCATTCCGTCGGCTATGTCCTTCGTGGGAATTGTGGTTAATGCTCCCTTCCCTATTACTGAGGACCTGAGAGATAGGTTGGTGTCTCTGTGGGAACCAAAAGGAGCCATTTTTGTCAGTTGCTCTGAAAGGGGATCTTTCTTTGTGGATTTCTTCTATGTTGAAGCTAAGAAAGGTGTGTTAGCCTACTCCCTTTGGTGATGTGATAATCAACTTCTTCAGCTTGGAGTATACCCTCTTGAATCTGAGGCTTCTCTGAGAGAGCTAGAATCGATCCCAATCTCGGTTCAAGTGGACAACATCCCAGCCGAGGCTTTCTCTTTCCTCAATGTTTGAACTGTTGTGTCCTGTATAGGGAGAATTCTGGATTTCAGCCTCAACTTACTTGAACTTGGACTTCCTTCGAGTACGGCCAAAGCTAAAGTCACTATGAAGAAACAACGTCCAGTTTGTCTGAACTCCAAAATCCATCTCATCAATGATGAACCTGTCACTATAAATTTCAAATTTGAACTAACTACATTGTGCTCTTTGTGTGGTCTTATTACTCATCCTATGGAGTTATGTCCTGACTACCCACACTCGACGGATCATTCTGTGGCTTTCCCATATAAAGATGTTGTTACCAAACCCCTTTTTGTTAACCAAAGACGCCCCTCTATGGCATTTGACACCGACTCACCACCTTATCCCATGCAGGCTCCTGTCTCGATGGTCTCCATTGGTGGCATCCTGTCACACTCACAATCAATACCATTGAATGTAGATTATGAGCCTCAATATCTTCAGGCACTCCCACCAGCCAATACCCTCACTCCCATACAGGGGGACCAAATATTGCCTTGTCCCAACAACCTGGCTGACTTGCACTTTGCCCACTTTATACAATTTGGATGACCCCCTTTGGCTGCAAAACTTCCTCTTTATGGAAACTAACACTCATGCTCCACTTACACCTGTTATGGTCCCCCCCTTTGGATCTCATGTTACCAACCTCATTTGGACAGACTGTACTTGTGGTCGACAATATAGGGCTACCCCACAGTGCTCCCCCATTTCCTCAAGTTCTATGCTTTCCTGCCATTGTGACAGATGCCAATCGAACTACCATCTCTCACCATCTCCCGAACCCCGCAACTAACCTTATCCCCCTTGCAAAACCAACAAGTCAAAACCCCCTTTGCCAACTCAACGATGCAAACAATGTGACCATACAATATATTTTCCCTCCACAACACCCAACACTGAGGCAGTCTAACCCTGTAGGAGAGGGGACATCAAGGTACAGGCCATGTAAGAGGTCACAATTGGAACTACAAGATAACTCTACCCTATCTAACATTTGTGACCTCATAGCTAAAACCAATGATCCTAACCATTTCCTTGACCTGTTAATGGAGAGATTCAAAGGGAGGGTTGCTCCAAAAGATAGTGGCAATGTGGGTGAAGAGCCTGAACACTACGGGTAGATCAATGATGAGGACTTGCCACAGGGGAGAGAGCTAGAAGATTCTACACAGAACCGGATAATTCTTATCAACTGTTTTCATCCTTTCTCAATATATTTAGCTTGCTTTTTCTGTGTTGCTTTGAATCTATTGTTGTCATAGTTTAACATTGAGAAGAAATATTGGAAGAGACAATTCTTCCCAAGGTATTTTCTGTCTTACATTCTATTTGTCATGGATTACTTTGTATTCTTAAATCGTACATATTTTTCTTGTTTTACACTTTCCTCGATCCTACTTTTTTGTATATTATTGCCTTTGTATGTTCTTATCTGTGTTACGTCGTTTATTCTGTCAATATTGCTTTTTGAATACAATTGTGTTTGCTTTCATATTATTTTATTTTTAACAAAGCATGTGTTGAGCTGGAACGTTAGAGGCTTGCACTCGAACACAACTAGAGGCTGCCTTCTCTCCCATGTCAGATCTATGAATATGGACATAATTTTTTGAGGTGAAACTAAAATACCTTATCACAACTCATTTTATCTACACCCCCTCCTCAAGGCTAATGATTGTTCACAGTTTATCAATAGCTCGGGGAATACCGAAAAAAGGGAGGTCTTTGGCTACTCGTGAAACCAACACTCCCTTATAAATCTATTTTCTCTGGCACTTGTTTCTTCACCATTTTCTTTAATCCCTCTTCTGATCTACCCTTCAGTTGGGCCCTTATCTGTCCTTATGCTCCCCCCCCAACCTAATCCAAGAATTGAGTTTTTGTCCGTTTTGAATACTCACCTTTCCTCGATTGGTCTACCTTTTATTGTTATTGGAGATTTTAATGAAATCACTTTACAGGACCAAAAATTCGGCAGAAACCCTTTTAAGCCTACCAATTCGGTCAATTTGTTGGAAAATCTACTATCTATCCACAATCTTCACCAAATCCACCCCCACGACAACCCTTTCACTTGGTCAAATAAGCAAAAGCCTTCGAATCTCATCAAAGAGTGTCTTGACCAAGTGTACGAAACCTCGATTGGGTTACCGTATGCCCAAATCCCTATCTCACCAAACTAGCTTCTGTTGGCTCGGACCACAATTCAATTGTTTTTCATACTTTGGGGCCCAAACCCAAAACAAAAAAACTTTTCCATTATCAACATGCATGGATGTCCCACCTTGAATTCTTTTCTTTTTGTTCAGGAAAATGGCAGTCTCTTGAAAATGACAATCTTACTTTGAAACTTGCCTCATTAAGCAGGAAATTGACCAAATGGAACTGGGATATTTTCGGACATATTAACAATTTTAAATTTAATTTCTTATCTCAGTTTCTTCTTTTGGAAAATAAAGAGCACTCCAGCTTCTTGACATGTTTCCCAATATGGATGGATTCACAATAAGGTAAGTTGGATTTTGGATGCAGAGGAACACACCAGAAATCTAGACACTCCTATATTACGGACGGTGAGAGAAATACTAAGTACTACCATTCTATCACAAAGGTAAATCATCATAAAAAGAAGATTGATTTTATTTTCAATGATTTTGGGGATAAATTATCCTCACCTAGAGTTATTGCATCTTAATTTGTCGCATTTCTCTCTCAGCTTTTCTCCACCTCTAATTCTCTAGACCCCTCATTCATTGAATGTCTCTTCCCCCCCATTGGATACAAATCAACTGACCATATTAACCGTTCCCCCCACACCAACGGAAATCAGGAATATTGTCTTTTCCATTGACCCCTTTAAATCTCCTTAGTCTGATGGATTTCAAGCTGTATTCTTCCAAAAGTGTTGGGATTTCCTTTGTAATGATATTTGCAAATTTATTGTTGACTTCTTCCATTCATGCACCCTTCCGGGCACAAAAAACCATACACTCATTTGTTTGATCCCGAAAAAGGGCGATGCTCATTTGACTTTAGACCAATAAGCCTTTGCAATGTTTCTTACAAGATCATTGCTAAAAGTTTGGCCACTCGTCTCAAACCCACTTTGAATAATTTCATTTCTCCATGCCAAGCTGCCTTCGTTCCCGGTCGGGAAATTTCAGATAATATTATCATTGCTCAAGAGATCTTCCACTTCCTTAAAAGGAAAAAAATGTAAGTTGGGTTTTGTGCCAATCAAATTAGATATGGCTAAGGCATATGATAAGGTCGAATGGGGCTTCATCCTAGCCATTTTCAGCTTTCTGGGGTTTGGAGATAAATGGACTGATATGATAAGAAATCTCATCATTACCACATCATTTTCCATTAAAATTAATGGCTCTGGATTCACTCATTTTACTGCTTCTAGAGGAATCTAGCAAGGATGCCCTCTTAGCCCCTTTCTCTTTATCATTGTTATGGAAGCCCTATCTGAACTTTTGGCAACTTATAGAGACCTTAATCTCTTCAAAGGAATTAAAATTGCCAGGCATGCACCCAAAATCATTCACCTTTTTTTTGCCGAGTTTTATTTTCAATATAGCCACCCAAGATGATTTGGCTACCATGAAATGTGTTTTGGAGCTATTTTCTGACCTTTCAAGTCTTACTATCAATTTTGACAAAAGTGGCCTGGCTGCCAGTTCCAACATCGATGACCACACCAAGAATTTGTTGTGTAAGACTATTGGCATAAAGGAAATGAATAATAAATTTGTCTATTTAGGAACCAATCTATTCCATCACAAGGCTAAATCTCTCTCTTTTTCCAATCTCATTGAGAGAGTCAAAGGCAAACTTAGCCTATGGAAATCCAAAATGCTTTCCTTTGCGGGGAGAAGTGTTCTCCTTCAATCTACCCTAGCCTCCACCCCCTCTTACCTCATGAACTGTTATGCTTTTCCAAAAAGCATTTGCAAGAAATTGGACTCCATTTATCTCCATTTTTTGAATGGTGATACTACTTATGAGAATAGGTGTCATCTTATTGGTTGGAAGAAAATTCACATACTCAAATCGAAGCGAGGCCTTGGAATCAAAGACTCTGAAACCCATAATACTGCCCTTTTTCGCAAGCTGGGCTGGAGGTTATTAACTAATGATATTGTTTATGGGCCAGGACCCTTAGGCCTAAATACTTCCATAATAGATCTCTTTTTGATCAAAAGACTTTGAAAGCCTGTGGGTCCATTTGTTGGAATAGCATTGCAAAGATCATCTCTCTGTTAAAGAAGATTGTTGTCCGAAAAATTGGTAATGGCATCACAACCTCCTTTTGGAATGATCCATGGTTCAGAATGGAAATCTAACTCTTGAACTTTTGAATTTTAAAAATCCAAACTCTCATCCTGTTTCTGTAAATGACCTTGCTTTTAATCTACAATGGAATAATGAACTGTTGAACTCTTTACTACCAACTCACTTTATTGAGATTATTGTTCAGGTTCCTTTATCCCAACAAAGTGACAAATGGTGATGTATCGTCTCAAATGAGGGTTTTTTTCAAAACCAATATGGCTGCAAGATATCTCAAGGATAATTCACTGAAAAAATTCAATGGTTGTTCCCACATGTGTATGTGCTTATCTCCTTGCTCTTGGTGGTGGCCTTTTTTTTTTTTTTTTTTTTTTTCTGGAAAATCAATATCCACCCCAAATTTAAACTTTTCCTTTGGAGAACCATTAATGCTGGTTTACCAACCAATGATATTTTATCCAAATGGGTGGATATTGATCCCATGTGTGGGTGCTGCCACAAACAGCGGGAGACTTTGTTTCATGGGTTATTCGATTGCGAAATTTCAAGACAGGTCTGGGCTGCATGCCCATTGGGCTTTAAACCGGACCATATCCCGGTTTCTTCAGTGAACAAATTAATAATGTATTGCTTCAACTCAGGACTCATCCCAAAAAAGGATCTAACTTGGCTTTTTTCTATATTTATGCTTACCAGTTATTTCTTCTGGAAGCACAGAAATCAATGTTTATTTTGTAACAAAAAAACCAGACTTGCAACTTATTCTTAAGCAGGAAGAATTTTGGATCTCTAATGGTATGCCCAAATCCTGATACCAAGACATAGGTGATATCTGATTTGATGCATTCTAGTGATCTTACAACCCCACACACAAACACAACTATCATCATCATCACTAGTGTCAAGGATACAACTACAAGTTTAGCACCATGGGCTCTGTCTTATTTCAAATGGAAAATGAATCTTATTGGAAGCAAATTATTGTATGACGGGAAAGGATGGTGAGGCAGAGGCTCTATGGCTGCTTCGAGGAATGGCCAAGGCGAAAGCATGGCGGTTGAAGATAGATCATGTTTGGAGTGATGCTAAAGAAATCGGATGGCTTCTACAAAACAAACATGACATTTTGCTAAATTTATGGCAAAAAACTCTTATATCATTATGTGTAGAACTAGATAACCACCCTAATTATCCCAACTTTTGTATGACAACTAGCAATAGATATATGGGGGACCTTAAATCTATAGTCATAGAGGCTATATCAAAAAAACAATACATATCCAAGCGGATGTGCTGTGTAATAGACCTAATTCTATCTAATATAGTTTTGTTTTGTTGAAAAAAAAAAAAGAAAAAAAACATAGAGGGATTAATGGGTAAGGAAGTGAATTTGAAATCGAAACTATTTATTGAAATTGAACCAAACTATTTACACCAAAACCGTGAAACCATTTATTAAATAATTCGATTTTGGTTTTAAAATTGAAACTGTGATTCGGTATTAGTTTTAAAGTTTGAACCTTTTAAATAAAACGTTAGACTGATTAACATATACGTAGTGAGTTTAAGTCATTCAATGTTAAGTTACATCATTTTAATAAAAATATTCAAGTTTACATTAAACAACTATTATTAAAAAAAAAACATATAACAATAAACAATTCAATTCAGTGTCACAATTTATATCCATTTTGCTAAAAAAATATAAAGGTAAGGAAGTTGTTTGGATAAAAATATAGAAAACATAAGAAAACCGTTAAAAACAGGTTTAATCGAAACCCGATTTTAATATATGAAACCGTTTATTAAATGATTCAATTCTGATTTTACCTAAAAAATCTTGCATAGAACCGAATCGAACCATCTACACCAGAACCAAACTGATTAACACCCTTCCCAATGGGAGCATGGAGAAACATCAACAATTGTATAATTTCTTTTTTCAGGGGTGAGGTGGTCATTTCGCCCCATGTCTGGGTGTAGAAGACACGCCACCTTCCAGGCTTCATTTTCCCAAACAAAAACCCGACACACCCTGCGGATATTAGCAAAACCACAAGTCTCAAGATGAAGCCTAGAAGGGCCCCGAAGGCCTTATCCTCCGCACCCAGAGTATTCACCCACCCGTCACAGTTCTTCCTCTCTCCCAGTGGCTTGCTCCGAAGTCCAAATGCTAGTGCACGACTTCTCCCTACCTAAAACCCTAAACCCTTCTGTTCATTCCTTCCAATGGAAAACCTTGAAACGCCTCCCTGACCATCACTCCAAAACCTTTTTTCTTACCCAGATTCCTTCAAGAGCAAGCCCAAGAAATCTCGCCATTCAAGCAATCTCCCACAAGAATGGTACTCACAGTCGAGATGTCAAAGCTTTCGCCGGTCGGAGCAAGAAGAAACCTGGAGGTCCCTCCACTGGGCGAATCGAAGGCGGCGCAGAGCTCCGGCGAGAAGCCAAGAAGAACGCTCGTAAGAAAAGCAAGAGAATTGCTGAGAACCTCTTCTACCGTCTAAAAAACCCTAGTCGTAACCAAGCTGATAGTTTCTCAGAGGATGAGCTTCAAATGATCGGTCTTGGTTATGACCGCATGGTTAGATTCATGGAGAAGGATGATCCTAATCTGCGGCATCCTTACGATTGGTACAAGTACGGCCAGTACGGTCCTTACTCGTGGCGTGGGGTTGTTGTCGGTGATCCTATCCGTGGTCGGTTCTCTGATGAGTGTGTTTCCCTGATTGGTGAAGTTAGGGATCAGGAGGAATGGGAGAAGATCGAACAGTTTGATATGGCGAACGATTTTTCTCGGAGATTGAAAGCCTTGGATAGATCAATTGGGTTCAGGTATTTCTGGGTTTTTGTTCGGCATCCCAGTTGGAGAATCACAGAACAGCCATGGCAGCAGTGGACTCTTATAGCTGAGGTTGTTCTGGAAGCCGGAAAGCAGAGATTAGACAAGTGGAACTTGATGAGCCGACTCGGAAACAAAACTAGATCTCTGATCACACAGTGCGCAGCGTGGATGCGACCAGATATCATCTACGTTAAGAGGCCAGTGTATCAGTGTAGATTCGAACCGCAAGATGATTTCTTCAGGTGTTTGGGACCTCTGCTCGATCCGAGCACCGAACAGAACTTCCTCTTCGAATTGAAAAATGAATACGGTATGGTTGAGCTGTGCACTTACTTTGGTGGGCTCTGTAAGATTGTTAAGGTGAACCCAAAGGCCTTCGTGGACGATGTGGTAAAGGCTTATGAGAAGCTGAGCGATGAGGGGAAATCGAAATGCTTGGAATTTTTGTTGTCGAACCATCCTGTCCACCTCTTGCATCCTTACACCATGGAATGGAAAGCGAAATTGGAGGAGATGGAATTGGGTTGTGATGCCCCAGATGAAGATGAAGTCGCTGTAGCTGAAACAGAGGTCACTGAGTGGATTGAAGCTGATGATGATGAAGAAGGAGAAGAAGAAGAGGAGGATGATGAAGACGAGGAGCGAGATGAAGATATAGTTATGGATATGGAAGAAGGGAACGACGACGATGATGATGAAGAAGAATTGGGGATTAAAGAAGAAAGTGCAGAAGAGAATGAGAAGTACTGGGATGAAGAGTTCAAGAAGGCAGTAAGAAGCCCAGAAGCAATGGAAAATCTGGTTAAGCGAAGCGTAGAAGTGTCGACGGAGTTCTATAAGAAACAACTGAAAGCTATGGAGGAGGAAAGGAAGCAGGAAGAGGAGAGGAGGAATGGGAAAGAGGGAATTGGGAAAGAGATGAAGAGATTGGGTAGAGTGAAGGTGAGTGAAGAAGAATGGAAGTATTTGGGTTATGGTCCATGGAGAAAGAGGGTTAAGAAGAGTAAGATCCCACCTGAGCAGTTCTTGCGAGCAGCAGTTCGTCCCTTCACATACCGAAATCTGGTAAAGGAGATAGTTTTGACCAGACATGGGATTCTGGACGGAGAGATTGATCCGAACGGCTGATGAAGCTTGGGCCATGGCGTTTCAAGTCTTTCAATTACTGGCATTGCAGTGAAGATAATGTTTCATAAACTCATATTTAACCATGAAAGGCTTTCACTTCCGATCTAAAATGCGATCTAGATCCAGAATCTATTCTGAGAATGCATACCAAACACAGCCTAACAGTGCTTTACTGCTTCGATCCCAATTCCTGCTATTCTAGAGCAGGTGATCAATCTGGGTTTCTAAGGTTCAGGCAGAATTTTGCCAGTTGATCTGAAACAGAAACAAATCACAATCTGCTGGATCCAATCAAATCCCAATTCATTGTTTTAAAACCCTGATTGATAAAACATCAAAAAATTGCGAAATTGGATACAAGCTTTCGTTTTTGTCCTACAACAATAAAATCAGTAACAATACATTGTCTAATGCTGAAAGTTCCCTCCTTGTTGAAGTCGCAATTAAGGGTGTCAAATCAGAACCAAAATCGAAAATCGAATCCAGATCTGGATCGAATACCCTGAATCAAATCCAACCCATTATAATATGGTTAAATCTTGGATCTGAAATAAGTATTTATAATTCGGTTAGGTCTGGATCTAGATTTATGCCAAGAATCGACGGTTCTAACCAAAACCAGACCGGATAACTTAATGTTTACTTTTTCCTCTTTAACTGTTATTTATCTGAAAACCCGATATATTCAATCATCTAAATGATAAATCATCTTATAGAGTTTCAATTATAATCCAACTCTAAAACCCTCTTTTTTTTTTAAGTTTTTGTTGCATTGGGACTCATTAATCGTGAGTTAAACAATCTACTTAATTGTAACTCTTCAAATTTAAAGTATTCTGTTCTTTCTCTTCGCTGCATATCGTGTTTTAAAATAGTGAAATTAACGATATTTGAAGTTCAATAGATGATCGATAGCTCATGATTTTTTTTTTTTTATTCTTTTGTTGGGGAAGACCAATAACGTAGTGAATAAACATTTATATTTTGTCTTCAGAATAGCAACAAAATCGAATTTGAAATTGGATATTATAAGCAAATAAGAACCAAATACAAAATCCAAATAGGAACCAGAACTGGACCGAAACCGAATAGGTCAGGTACGAGTACCAATTTTCAGAACCAAGATGGGACTTGGTCTGATTCTGGATCACACTAACACTCCTTTGAACCGAAACCAAAACCAGACCGAATACCTGGTTCCGGACCGATTGACACCCTTAGTCGCAAGCAACTTCTATCACCACCGGGAGGAACGAATAAAGGTTATTGAGTAGGAAATCAGAGAGTTTATTACCACAGGAATTGAAATCTCAGGGCAATCACGGGCATTAAGTTCATTTGAGGAAAAGGAACATTTCTTAATCAGATTGACATCAATAAATTTATCCTCAAGTAAATCAGCTAGCTTAACCAGCTCGGAGATTTACATGCAGGGACAAGCATCCTAAGACTTGACGTGTAGGTCCTTACACGAGGCAGCACCAATACTAATAGTTGAAAATCTAAAAGGCAGCCATTATGGGGTGAGATTTTGTCTGGAGCCAACTGCCAGCAAGTCAACTATGCACCAAAATAGTCCTCGGGTACATAGAACTTTAATCCAAGTGCCTACAATAAGGAAGAAAGTAGGAGATATTAGCAGAGCCAATTAAGATAAAGCAAAATCTTAAGCCCTGTTACAGAAGGAAGCTGAAGTTCTAATTGTACCAAATTTAAACGAGAAGCATAAAACTGCAATTCCGCATATTTTGGGTAATGAGATGATGAAAGGAAACAGAGATATAAACAGTTCATGCAACGGTGCAATAATGATGGACAAAATATGACAGATTTCGTCCTTCAAGGTCCAATAGACCTCTCTGTCATTCAGTAGCCTCTTCTTGATTTTCTTCCCTCCCCCCTCCCCCCTCCCCCCTCCCCCCTCCCCTTTTGGGGTAGATGTTAAGGGAAATGGGGACTTTGGGTCCCATCCCAATAATTGGTGATAGAGACCCAATCCACTCGACTATAATGGAGTAGTTTCTAAAATTTCCTCACTAAATACAAGAAACCAAGAAAATACCTCTTAAAACAACCCCAGTTGTAATGAAGTAATAATTCTTAAGAAAATGTGGAAGAGAAGACATCTACCTCCAGTTAGAATGGGCTAGTAAAGAACAATTGTCACTAACTCTTTGCAAGAAGATCATCTTACATACAGCAGCAATGCAGCACACGAGCAGCAGATATTTCAGAGTAGCATGGCATAAGCAGTTACATTTTACAACGTGGCACCAATCAGGATGAAATATGTGCCTTAACTATAGGTAATTTTGACAATATCTGCAGAAATGGTAGTCAAATCAACTCCAACAAAGTAAGCCTCGTCCTAACTACTTTGGGTCAGTTAGTATCTTCCTTTTACTTTTCACTCTACAGTCGGCTAAGGCTGTGGTCAATGGTTGGTTGTTGACGTATTAGAGATGAAGAGGGGATTTTGGCCCCAGTTCTGGGGGTGTACAACTCCTTCAAACTTTACCAGTGAAGTATGCTGGCATCTTCATGTGAGGTGTACTGCACATTGGTGTAGCCAATCCGTTAGTTGGGTTGAGCTGGGTAACCTATCAACTACCTACATAATATCTGGCAACAACTATTGGTCCCACATGGCTAATGTAATCCACGTATGCTAATTTCTGCACAAGCAATTAGAGTACCCCAGAAAGCAAAAAGGCAGAAAAGTAGATTAAACTAATTCTTACTCTTAACTGAAGCCAAGAAGCAGACATCATGATACATAATCTTAAATGGAGAAAAGGTAAGTGCTCCTCACCCAAATAGAATCTGCAGCCAAAAGGAGCCGCATTTGGTTGCTTGTCTACCAGTATGCCTAACAGTGCAAGCACAACCATCTATATTTTACAGTATAAATCTCTAAAATCAATACTTTTAATAATCCTAACCACCCTAAGTCTCAACCTAGTTTTTCAATTCAAGGGAATGGACTGGGGGTCAAACCGGAAACTCTTTTTTGTTTGGCCCGAGCAATGAACTACCTGAAAGCCAAAACTGGAATCAAACCCCATTTTTTTTTTTTTGGGGGGGGGGGTGGGAAAGAAAATTTTCAGAGAACTGGCCAGTTCAGTTATCCATTTTTGCTTTGACAAAAATCAAAATTGAACTCCGTAACCATTTACTAAAGCAGAAGCACACCAACCATTGTGCCAATGGGTTATGGGTGCTTCTGTTATATATTTCTTTCATTTGATCTTATAGAAAACCACATCATCAAGCAGGAGAATAAGTTCAAGCATTTAGAGAAAACCATAACTGCAAATGCAACTAAAAGTTATGACCACTGCAAAAAAGAAAATGAAACTACCATACCATTACCTGAGCAAATTTAGTATCTGCATCACTGTGATCATTTTTTCTTCCAGCTGCATCACCGACATAGAAGGATCTAAAAATGCAGGAAGAATTATATCAAACTGGGTTTTCCATAAAATGGTAACAAGTTAAAGATACATGCAATTAGATGTGATAGTCTCAGATACTTCTTTTTTTTTAACAATTTACAGGTAATTATATGTCTTAAAAGGAAATAATGAAGAGATAGAAGCAATAAGAAAAACAGAATAACAGGAGAAATGAAGACAGAATAGAATAATACTTATCCATATCAATTGGGATGCCAGAGTTGAAATGTTGCTCCATAATTCTCCACATTCCAGTTTTTGGCTTGCGAAAGGGATCTTCTGTTTGACCAGTAGTTTTTCCCAATCCACAAGCTACAAAAACCTGCATTCAGACGTTAAAAGAATAAACTCATTACACTAGCTCCCAGAGAGATTACAAACCGGGGAGAAGTTAAGGATTAAAGAGAAGAATCACTTATATTTGGCAAACTTGCTTAATGGGTATTGATACCAATATTGATGGCTCTGCAGCAAACAGTAGATCCGGATACAGGAGAATGATCCAATATAATGAGAGGATCCATTTGTCGCTTCCCCAAGTGTTTCACAATATTAATGGATTTTCTGTGTGGGAATTAAATCCATGAATCATGGACTTCAACTTGCAAATGACTGAACTACAAAGGATATCTGGAGAGAATGTAATTTAAAGTATTGCTAGTGTGGGATACTTGAAGGCAGGTTCTTCTTGGGAGGCTAGAAGCAACACTTAATAATATTCTATTGGGCATTTGGCCACTTGAGGAGAATCACTTTTGAAGAGAGCTAATCTAACAGTTAATCAGTAATGCTCTTATTGTGGTAACTCTGATGAGATTCTTTGGTATCTTAACACTATCCAATTTTACATTTGGTCAATAGAGAAGATCCACCTTTAAAAAGTGAAAATATGTTGGTTATGCTCCAAATTCAAGTAATTATGATGCGATACTTCAGTATACTCCTGATTTTCCTGCTCATTTTCCACTATCCAGAAGATGCTCAAAATTGCATGCACACAGCTTGTGAATATTTGAATGTCTGACTAAAAGTTTACCCATATCCATTAACAAGGGAAGAAGATTCAGTTTGTGCAACAAGTTACATGGTAAGTGAAGTGTAGGACCGTAGGTAGAAGCCAACTATGGACTGCAAAATATACTACTCTACCTAAAATCCAACAGATAGGTCCATAAATTTTATTTCCTTTCACTTTTACTTTTCCTTTTCTTTGTCCTAGCTTGGATCCTTGTAGCTGACCTCATTAAGTTGGGATAAGGCTTTGTTTTTGTTGTTGTTATAATAAGTGGAGCACATCCTAGATGCACCACAGCAAATCTTTGATGCAATGCAAAAAAACTCAAGTAATCCTACCAAGACAACCAAGCAGAAAGGCTGGGTTTCTTATTGGGTTTATGTTGAAGCATCCCAAATATATGCGATCGGGGAGGATAAAAACTAAAGAAGGAACCTATTTTATCTTTGTCACTTGAGTGTTGATTCAGTTTATTAATTCCTTTCATTTTAGGACAAGGGTATTTTTTGTATTTTGTGCTTGAAAAGAATCAAGATGATTCCAACTGTCCAACTGATTCTATATCTGGCCTAAAGTATGAGGTGGTCCCTCAATAATAAGCACATACATAAATATGTGTACAGAAGCAAAACACTCACCGTCCAGGACCGGAATGACCTAATCTATATTACTACTATAAGAAGGTAAATGTATAATCATCCAACCGACCAATTAAACCATAAAGGGAAAAAAAAAAAAGGTTAAAGCTTGATGTGTCATGAAAGGTCACAGAAAGTAATTAAAAAAAAAAAACAAAAAACAAAAAACCTCAAAGAATTGAGAGTACACCTGAATTGGGACTTTGACAAGCTCAATGAAATTGTGGAGCCGTCCAAGCTTAGAGTCAACTGCTACCTGTCTCTTATTCTTCCAGCGCTCGATGTTAGATTCATTGGTAAAGATAACCTAATGAGGATGAAACTAAAAATTCAATATTTTACAAACAGAAAAATTTGATTAATTAACCAAGCAAAAACTAAGAAAAAAGTCACAAAACCAGTCAACTTCTGAAGGTAACATTTCACTTTATTCACTACTATTTTAACAGCCAGGATTCAAGAATCTTAAGGGGAAGGAACCAACCAGCTTGTAGTCATCCTTGTACAAATTCTGCAGCTTTTCTGGTATTGAAGGATACATAAGTTTCCATTCATCCGGGCCAGTTCTGAGGGTTTAAGAAGTAATATCAGATAGATCAACAATCCATTTAATTTCATGATGCGACGTCTAAAAGGAGGGGGTGGGGGAAAAGTGAAAATCCCAAAAAGTAGTGCAACCATCAAACGAGATAAAGGTCTGGTCAGGTAAATGAAAGGAAATGTCCATGTGCCAGCACCAAAATAGTTTGCAAGACAACTAATGACTAATATCATAAAATACTTAGAATAATCAAGATCCAGATAGCAAGCCCCATTCATGAATGTGGTGGTGGTGGTGGTACAGTTTTAGTGTGAAATAGGATCTTTGAGGAATCAGCTGGAGTTCCAGCAAAGCAAGGAATTAGGTTAGAACTGAAATACGAGGGGAAAAAGGGAAGTGAGTCAGATTTCAGATCAATTAAAAATCGGCAAGCCCTTCAAGGGCATGATCAAACAGGATACTAGTATCTTAATTTTTCCAAAGTTCTCAAGCATATCATAGAACAGCATCTAAATATTTTGTACAGGGAAATCGAGATTCAAATTTCAAGCCAGATGGAGTTTGGTAGCACTTCCAGGCAACCATTAAACAGGATACCTCAGCATCTTAATCTTTTGAAGGTGCCAAGGCAAACACCACATGACCTTGTTGTTCTATCACTAATCCACAAGTGACACACAATTGCAAGTTTATCTGACCATTCACTTCTAGTTCATATATAACTTTTATGCAAAATAACTAAGATAGTAGTGCTTTTCTAAACAATGCAACAAACAAATAAGCCAATGGACATCTGAACAGTTGCATTTGGATATGGTCAAATCCTGAGTACCTTTTCACAGAAGTATTGGCGAGACACCCATCAAAATCAAAAGCAGCAATTTTACTTGAATCATGAAGACCATCATCCTATACACATAAGTAAACAGAGAACATAATAAGTGATATAACTCTCATGTTATTCCCAAACACCCATGAATACATGAAAAAGGACGAGAGAGAGAGTAGCATCAACAGTAAAGGTGGAGCCACTAATGAAGATGAACTGGAATTTCAGTAAAAGTAGTGCCACTAACAATTAGGAATTTCAGTAACAATCCAAAATAGGAAGATCCAGAGGAAGATGAAACAGCTCAAGTATATTTGGAGGTGGGGGGGGGGGGGAATGGAAAATTAAATGATTTTTTTTTTT
The DNA here is from genome assembly GCF_013358625.1 of Macadamia integrifolia. NCBI lineage: Eukaryota > Viridiplantae > Streptophyta > Magnoliopsida > Proteales > Proteaceae > Macadamia > Macadamia integrifolia. Next base: position 8,443,316 of record NC_056570.1, read on the forward strand.
TTAAACGAAAATTTAAACTAAATACCTGAAAACCCTATAATCAGAAAACAACAAATCCTCCAGAGAAAAAAAGGAGGAAAAAAATGGAGTTCGCAAATAACAATTGAAAACCTCATGGATCAACTGTTGAAGTCATCTATGAAAGTATTCAATAAATGGGATCAATATCTCACCCGTTCAAGAAATATGATTGTTTGGAAAGCCTTCCATTTTGGTAATAATGTAGCATCCTGGATCAAGAATTAAGATGTACAGAAAACTTGATCACATGCAGAAAAAACATGTATATGAAAAAGTAGAGATTTGAATAATTTATTCAATTTACACCAAGAAAGAAAACAATAAGACTATATGACATGAGAAAACAAGAAGGATAGAGCAGACCTTGTACTTAGTCTTCACATCTGAAATAGAGAAAGCTGTCTCCTGCACAGCTTCATTGCTGGATGTAGACAACTGCAAGCAATTTTAAACAAAAACCTCATCAGCTAGATTTTGCAAAAGTGCAACAATAACTATCATTGTGTAAATACAAAATATAGAGTATATATAATACACCAGTGAACCAAAATGCGATTGCATTACTGATATTCAGATTTCAAAACAGATCAATAACCCCCATTATCAAAGAGAATAACAATGGCACGGTGGTTGATATTGAAGAGGGTTATGAGTCTGCTATAGGACAATTTGTTGGCATTAAATGTGGACATGTCATTCATGCCATCCACTCATCCTTGACTTATGTGGTAAATTTCATCCCAAAAGGAATCTCCAAGTGGCCAGAAGAATGTCAACATTTTGAACAATTTTGGATTACAGCAAATAAAACAATGTGAATAAAGAACAACATATGATGGTTCATACTGTTGAATTAGACTATAAAAGTCAGCCTGCGACAAGATCAATTGGGCCACTCATCTATACAACATTCAGAATGGCGATGATCAGGCTTCAATGTGGCTGAAATGGGTGACCATTTAGAAACGTTTATTTAAGCAACCCAGTAAGAAGCCCTTTCCAACAGTAGTAATAGTAAAACAGGACTGATCAACTCAATGCTGACCTAGCAAATTATTGAAAACACAATGAATTTCAAATCCATCTCTTGAAGTTTCATAAAAACATCATTGAACTACTCGAGGAGAAATTCACTACCTTCAACTTCTTTGAATTCTTTTCATCGAGTTCAGCAATCTCAGCAACCTGGAATGCATAAAATATGACAACAAACAATAGAAAAAGATTATTACAACAAGGTCTGTTAATATCAATCAACTAGAATTTGCTTACGTCTGATTCCTTATGAGTCCTCTTATTTCCTTTGCACCCTTCAGAATCCTGTAACATGAATAGCGCCAATCATGTTCTTCGCATAAGTCAATCACTTAAGTATCGGAAATCAATTTAAACCACCTTCACTTGTTTATGGCGTCCAACCTCCAATTTCTTCAATGATTCCTGGTCGCTAATCTATAAGAAGCACAAAAGAAATGGAAACGAAATAAGTCAAAAAAAAAAAAATTTCAAGCCAAAAAAGAACCATCATCGCATATCCGCACCTACCTTCAATGTCGAAAAACCCTGTATCTTCTCTGCAGAAAACAATTGCTGAGAATCGGTTGGGAAACAGCTCAAGTGATGCCATTTCTTTATTTCGTACCCTCGTGGATCTTTGCTCACCAAACCTAACCTCAGAGCACCCCCATCGATGTTCTTGGAGCATTCCTTGCAAGTAGATCGATTGGACTTGGCGTACTCGGCGACGATCCTCGAAGCAGCCATAAGAGGTCTTCCGAGGCAGGAGAAGGATATGCGCTCCAGAATTAATTGACGAGAAGCCACTATGAATTCGGAGGAATAACAGCTTTGGGAATGGGAATGGGAATGGTAGGGTTTTGTGATATCAGAGAAATATTTGAGAAATTCAGCATAGAATGACGACGATGGTAAGGAATTGCTCTTCGTCGAAGAACTGAGACAGGTGCTCAACTGACAACTTTCAGGAATTCTCTTCCCGCCATCCTTCGTTCATCGGTTTCATGCGTCACGTAAATATGACTAAATTTGAGGGGTTTTCAGTCTGTTTTTCACTTCCTCTGTGTTAAAAAAATAAATTAATTTACATCCCCTTCCCTTTTATTTTTTTGGCTCTTATTACATCCCCTTGTCAAGATGACGCTGTTAGTTAGTGTGGTGTTAATTTTGAATTGTAAAAGGCGATTTTAACTTTCTTGTAATTCAACCACAAATTAAATATCTATTTTAAGCCCTATGATCTTCTCAAACCATTTTCTCCCAAATTGAAAAGAGATTAGGGTTGTGAAAACATAATATTTGTGGATAAGGTATTTACCCAAAACTTATAAGGTTTGTAACATGGCCATAGTCCAGGGGGGCCATGTATATATATATATTTTTGTTAATGACGGATATCCAAGCCTTTGGCCTGACTAGTCCCGCAGGCTCATACTAATTCCACAACCTCATAGACCGGATCATACCGGGGTTGAATGGGAACCATTCAACTTTCACTAAAAGTAGTGAATAGCATTAAAGTACCCTGTGTGAGTAGTCCAAGGTGTGCCTAGTAAGAGTCGAACTTAGAACGTCCGAGGTTATGGCTCGTACCAAGTTCATTGCTCACCAACTATGCTACCCCCTTGGGTTGGGAGGGCCATGTAATTTACTCAAAAAATAAATAGAAAATAAGAGAGAGAGAGAGAGAGAGAGAGAGAGAGAGAGAGAGAGAGATACCCAAAACTTATAAGGCTTGTGGTTGATTAAAATTTTGAATAAGAGTCTGCAGAAGAAAATTATCAATTTCACAAATCAAAACCCTAAGAGAGAGAGAGAGAGAGAGCTTTCAACGTATAAGGGAACAATTTATAAAGCTGTAATACATCTGTTACCTATGGCAATTTACAATTTTAACCTAAAAAAAATAACATTATAACATGTTCTCATTAAAAGTTCAACTAAAAAATGGCGAAAAACAATTTTAAGCCATGAAAAATCATAAATGACTCGTGGCCCTGCCATGGTTCAAATAGAAACAAGGTCCATAAATAATATCAAACGCAAGGAAAAACATTTAAAAAACAAGAACAAAAATAGCAAAGTGGACTATATATCCTTGAATGCATTTTTTTATTAAAATAAATCCAAAGAATAAAATCTCCTCTTTAGAAAAGAAAGTATACAAACCAAGGTCAAACTTCAAAATTGAGACCCCTTTGGCCAAATTTTATTTTCTTCATTTATTTTATGAGAAGTAGCTCTTGTTTAGGATTGTAGCATACACTACCGTTCCATAAGCCTATCTCTCTCCTCCCACACTATAGGGGCGGTGGATATCTTTTTTTTTTTTTTTTTTTTTGTTAACGATGAATATCCAAGCCTTTGGCCTGACTAGTCCTATGGACCCATACTGACCATACAATCTCATGAATCGGGTCATACCGGGACTGAATTTGAGCCATTCAATTTTCATTGAAAGTAGTAAAGACCACTAAACACCCAATGTGAATCGATGGTCCCTTTCCAAAGAGGTAAGAGGAGTCGAACTGAGAACCACACGCTTCCTGAGGCGAAGGTCCCTTGCCAACTTTATGATAGAGAAAAAGGGGAGATACCCTAAATATACACTCACACCTATGTGACAGGATCCACTAACCTCTTGATGCCTACTCTTCGAGTAGAAGCTTCAAGCCAATATGCTAGGTAGTGGATTCTTTTTTTTTTTTTTTTTGGTAAATGAATCTTTATTGATGATGCCAAAGGAACACATGGCTTCAAAGATACACAAATCATAAAGCCAACGAGTAGATGGTGGCCAAACTATTTATCTTGGCAAAGACAAGGCCCTCTGGGCAAGGGAGTGTGCAACACCACTGACGTCCCTTAAAACATAAGAAAATTTACAGCAAATAAAAGAGGCAGCATACTGGCAGATATCATGAAGGACGGGAACAAGTGTTAGATTTTATATCTAGTTTATTATATTTAAGTTTCAAAATAACGTATTTCTTTTATGTGTTTTGATTGTCTTGTTATGGTGTGGGACCCTTGGGGTCAAGGTGGAGAAAAATGGCCAATAACACTCTATGAGAGCCCTAAAATCCATTCATGGTCATTATAATGAGTGGAGAGGTGGGCAAAAAGAATTGATTGGGATTAATTTCATTTATGAAATTAATTCTTAATTCATACTATAGGTTATTGCCAAATGGAGGTAAATGGTCAATGTCATTATATGAGTGCCCTAAAGTCCATTCATGGTCACTATTACGAGTGGGGAGGTGGGCTAAAGAATTGATTGAGATTAAATTGAATTAATTCTCAATTCATGTTTATTTGGCATTATTCTCCAATTAACTTGCCATTAGTTGGAGGTTACTCTTGGGGAATCCAAGAAGGTGCAAGGGTTGGTTTTGGGTCTATATAAGCCCAACCAAATACCTTACAAAAATACGCATTCACACATTGACATTTCATCAATTTCTACTTGTTGCAATCATACAAGTCTTTCTCTTCCTTCCATTTTCTCTAAGTCTTGTCTAAGGTTAGAGGGGGGCTGCTGTGCTGTAGCTTTTTGCTTCTAGAAGGGACTAAAAGAACTGCCTCATCTTCTATTGAGAGGTTATTTTATCTTGGAGGTAGAGGTGCAGAACAACTCTTGGTAGTAGAGGGCATTAATTACTTTAAAGGCAGAACTGCAAGTATGACTCAACCTCTATTCTGTTCGAAGCTTCTTCAGTTACTGTGGTGGTGGTTCAACATCTATTTCAAGTATTTCTTTATCTCATTTCAGCTAAGGATCAACACTACAACAACATAGTTTCTACTGCAAAAGCTTTGTATTGTAATTTGTATTTTGTAAGAAATTGTAATACAATTATCCAACAGGTTTAAGGTAATTGAACATTGTAAGATCACATGATTGATCTTGGTGATGCAAGCCTCAACAAAGGTGATGACTCCAACAACAATGATGGTCTTTCAATCACTATCATAGGTGATGCTTCGAACAACAATGTCGTAGATGGAACTATCAACGAAGGAGATCCTTCAAACATCAATGTTGAAGGAACAATCAACAATCAAGGAGGCGGGGTTCATGTTAGCCACAATGGTTAGGGGATTCCTCATTTCTCTACCATTGATTCAATTCCCACCAATGTTATCCTGTCGGTAACTGATCGTATCCTGAATTTGGGCAAGATAAAGTTTATTACTGAATTTGAAAAAATTGAGCAGTTTGGAGGTCAAAACTTTAAACGATGGAGGTAAATGATGTTGTTTACATTAGTCCAAATTGGGATGGTATTTGCCTTGATTGAACCCATGCCGAAAAAAGCAATGATCCTGTAAAGGAGGGTAAAAGGGTGGCTTGGATTCAAGCGGATTACCAATACAAAAATTTGATCTTTAATGCATTATCTAATGACTTATACCATGTGTATAGTTCATTGAAATATGCGTATTCGATTTGGAATGCTTTGGTAAATAAGTACTCTCTTGAGGATGCTGGCTCAAAGAAGTACTTGGTGGCTAACTTTCTAAATTTTACTATGAAAGATAATGACACCATTTCGAACCAAATTGATAAATTTCAAATCTTGGTTGAAAAGCTAGCAAAGGAAAAAATTGTTCTACCAGAAGAATTTGTGACTGGTGCCTTGATTGAAAAGTTTCTATCTCCTTAGGATACTTTCAAGTTATCAATGAAACACAAGAAGACAGAATTGACCTTGGACTAGTTGGTTGTAAGAATCAAAATTGAGGAAAAGAACCGAAACAAGGACAAGGGTAAAAAAAACCTTGGGGAGAAATGCTTAAAAACGAACTTAGTAAAAACCAACAAACAAAACAAGAAAAGGAAGAACCGTCAAAACAATGATGAGCCTTCTTTTAAGAAGAAGAAACTCACTTATTATGAGTGTGGTAAGCCAGGACACATCAAGAAAGATTGTCGATTTAAGAAGAAAAAATATGAAAAGATGAACCTAGTTGAAGACAACGTCTTTGTAGCTATGGTTATAGAAGCAAATTTGGTTGAAAAATCAAAGGATTAGGTATTAGATACCAGTGCTACAGGACACATTTGTGGTGATCTGAATATGTTCTCTTATTCCATGAGTATGGGAGACGAAAATGTATTCATGAAAAATTTCTAAAGTGCCCCTATTATGGGGAAAGGAAAGGTAATGTTGAAGCTCACTTTAGGGAAGAATATGATTCTCACCAATGTCTTCCGTGTGCCGGACATTAGGCGCAATTTAATTTAAGTTCATTTGTTTAATAAAGTACGAATGAAATTAGCTTTTGTGGGGAAAGGATACCTTAGTGAGGGGTTATTTGTACCAGACATTGAAAATGTTGTTAGCGAGAAAGCTAGTACTTCTTCTGCTTACATTGTTGCCCCTACTAATTCTTTTGATTTGTGGCATGGTAAGTTGAGTCATAGTAGTATGAAGTATATCACCAAACTATACAAGTTAGACATGATCACCAATAAAGTGGAATCCCCTATGAACAAGTGTACAACTTATGGATAGAAAGAGTGATTTCTTGGAATTTATCCATAGTGACTTGAGTGACTATAAGTCATATGAGTCTAGGGGAGGAAACAATTATGTCATAACCTTTGTAGATGACTACTCCAAGTATACTATAATTATTTATTCAAAGGATGAGGCTGAAAATGCATTTATATCTTACAAAACGGAAGTTAAAAATCAACTTGACAAGAAGGTTAAAAGACTTAGAACCGATAGAGGAATTGAGTATTTTTACATTGAAAAGTTTTGTAGGAAAAATAGAATTATCCATGAAACAGCCGCTCCATACTAACCGAAATCCAATGGGGTTGTCGAAAGGAAAAATAAATTTCTTAAAGAGATGATGAACTCTATGTTATTGAGTTCAAGTGTACCACTTAATATGTGGGGGAAAGCCATGTTAACGACATGTTATCTATCAAATAGAATCCCACATAATAAGACTAGTATGATTCCATAAGAGAAATGGTTTGGAAGGAAACCAAGTCTAAAACACTTACGGATTTGGAGCTGTTTGGCTCAGGTATTATTATTCGATATCAAGAAAAGAAAATTGGGACAAAAAACATATGATTGTGTATTTTTGGGTATACTATAAATAGTACAATATACTGATTCATGGTGATTAAAGCTATGGATGATGTTATTGAAATAAATAGCATCATAGAATTAAGGGATGTTGAGTTTTTTGAAAACATATTTCCTTTTAAGTCCAATTTACCTACAAGTAAGGATAATCAATTGATTTATGGGGAAATAGAGTCAAATGAATGAATGGGTTACCAATCAAGAATTGGATAATAGTGATGGAAGTCAACTAATGATGAACAAGCGACTTAAAAGACCCAAATATTCGAATGATGAGTGGCTTTTCTATTTAGTAGACAAGGATCCTCTTACATACAAAGAGACCATTACATCATCAGATGCCGTCTTTTGGAAGGAGGCAATCAAGAGTGAACTACATTCAATTTTGGAGAATAATACTTGGGAATTGGTAAAATTCTCAATTGATTCCAAAACTTTGGAAATCAAGTGGATATTTCGAAAGAAACTAAAAAGTGATGGGTCACTTGATCGTTTCAAAGCCAGACTTATAGTCAAGGGGTTTGGGCAAAAATCTGACATTAATTACTTTGACACATTTACCCCAGTCTTTAGAATTATCATAGTAAGGGTTATGTTAGCAATGACATCAATACATAACCTGATCATCCATCAAATGGATGTGAAAACGACATTTCTAAATGGAGACTTAAAGGAGAAAATTTACATAAAGCAACCAGAAGGTTGTGTTATAATGGACAAGAGAAAAACGTTTATAAGCTTAGAAAATCTTTATATGGATTGAAGCAGGCACCAAAGCAATGGCATGAAAAATTAGATAAAGTTCTAATTTCAAATGATTTCGTTGTGAACGACGCTGAAAGGTGCTTATATAGTAGGTTTCATGGTGGTAAGGGGGTATTCATACTGCTATATGTAGATGATATGCTAATAATGGGAACAAACTTGGAAATAGTGAGTCAAGCTAAGAAACTTTTGATGTCTAGTTTTGACACAAAGACATAGGAGAGCTTGATATAATCTTTGGGATCAAGATCATCAAATAAGAGAATAACATTTCACTATCTCAAACCCATTATATAGAAAACATACTTAAAAAGTATAGGTACCATAAAGTTTCAGTGGTTAAAACATCTTTTGATATGGGATGTCATTTGAAAAGAAACTTGGGTGAATCGGTGAATCAAGAAAAGTATGCTCAAATTATTGGTTCAGTCACATATCTAGTGAATTGTACGCATCTTGATATTGCCCTTGCAATAGGAAAGTTGAGTCAACATACTCACAATCCAAGTAAAGAGCATTGGAGCGTGGTTGATAGGTTGCTGAGGTACCTAAGAGGTATTATAAACTATAGTTTGCACTATAGTGGTAAACCAACGGTGTTGGAAGGGTACTGTGATTCAAATTGGATCTCGAATACAAACGAATCCTTAGCTACTAGTGAGTATGTATTTACATGAGCAGGCGGTGCCATCTCATGGAAGTCTACAAAGCAATCTTGCGAGATGGGCTCTACTATGAAAGCTCAGTTCATAGCCTTAGGAAAGGCGAGAACAGAAGCCGAATGGCTTAGAAACCTAATGGCAGATATTCCATTGTGATAAAAATCGACACCATTAATATCACTACATTGTGATAATCAAGCAGCTATACATTTAGCCAAGAATCGGATATACAATGGTAAAAGGAGGCACATACACCTATGACACAATCTTGTGAGACAGTGCATCAATGAATGAATGATAGCTATCGATTATGTGAAGTCAAAAAGTAATCAAGCTGACATGTTCACAAAGCTTATGCTTGTCAATAACTTGTGCCGTGTATCTATAGGAATGGGGTTGATGCCTAATCCTTAGGTCATGTGATGGACACCCTACCTATGTGAAGAGGCTTAATGCCTAAATTATGTTCAAGGGGTACAAACGAAGTCATGAGATGACCAGTTTAGTACTATTACTTATATAAGTATTCATTCCAAGATGTAGATGGTGATAGTAGTACCACCACAATGAGAAAGATTGAGCAGTAAAGCTCTTAATTAGTCTAATTCCAGAAAATGTGGGGGTGTGTTAATTGTGGTGCATATTGAAGACTAACCTAAGTGAATGTAAGGGATGCGGTCACCGTCGATGAGAATTTATAGGTAAGTTCTCTAAACATTCATGAGTCAAAGAAAAGGGACATGGCTGATTCAAAAGTCCAAAGTGATTATATGATAGATAGCTTAAAAAGTCGACTTATGGGATATGGTTGATGGGTCGGTCAGCTACACCAATGAGAAAATGTTCAAGGAGTCTGACTCTAACTATACTTTGTAGCGCGGCTCATTAAACCTAGTGTAAGTTCAAGTCCGAAAGACATCTACAACGATGTGTCCTATAATGTCTAATACAGTCATAACACATGTCCTTCATGTCGTTTGAAACTTATGGGGATTATTAGATTTTATATCTATTTTATTATATTTAAATTTCAAAATGAGGTATTTCTTTTATGTGTTTTGATTGTCTTGTTATGGTGTGAGACCCTTGGTGTCAAGGTAGAGAAAAATGGTCAATAACACCCTATGGGAGCCCTAAAGTCCATTCATGACTGATGAGGCAAAATATGTCCCCTTCCTCAGCACGACTGAAGCGTGTATGCAAACCTGAACAGGATTGACCCACTATCTCAGCCCTCCATCAGGCCATACTACCACTTCGGCCCTCCATCAGATCGTGCTGCCACCTCGGCCCTCCATCAGGCCGTGCTGCTACCTCGGCCCTCCAATAGGCCGTGCTGCCACCTTGGCCCTCCATCAAGTCGTGCTGCCACATCGACCCTTCATCATGCCGTACTTCCACCTCGGCATCTCATCAAGCCGTGCTTCCACCTCGGCATCTTAGAAGGTCGTGATGCCACCTCGACATCTCATTAGGTTGTGCTGCCACCTCAGCCCTCCATCAGGCCGTGCTGCCACCTTGACCCTCCATCAGGCTGTGCTACTAGTCACCTCGGCTTGACCAACCTTCCCCTCAAGGACTCTATGCCTAAACTAGACTCTCCACAAATGCCCCTCCTTCTCTCTCCATCAGTAGCTTATAAATACTAAGGTAAGCCTCCATCATGAGGGATCGATTAATTACTTCTTTTACTGGAAAAGCCCTCTTAAGCATCTGCTGTGGAAAGATCTGACTTAGGCATCGGAGAGTCCCCCGTCGGGTCAGCCCGGCTCTCCCTTGTCATCTCGTCTGTGCAGGTCGGCTGGAGCACCAGGAACTACAGGGAAGATCATCCAGTCAATTTTTACCGCATCAGATTGGAGCCATCCATTGGAACAGTTACAAAAAGTCACCTGGGACTAATGCAATTAAGGAGTGAGAAGGTAGTTTCTTCTACGACAACACGAGTAAGATCCACCCGTGAGTTACCACTTGGACGCCCCCATTCACCACCAATGGCAGAACAGAAGAATGTCCCAGCAGAGACCCCTCCACAAAGACCCCAGCAAACCAGGCCTGATACGCAAGTTACCCACGGAGAGGGGGATCAGTGCGAGCAGAACCCTCAGCTATCTCGCCATGTCCCATCATCCTGGGTAACTCACCCAAACATGGAAGAGTAGATGCAGAGCCTGTAGCTACAGGTGTTAGCGACAAACACACTAGTGCGGGACTTCATACATCAGTTTGGCTCGGCACTTCCAGTGCCACGGACTAGTTCAGCTCAGCCGCCTAGGCCTGTTCCAGGTAGACAACTCAACAATGAATCTCCTAACAACAGTGTCACCCCTCAATCAACAGCAATGAGGGGGTCGGCCAGAACATCACGCACTGTTCACTAGGTACCGCCCCTCTCTCCTATCGAGGGGGCAGGCAAGGGTCCCGATCCTGCCCAGAACAGAAGAGCTCACCGTTCCATGCGTCATCGGAGTCTAGAGACACATGATGCCTATAGAACCCCACCCCGGGTAGGAAGACGCCAGCTGTCACCTCAAAGACTCACTAGAGGCGCACGTCCGTACAGAGAAGAACGGTAAAATCAACCCCATGGGGGTCAGACCTCGCCCATCAAGCAAACCAGTGGCGCACCATGGCAAGGCCAGGATCGGCCTAGTGGTCACCAAGGCCAAGGAAGAAGCCCCATAAGAGGTGAAAGGGCACAACGATCCCCATATCACTAAGCCGAGGTGAGAAGGGACGACTTGGAGAGCCATATCTAGCGCCTCACTGAGCAAGTAGAAGGAATGCAGAGGCAAAGGCACCCGGCCGACATAACTGTAACTCTGGCCCATAATGTACTATCCGACGAACTGATAGATGCCGATCTGCCTCCAAATTTTGTGATACCCGTCTTCAATGGATATGACGGCACCACATATCCCTATGATTATCTGTTATACTACATCTCGGCTATGACAGTTCATGGTAGGTCAGACGCCATTCTCTGTCGAGCCTTCATAGCCTCATTAAAAGGAGTTGCACTGGTATGGATGTCGAACTTGCGGCCATGGTCCATCCACAACTATAAAGAGCTGACAAGAGCGTTCCTCACGCTTTTCCAAAAAAGTATGAAGCAGAAGCAAACTACACAAAACATGATGAACATGAGGCAGGGAGCGAGAGAGACTATAAGAGAGTTCCTTGCCCGATTCACCAAGGTGACATTAGAGGTAAAAAACCTATCAGAAGGAGTGGCGTATAGCACATTGTGCAACAGGGTAATGCACCCTGATCTGGTCCAGTCTCTGGCCCTTGACTTGCAAGAAACAATGCCCGAGCTGTTAAGACGATGCAATCACTACGCCAACATAGAGGAAATCCTGGCCGTCAGAGGGATAGGTGATCAATTGGAGAAGGAGAATAAAAGGACTCTGAGGCCTAGGGACGATTCTCGTGAGCCGAAGAAGAATAGAACAGATCGACCACTTGACACTGATGAACCCGAGCGATATGAACTTGATCGTTCCCGAACAAACCTGCTCTTAGAGATCCAAGATCATAAGTATTTTTACTGGCCCAGGCCAATGACAGCTAAACCAGAGGAGATGAACCTCAACTGGTATTGTCGATACCACCGAGACCATGGATATGACAATGAAGACTGCAAGTCTCTGAAAGGAAAATTAATGAGCTCATCAAGGCTGGATACCTCAATAAGTATTTGAAGCAGAAATATGGTGGGAACTGGCCCGAACCAAGGAGAGATGATGCCAGGTTGAACCTTCCAAGGAACCAGCCACGGACCGAGCTGACGCTTACGATAACAAACTCGTGGGTCTAGCTATTTTAACAATCATGGGCAGACCCATGACCGAATCAGTCAGAAAAGCCAAAGCCCACGTGCAGTTCGTATGCATCACGGAACAACTTGTCAAAGCCCTTAGAACGGATCCACCCATTTTATTCTCTGACCGAGATCTAGAAGAGTTGAACTGGCCTCACAACGACGCTGTCGTGGTTCAATTAGTGGTGGCCAACCACCCCTTCCACAGGGTCCTAGTGGACACAGGAGCCTCCATTGACCTCATGTCCTACGAAGCCTTCACAAAACTAGCGCTTGGCACTGGGACCCTAAAGCTAACTCCATGACCCTTGTACGGATTTTCAAGCACACCAGCAGAGCTGGAAGGAGTGGTAGACTTGCCCGTAACCATTGGACAAGGAGCTCAGACAGCCACTACCATGGTCTCTTTTATGGTCGCCAAGATCGCCTCATCCTATAATGCAATCCTTGGCCGACCTGGTCTCAATGGCCTTGGGGCGATTGTGTCCACTAAGCACATGAAAGTTAAATTCCCCACCAGCAATGGAGTTGGTGAATACAAGTCTAGGCAAAAAGAATCTCATGTATGGTAGAAATCTATCAAGAAACCATGCTCCGGCCTAACATGTATGGTAGAAATTATTGATTGCCGAGATGAAAGCCTCTTGATACAAGCTGAGCCAGTAGAACAACTGCTTACTGTCCCAATCACTGAGGCCAGTAGACACTTTTATCAGTAGACAGTTTTATCAGTAGATTGCATTGAAATCCCATCATTTGGGTGTTAGTCTTATAGATTTTATATTGTCAGCACCTTAGCTTCCATATCTCAGTTATTCAATTTTATTCATGGAGCGGATTAGATTCTATTTTGAAGTAATGTATTTGTTCCAAGTGCATACCACACATCAATATACTATGAAGCTTCTCCCAAATATCTGGATCTTCTAAGGAAACAAAGACCTTAACAACTAAGGCATAAAGACAGGCTACAACTTGGCAGTATCTAAGACCGAGCTACAGCTTGGCATCATCAAAGACCGAGGTATAAGCTCGACAGCATCTAAGACCGTGCTCAAGCTCGGCACTATCAAGACTAGGCCCTAGTTTGGCAACTCAAGCCTTTACGCATTAAGGCATGCAAGCCAGAGCACGGCTCAACACCTCAAGCCCTAATGCATTAATGAATGTAAGCCCGAGCCCCAGCTCGGCACATCATGACCTTACGCATTAAGGCGTTCAAGCCCGAGCCCCGGCTCGGCACCTTAAGCCCTTATGCATTAAGGTATGCAAGCCCAAGCCCTGGCTCGGCACATCAAGCCCTTACGCATTAAGGTATTCAAGCCCGAGCCCCGGTTCGGCACCCTAAGCCCTTATGCACTAAGGCATGCAAGCGCGAGCCCTAACTCAGCACATCAAGCCCTTACGCATTAAGGCATTCAAGCCCGAGCCCTAACTCGACACCTCAAGCCCTTATGCATTAAGGCATGCAAGCTCGAGCCACGGCTCAGTACATCAAGCCCTTACGCATTAAGACATTCAAGCCTGAGCCCCAGCTCGGCACCTTAAGCCCTTAAGCACTAAGGCATGCAAGCCCGAGCCCTAGCTCGGCACATTAAGCCCTTATGCACTAAGGCATGCAAGCCTAAGCCCAGCTCAGCAGCTTAAGCCCTTACATACTAAGGCATGTAAGTCCGAGCCCTAGCTCGGCACCTCAAGCCCTTACGCACTAAGGCATGCAAGTCTAAGCCCAGCTCGGCATGCACTAAGGCATGCAGACCGAGCACAGCTCGACACCTCAAGCCCTTACTCACTAAGGCACGTAAGCCTGAGCACGGCTTGACACCTCAAGCCCTTATGCATTAAGGCACGCAAGCCAGAGCATGGCTCAACACTTCAAGACCTTACGCATTAATTCATATAAGCCCAAGCCCCGGCTTAGCACTTCAAGACCTTACACATTAAGGCATATAAGCTCAAGCACGGCTTGGCACCTCAAAACCTTACGCAATAAAGCATTCAAGCCCCAGCCTTGATTTGGCATCACAAAAGACCTTAACGCAAGGCACATCAAAAGATCGAGCCCTAGCTCAGCACCCCTATGGCTAGTCCCAGGCTTGGCACCTCAAGAGCTCATAAGCTAGACATGGAATATTAATTTCGAGCTCAGACAGGGAATGGAGCCACACTCAGATAGCTGTACTGGTCCTTATTCTTCCAAAAGTTACTCATTTCGAGCCAGCTCAAAGTACAAGAAAATAAAGAAAGAAGCACAAGAATGCTGAGGGATGACATCAAAACAAATTTTTCATTCATCAAAAAAAGGGAAAAAAACCCTCAAAGTACATCACTCCTGAAGGAGACATCTACATAAAAAATATATATATACAAGGCTAATCTCGGGGGGTTAATCCACGGGCCTAGCTCTTCACTTGGCTATCCTTCGAGTCAGATCACCTCTTCACTAACGTTAATTGAGTTGCAGAGCTACACCAAAGTAGCAGGGACTGGAACGTGCCACTCATAGTCTGTCAGATCGTTGCCTGGCATCTTACTCGGGATGAATCGGATGGAATCGTCCGAGCTGACCTGGAATGAAGCAATGTTAATGTCAACCAATTTTTGATAGGCCTAGGGGTTCAACCACCTCTTTGACCTCCAGTTCGGCCCGGTGTTCCCTTTCCAGCTCGCCAACCTTAGCTGCAAGCTCCTCCTCCTTGCGAGCACCCTGAGTCTCGAACAACTCATCCTATAGAGCATCATTCTCCTTCATCAAGTTGCTGTTGGCATTGACCTGCTTAGCAACCTCCTGTTCTAGCTCTCCAGTTATCAACCCGACATCATTGGCACGAACCTCCTCAGATCAGGCCATTTTCTTCTCAACCTCCAGTTAGCCTGGGATCTTGTGCGGCTCCCCATGAAGGTGCTTTGCCTCCTTTGCCTTTGAACAAGCGATAGCCACGTCCTTGAATCATTGAGTAGCCTCAGCTGAGAAAGTGAAGCAGCGTGTTTCGCATCGAATTAAATGCTCTAGCAGATCAATTCAAACTCCTAGAGTGGGAGGCTGGTGATGAGGAAAAATATGTCCCATTCCTCAGCACGGCTGAAGCGTGTATGCAAACTTGAACAGGACTGACCCACTACCTTGGCCCTCCATCAGGCCGTGCTGCCACCTCGGCCCTCCATCAGGCCGTGCTGCCACCTCGGCCTTCTATCAGTTCGTACTTCCACCTTGGCCCTCCATCAGTCCGTGATGCCACCTTGGCCCTCTATCAGGCAGTGTTGCTACCTCGGCCCTCCATCAGGCCGTGTTGCTATCTCAGCCCTCCAATAGGCCGTGTTGCCACCTCGACCATCCATCAGGCCGTGCTGTCACATCGGCCCTTCATCAGGTCATGCTTCCACCTTGGCCCTCCATTAGGTCGTGCTACTACCTCAGCCCTCCAATAGGCCGTGCTGTCACCTCAGCCCTCCATCAGGCCATTCTACCACATCGGCTGTCACACCCCGTTCACACTGAACCGGAGCGGTGACCGAGTTAACACCGGTTAACCCAAACCTGCCAGGATCATCAGATACTGTATTCCACCATAGTATACACACACTAACATAAGTTCATCAGATCAGCGGAAGACTAAGTTTACCTGTGGATAAATCTTATATACTTGATACCCGAATGGTGATACAATAATTATATACATTTGGGCCCGAAGGCATGATATATACACAAAAAGAATAGAATTCAAATATCAAGTATATACAGGAAATCATAAAAAAAAATCAGAGTGCACAGCTCGGCTCGATCTCAAGGCTGGAGCTCAGCTCGGCATCAAAGGTTGAGCCCAGCTCGGCATCGCATAGAAGAGCTCAGCTCGACCTCGGAAGTGGAGCTCAGCACGGCCTCCAAGGTGGAGCTCAGCTCGGCCTCAGAACTGCTGTCCCGCAGCACAGCTCTCGCACAAGCAGTCAGCGCTGTGCTTTAACTCCTCAGGGGTCCACCAGTCCTCTTCAGGAAACTCGACTGTGGGACCCACCCCATGCTCCTCAGATGAATGACCTGCAAAATCATCTAAAAAGGGGTGTACACGTGGGATGAGCTCACTAGCTCAGTAAGTAGAAAGATGGACCACACACAGCAGCCCACACATCACAACACATCATATGCATTACATGCCATGCTATTCATTTTAAATCACATCCACCTAAGCAACATTACTAAGTCCTTGGTTTTAGTGCTACTACAACCACAGTGCGCGTATACTCCGGGTACGAGCCGCGAACTCCCTCCCGTGATACGCCCATAGGGCTGTTGGAGAAGGCCCACCGTGAGTACTCGGAAAAAGTAAAGACAATGCCGTCCACCGGCTCTCAACAGAAATGTAAATAATTTAAATGAAAGTGCTGACTCCAGCAATTTAAAAGTAGTACGATTGACCCTCTTGAATGTACCACCGGGGTTGCCGACTGTCCTACATGACTCGTCGGGCGTAATGCCTAACCGCCACAGTGTCCGACAACCGCGACCCCTGCTTCCCCCCAAATGGCAACCCAACACCTTAACCCCTGTTGGGAAGGGTCGTAGCACGGGATGGTGAGAATCCTAATACCGCATGCTCCTATATGACAATAGTACGACTGCATAGTGCCTCCGTGTCCCATACCACGGGCCACCAATGCATTCGTTTCCAAGCCGACTACGGCACCTAGTCTATCAATGCATTATGCACCATGATGTCCACATTCAACATATAAACATCTCATTCAATTGGCATTTGAAAAGTAAACATAGCATATATGCACATCAATGTGAGGAATGACTAATCTATATAGCATATTCATGATGACATGACTAGATTAGATATAATTAAGTGAATGCCAAACAAATGCCTTGAAACAAGGCCAAACGTCCTCTCTCCACTTACTTGTAGCGTACAAGGATTCCCGATCGGTACGGGTGAGATCCGGAGCGAATCGGTTAGGATTTGGTGAACCTAACATAATTGAGCGGCGTTAGTACTTCACCATTTTAGAATCAAAATTAATGAAATCCGATGTTAAAATCGTGTTTAGAACGTCAAAAGAAGGTCACACGTCCGATTTGGGTTCGATCGGACATAAGGATCACCTTCGGGGCCACACGGGTGGGTCAGACAGGTGGGCTGTCTACCCACCGATTTTACCCACCGGTTTGGGACCGGCGGGTAGGGGCCCGCCGGTGGTACCCACCGGTTGTACCCGCCGGTTGGGCCAGGGACCCTTTGCCAAGACCGGCGGGTAGGTACCCGCCGGTTAGGCCTGAAGGCCCCCTGCCTTCTCAGGTGGGTACCCACAGGCGGGTAGGTACCCGTCGGTTGTACCCACCGATTTTGGCAGGAAAGACACTGTTTCTTCCCCACTTTCTCCATTCTTTGGGGAATCAAATGGGGCTTTTCCCCACCCATTCTTCACACCCTCAAGGTCCTATAAGATGGTTCTAACCTAGATCTAGGTTAGATTCAAGTGAGGGAAACCATCTTACCTTCTTTGCCCAAAAATGACTTCAAACCCTTCAAACCACTTCCAACTCACAATGCTTCTTCTACCTTGTCAATATCTCTTCAAATCCTTCAAGATCAACACATAAATCATCTATTAAACCTTAGATTCATCATTTCAAAGGGTATTTACAAGATCTCAAGAAACCATACTCGAATCAAGGGTTTAAAGCTTGGGTATGGTGAATGTTCATAAAACCCAACTTTTCTTACCTCCAACTGTAGATCTAGAGTTGAAGATTACTCTCCCGGCACCGGAATGGCAAGATCGAGCTTCGACGCCACTGAAATCCTTCCTTTCTTCCTCTTCCTTCTCTTCCCTTTCTTTTCTCTCTCCTCTTTACTTTTCTCACCAAACGTACGTGGGTAATAAATGGAAAGAAAAGAAATCATAAAGCCTTATATACTATTCCTAATTAAGTAAATAGTGCTCTTGGATGGGTCACTCAGGTGGGTGCACCCACCTGTCCTACCCACCTGAGAGCCAAGACTTGGGATTTTGATCGGGTTCGGACCTCAGCGCGAACCCCACCCCAGGCATACGATGTAGCCTACGTATATACCTTAAAATACGGATATAATACCTGTTTTATCCGTACATAGCCTTATGGTAGGTGCACGTACACGGTTTGGGTACTCCCGTCTCTTCTGGCACTGGCTCGGACTTGTCGGGCCAGCCGGTGTTTAAGGTCACCCGTGCCATCATAGCCTATAAGGAACCCGCTCTAATATCCTCTGGCTCGGTTCCTGCATGGTTAAACCGGTTCAACCGCGAAATCAGACCGGGCTTAAGAAGCGGGGTATTACACATCCAGTCTTCTTAGCATCTGATCTTGCCCGTCTTTCAAGGCCCTCATAGCAGACATCATGCCCTCAAAATCGTATGCACCACTCTCGGGTGGTGGGGCTCTATGCTGTGGGTCTGCAGCTCTCGTGAAGCCAGGATCAGAACCTCTTGAGTCAAGAGGCTCCTTCTCAAGGATATCCTTGTCCACAAAATCCTCCTCCTCGCACTGAGGAACATAATCCTCATCCTCCTCACTGGTCTCCTCCTCCATGGGAACATCCTCCCTATGGGCAATCCTCCTGTCCCTGCCCCTCTGAGCCCCTACTCTCTGAGGTACATCCATGAGTGTGTGGAGACCCATCCTCAATAGGTTTCCCCTATCAAACTTATCTACTGGAGGCTTTCCCTCCTCACCACTTAGATCCACCCCAAAGAACTCAAAGATCTTGGTGAGGATCCTACCATAAGGAAACCCTCCGTCCTCAGGGTGTGAGGTATGGTGCTCCATAGTCTTGAGGATGATGTAAGGCAAGAACAAGTGCTCGGCACCTCCCTCTAAGGCCTTATAAATGCAGAAGGCTAAGAAGGCTGCCATGAAGCCTACCTGGTTCTGGTGACCTCCTCTAGGGAGCAAATTGAACTGGACCAAACAGGCAAACACACGAACCTCTGGGTAAAATGACGTCTCGGAATCTGGACGCTCCCTGCTGCCACAGATGGTCTCATAGATGTGGTCCTGTGTCTCCAAACTCAAGAATGGGCCCATGGGCTTACTCCTTGGAGGACTGTAGAAATGCTGCCCAACTGAAGAGATGTCCAAAATGCTAGCCCGGGTATCCATAGTTAACTGAATGTCCACCCCCTTCACCATGCTGATTATTGCATACTCTCCATACTGGTAAGAGACCTCCAAGTTGCAGTAGAATCTACGAACCAGTTGCTCATAGCACGGACGGTCTATGTGGAGGATAGACTACCAACCCAATGCGGTGAACCTCTCCTGAAGCTGAACCTTGTGGAAGTTGCCAACTACCACAATCTTCTCCATCATCACAGACCGCTTTAGGAAGGCCTGCCAGTTGGTTGCTGCCTCTGAACTTCGAAAGAGTCCCTCATCGTAATCTGAAGGATCGATAGGGGCCTGTCCTGGCCACCTTGGGCGAGGGGCTGGGGAGCTAGTCCCTGTACTCTTCCGTTTGGAAGTGGTGGTCTTACGCCGAGTGGAAGAGGATGCGGGTTCTTTGCC
Source organism: Macadamia integrifolia (assembly GCF_013358625.1). Classification (NCBI taxonomy): domain Eukaryota; kingdom Viridiplantae; phylum Streptophyta; class Magnoliopsida; order Proteales; family Proteaceae; genus Macadamia; species Macadamia integrifolia. The sequence continues at coordinate 8,463,263 of NC_056570.1, forward strand.
CTTGCGAGAAGACATCCTGGCAAGAAAATAGGAGAAAGAATGATAAGTAAGGAAGAGGAATAACAAAGGAAATAATTAGATGAGTGAGCAATAGGGGGAAGCCCCAAAACCCCAATTCTCGCAAAACAGAAATGTGATAAAATGTGACAAGCGAGGAATGATAGAAAGTCTATGGATGAAATGCATAGTAAGTGACAAAACAGAAATCATGGCAAAATAGAAATGTGACAAAATGTGATAAAATGTGACAAAATGTGACAAGTGAGGAATGATAGAAGGTCTATGAATAAAATGCCATCGTTATACAATCTAGAATATGCAAAGACATCTTCTATTATAACATTGACGTGCAAGGAATCTACAAGTATGAAGTGATGGAAAGAGAATCAAAGAAACCCAACACAAAAGAGATGGATTTTCATAGAAAATAGATGGATTTTCATGGAAAGAGATGGGATTTCAAGCATACATGACTTTCCATGATCTCTCCAACATTTCAAGTGCAAACCAAGCATAAGAAAACTCATTTGAGCCGTTAGTTGGGGAGAAAAGGGTAGAGATAGAAGAAAGCCCCAAATTAGAGAAAATTAGGGCACGGTTGGGTTTTCTCTCAAAAATTGAGAAATAAATCCTAAAACTAGAAATAAATCACAAAGAAAACATCACATTTTCATGGAATCATTGTTCTATGGAAAGAAACACGGAAAAAAAATCAAGATTGAGGACTACAGATGGATTCTACCTCCAAGTACACGTTCTAAGAAGAAAAAAAAATGGGGAAGAGACTTACTTGAGAGTGGAGGAGTTGGATCTTCCCAAAATCCGCAGAATCGTTGAGCGAGATCGCGAGTGGAAGCGTCAAGGGACACTCAAAAAATCGCCTGAGTGAGAGAAGGGGGAAGGAATGAGAGAAAAAGAGGAACAGGGGCTTAAAAGCCCTGTTCACATTCTGCCTCGGGTCGGACCGGTGGGCCCACCGGCGGGCCAACCTGCCCGCCGGTGGCAGCCCGTCGGTTGGGAGAAAACTTGAAAAAAAAAGAGAAAAAATGGGGGTATTCTTATTATTATTATTATTAGTATAATGATATACCTGTGATGAAAAAAAAAAGTGTGTGCGGCTAGCACCATATTGTCGTGTGGGACCATCGTACTACTTGTTGAAACACTAGCACTGTATTTTCGGGATTAAGTTATGGCTAGTTGCAAAACATCATCCACTATAATACCCTTTGAGTTAGCATATGATTATGTGCCGATATAAATTCTAAAGTGCTTAACTAATGTGGTGTATGGTATGGTCCAGGTGCAAGGATACGATGGTACGTACTAGATCCGGAAGCAATGCACGAGGTACCTCGTGCAGTCCTCATCCGGTCGATCGACCACCGAATCCTAGAAGGTCCCGCTCTATGGGGTAAACCCCACTCCCACAACCTCCAGAAACCTTTGGTCAGGGTGTGGCACAAGGGGACCCACCTGTGACTACACTTCCAGATCCTCCACCGGTCATCACTCCGGGTGATGTTGCTACCATAATTCAGCAGTCACAACAGGCTTTCCAGCAACAAATGCTTCAGCAGCAACAAGCATTTATGACTGTTATACAATAATAGTTAGACCTTTCTCAAACAGGTTAACCTCCCTGGATACTTACTCCACAGGACCCGCCTGTAAGGTCTGGTACGGGGCCACAAGTGGGAGGTACACCTCCAATTCCACCATTCAGCGTTCCTCCATATGTGGTGCCCCCTCCATACCCTTACTATCCGGCGTATGCACCCAATTACCCATCGACGAACAATAC